>NC_056666.1:65234338-65550171 GCF_018350195.1 Panthera tigris | reverse complement strand
CTTCTAGGTCAGACCAAAGTTACCATGTGACCTACAAATCCAACCTCATGAGTGGAAAAGAAAAAACTTTTCTTTAAGCTTTATTTCATAGCAAATATCCTGGAAAGAGCAAAAATCCACTTTCCGAGAGAAAATACAGGTGCCTTCCAGATAATAGCTCATAGGCTGCTTCATCTGCAGAACCAGAGTTTCACTGTCAACATCACAAAGGATTAGGAGAGAATATGGGGTTATTCCATTCAGAAAGGAGACCCTGACATGAACCACAAGATTAAACTGGAGCTGGAAGAAGTCTTGCAGCCTTTCACTTGAACAGCAGATTGAGAGAGTGACATGACATTAAGTCAAAACTCAAAATTTGAGGATCCAAATAAGGTGATAAAAATGTCAAATCCTAATCACAGACAGCTAACACGGTCATTTGGGGTCTCACCTGTATCTTTCAAATATGCATATTTGTGTTTAATGTATAATTCTATTATTTATTTCAAATGAAACCATATTTTTCCCATACCTAGATATAGGCAGCTGTTTTAAAATCACACGGGAATACTGTGAAATAACTTGACAAAGTGACATAATGCTTGGAAACTCCACACCATGGTGTTGGCTAGATAAACACTAACTCGAAGTGTGTACTTTCTTTAAATTATTATTAAATCAGAAGTAAGAAATTGACCCCAATTTGAGCAATATGGAAAAAGAGTTTCAAATCAATAGCCAGCTAAAATTCATCCACAATAGAAATGGAACATTATTAAGTTGCAGGAGAAACCCCAAGCACTCTCTAGTTTTCCAGTGATAGATTTAGCCTACCTCCCGCCTAGGCAGCTTCTCCAGACTGTATATTATACCCTGAATAACATATTTTTCTCTTGACATTTTAGTATCATGACAGGGGGTAAATTAAAACTTGAACTACCTGCATAGTAGATTTTTGTTCAGGTAATTAAAGATAACAGCTGGAGTTTTGACTTCTATTGACATGCGTAGGAAGAGAAAGAAAAATGATCCTTGACCAACATGCTGGAATCCCAGTGGAGGTAAAGTGGTTTCCACAGGTGTAATGATTAATCTGAGCTCAGAAGAGCTCTTGATTCTCTTACTTCTCTGCGGATTTGATAATTTCATGTTTCAAAGTATTTGACTATGACTGAGTTTACAAATACATGGTCTTGTAACAAGTTTGAACATCACAGTTTATTTTTCAAATTTTCTATGTGCAAAGGATTCAGAATATTGGCTTAAATAACCAACCTGGATGACCCTAAGCACAAATCAACACTACCCATCAATATCATAAATAGAACTAGGAATGTGTCTTTCTCTGCAGCCATAGAAAAGAAGAGAAATGCAAAGTCAACACAGGAATTTACTGTTCTTTTCCCTTCTTCCTCCCACCCTTTTTGACATCTAACATTTCAGTTTTATTTGTATAACCAATCAGGTGGGAAGAAAGAACACCAATCTAACCCAAATAGATGGTGAAATAGTGACACCAATGTGAGCGCTGCCTTTTGTGTTATCGCCTTGCTGTCATCAAAAGCAACCTATCAACCACTTCATTTTAATTACAGGTCTCTGGGTCTGTTTTGGTGCCAGGGAAGATACTGCACTTGCTTTATGAGAAGCATGATTAAAGTTGTCAGTCCTCAAACGTCCAAGTGCATGAGAGAAGAAAAGAATTGGTTGCATTAAGTTCCTATTTAATTGAAGCAAAAAAAAAAAAAAAAAAAGATTAAACATAAATGAGGTATATACAAATGTTTGATTTGCAAAATGCTAGGGATTCTTTCAGATGAAAAGGGTCGTATAAATGTTAAGTTATTATCATTGGTTCTCTGAACAAATGGAGAAAAATGGGGGAAAAATAGAAACGATGTAAAGGAGTGCATTTCGTTGTGCTTTTGGATTAATGCTCCCTTGACTCTCATGCTCCTCACACTTCAGCACTCCCACACAAAAGCCAGCTCATTGTCAGGCTAACATGTGTATCATTGATGGAAATTATTTATGCTACTTTTTGCAGCCATTATAATTCTTCTGCTCCAAGATCAGCTGTAATGATGGGAGTGTTGCATGCTTTTGTGGGGGGCTGTGAAAGTGAAAGCTTCTGGATTCCACAGTAGAGAGATATTTTGAAATACTTGTTTTATCGTGCTTATTTCAAAAAGCATCACAAAATTTAAATATCTCCAAATAAGAGAAAGATCATGGAAAATTTTAAATCGTATTTCCTAAGGATATCAATATTCAAACAAAATGACAAGCACAAGAAAATGGTAAAGTATCTTCATCCATTATATTTAAATTAAGCACTGACAAAATGTTATTTAATTTTTAGATGCAGCAAACACAGTTGAGTTAGACCAGGTCCTGGCCCTTAAGAATATACTCTTTTGAAAGAAATGCATTTATGTTTTATAAAAAGAGAAAAAATTAAAATCTGAGTAGCTTGTGTATAAGGTTATTTGTTGTTTTGACTAAGGCAAAGCCCGTCACTCCAACTTTCCAATTATTGCTTTCCCACCAGGAGAGAAAAAGGCATGAAGAATGCATTTAAGAAAAATGACTCAGGAGATGAAAGAGCCAAAATAAGAAAACCCAGTCAAAAATTCCTTTTAATCATGGGATTTGGTATTTAATGGTAAATAGGTCAAGGACTCTCAACAAACAATTTTTTTTTTTACAATAAACAATTTTAGAGTCAACAAAACACTTCTAGACCGTAGACTTTACTTATATTGATTCCTTATTATTGCTTTGTCAAAAAAAAAAAAAAGTGATACTACTTTCTGATTGAATAAAGGTATATACATAAGTTACTATTTCTCTTGGTACCAGCAGAAATGACATTGATAAATAGGGTAGGACCAATAAACACACTGCAGGGCAGAAAACATTTTGGAGGTGGTGCAGTTAAAGAAAGCTGATCTTTTTTTTTTTAAATTATTAATCTTTATTTTTAATAGACTGTGCTTTGGTATCATGTCTAAGAATTCTTAGCCTAATCATAGGTCATAAGAATTTTCTCCGGTTTTCTTTTGAAAGTTTTATAGTTTTACTTTTTACACTGAGATATATGATCCATTTTTGAGTTAATCTTTTTAAATATAATTTATCGTCAAATTGGTTAACACAGAGTGTGTAAAGTGTCCTCTTAGTTTTTGGGGTAGATTCTCATAGTTCATCACTTACATACAACACCCAGTGCTCATTCCAACAAGTACCCTCCTCAAAAAATTAAAAATAGAACTACCCTATGAGCCACTAGGTAAGGGATACAGGAGTGCTGATTCATAGGGGCACATGTACCCCAATGTTTACAACAGAGCTTTCAACAATAGCCAAATTATGTAAAGAGACTAAATGTCCGTCAACTGCTGAATGGATAAAGATGTGGTTTGTATATACAATGGAATACTACTTAGCAATGAGAAAGAATGAAATCAGGCCATTTGCAGCAACACGGATGGAACTGGAAGGTATTATGCTTAGTGAAATAAGTCAGAGAAAGAAAGCTGATCTTAACAAAGTCCAGGTTGTTAGTCATTACTGTACCCTTGTGAGAGGTGTAACCTGAAGTATCATGCTCCCTATCTTTCTAAGTTTTTCACTAAATCCAAGAGGAAGTCAAATTTGAACTTATAATGTCTATTTTTCATACTGTTGCATCTGCTAAGGAATTCAGCTATGAATTTAGCAGTCCACATATTCGTGTAAGTCGAGATTTGAACACGTTGTGTATTTACCTGCTTAGTTATTTTCAAAAGCCCAGATTAAAAAGATTGTCAAATTCAGTTTCCTACTCACTTCCAACTGGCATTAAATGTAAGTCATTGAGTTCTCCATGTTCTCCATGCTTACTACCTACATATATAGTCAGTTGGCTTAAACAAATAAACTCCTTACTTATACATATAAATACATTTTAGTTATCTCCATGTACCCAGGTAATGCAAGATCTCTCCACTGGCCAGTTTGACAGATCCAATAGTTAGATGTGAGATCAGAATGCCTGCGTTGTCTGCCTAGTGTACCTAAAAGGCTATTGTCACATGATAAATGTTTTCTTATTGGTTGTGATGAAATGAAAGTTTCATCATTTAACTAAGTCTTTTGGAGATAGATCAGCATTTATGGCAAGTTTTTGAGGAGAAAGGCAGTTGAAAAGAAGGCCATGAATGAAAATTACTATTCTTACTACTACCACTATAACTACTACTAACTAAGAGTAATTGTTTCCTACCTTCTAAGTGTTATGCAAATATTATCCTATTTAATTCTTAAAATAACCTTAATGGTAGGTATTATCATTCACTTAACAAATGAGGTAACTAAGGCAGAGAGAAGCTAATCCCCTTGTCCTAGATTATAACAGAGCCACTGAATGATGGAGCCAAGTTTTCACACATACAAAGTCTGGCTCCACTCTTAACCTTGTTTTGCTTAAATCTTTTGCAGTCTCTTTTATTTTGGCACCAAATATTAATAAGTAGCCATAGACAATTGGCTTATGAAGAATAGAAAAAAATGGAAACCAAGTTTTTCTTCACGGTTTTTTCCCGTGACTAACCTGCATCCCATAGGGAAGGACATGTGTCGGGTGAGCACTGCAGATTGCTTATCTCTAGGCTTCTAGGATATTGCTCAGAACAAAACCAAGTCAATATTTGGGTTCCTTTTCTGGCGCCAGAATCAAGGCAGGGAAGCTACACTCTTTTCATCATTTCCCTATAAACACTACAAGCAGCTCCTTCCAAAGCACATAAAATTGGGTAACTGATCATTAAGTAATTGTTGTAACCTCCTTCAGTATTAGGGTAGGGAGGCAAGACTCCATATGGTGAATCTGTGAGAATAAAATACTTTAAAAGAAGGAACTACTACATCTGAAGTTTTATTCTCCAATTTCCAAAGTCAGTGAAACCAGTGAAATGGCTTCTACATTTGTCAGATACTGAAAATGAGGTCTTGATGGACTGACTTGCCCAAATTCACCCAGCCAATCAGTGTTAAACCTATAATTAGGCCAATGTCACATTGGGCCAATGTCAAGTTGGGCTCTTTCATAAGATTGGGCCAATGTCAAATCAGTGCTCTTTCATAAAACAATTTAAAACATATATCTACTGATATCCTACTGGGCACTTGGGATTAAATATTGAACACACATAAGAAAGGGAAATACTCAAAGAGGAAATTATTGTGTAAGAAACCCTTTGTGGAGGAAGCAGCTTTTGAAGTGAGCATTGAAATGTAGAATAGTTATGAGTGAGCGGAAGGAACTGGAAGAACAACATAGGTGGTGAGGACCTACAAGTACTATTTACAAAGCATTATGACAATACAGCTGCAGCTGTCAATCAGGAGCTACAGCCAGCTGTAGTGTCATGCTGGGGAAATGAGAGGGAAGGTGAGATGCACACAACAGGGTTCATGGGAAATTTTTTTGAAGAATGCTTACTCTGCGCCAGGATCCACCGAGTTGTTTTTTTTATTTTGTTTTGTTTGTTTGTTTATTAGAGAAAGTGGGGAGGGGCAGAAACAGAGAGAGAATCTCAAGCAGTCTCCACATTCAGCATGGAACTGGATGCAGGGCTTGATCCCACAACTCTGGGATCATGACCTTAACTGATCAAGAGTCAAATGCTCAACCGACTGAGCCACACAGGTACCCCTTGTTTTTGTTTTTAAGATATGCATTATTGCATTTAATATTCCCAATTATCCAATGAAGTAGCTATGATTCTTGTATCCATTTCATAAAGAAGGAAACTAAAATACGTAGGTAGTTTATCCAAAATTGAAACCAAGATTAATTTCTTTTAACTGTCAGAGTATGAAGACTTCTACACCAGGGTCTTGATAGGAAGAAGATCACTCTAACAGAATATTTGAAGGTTTCACTCTAAATATATGAACTACCTACAACTGGTTTACTCCTAACTAGTGGGTCAGAACATCTAATTACCACTGAAGAGGTTCTCTGTAAGAAATCTCTGAAGTTGAGCACTTTACCTTTACAGGTCACTTTACAAAGATTTTGCTTACTTAGCTGCAAGGGAATCACATCATAAGTTGATAAGAACTAATTCCAAGGAAACAAGATCATAAATGTGTAGAGAATGCTAAACCATGTATTAATAGTTGGGCTTTCCAAACTTACCTATTTGAGCAATGTCAACTAATCAGCACCTAGAAATGTGGCTGGAATCGGTCATATTAAATCCTGAGACATTAGTCCCAAAGACGTTTTTTGCAGCATGAGCTTATGGGAGAACTGCAATGTTTTTACAAAAGGAATATAGCCAAAGAATTAAGAGTGCCTGCTTCAGAGCCAAAGTGAGTTTGAATTTTGACTTTAACACTAGTAGCTATATAATATTGGACAGTTTTGTTCTCTGATATCAATGAGTTGATCAGTATATACATCATTTTGTAGGCACAAATTAAATGAAATAACATGCATGATTATGTATAACAGTTGGCAAATAGTAAGCCATGAATTATAACTATTATCATTAGACAAATCGAGTTAAAGCATGAAAGAAATTAGCACCGGGAATCTTCTTGAACATAGGCCCGTCTCTGGGTATATGTGCTACAGAAGCGTTTTTAGAAAGTTCCATCTCACTAGCCTAGGATATGAAACTCTTCATGAAAGTGTCAGTATAATGCAGGATAAAGAGCATGAGTTCTGGAGTCCTGCTTGGCTCAAATCCTGTCTGTATGGTCTTTGGCTAGGGGATTTACCATATGTGAGCCTCAGTTTTCTCATATGCAAAATGGAAGAGCAAGAATCTCTTTGTTGTTTGACAGTCATAAGGATTAAATGAAGTAATCAGTGCAAAGCCCTTGCCTCCATGCCTGGAATTCAGGAAGCACTGAATACCTTTATCTATACTGAAGCTAGCTACTCCTGTCTCCTTTGTCATTTCGTCTCCTGCCACACCCTGAAGATGGCATTGGCCTGCCCAAACCAACCACTGAAGTTCCCCACATGTTCCTGTTCTTCTGGGCTTCCTTTCCTCCATTTATTTTGTTATCACTGTCTAGGATTCCCTCCGCTCTCCCTTTCCCTAACTCACTCTTATTGTCCTTCAAACCTTAGCTCAAATGTCCCTCCACTAGGCAGTCCCCACCGAGGGATTTAGCTCTAGCTGTTCCTTCTTTGTTTCTCAGCATTTGCTGTATTTGTACAACCTGCCTGTAGCACTATAATCCTGGCTTGGCTTCTCAGCCTTTCTCACTAGAACCTGAACACCTTGAGAAAGGTCTTTGTGTTTACCCAGGGATGAGTGTGGTTCTGGCTCTCCAGACACTCCTAATAAATGATATGGAACACATGAATGAATAAATATGGCTGCCTTGCTAAAAAGTTACACTGGAAAACTACATCCAATATGAGTCTCCAGCATTTAGAAACTAAATAGCAGAGAAGTGAGGAATGTGAGTTTTAGGGACTTGAGGGCCTGGATTCAAATCCCGACTTGCCATTCTGAGCTGTGTGGCTTTGGGGGAGTTATTTAAAGCCTCTGTGGCAATTTCCTCACCTGTAGAATGAAGATGCTAATGGTATGTATTTCGTGGGGTGGTTATAGGAGTTAGGGAAATAATCCCTGTAAAGTACTTGGAATGATGCCTGGTACATAAAAACTACTCTATAAATGTTACCTATTCAGTAGGGACCGCAAGCCCCAAATTGTGAAGCAAAATGTTGACTCTGCTGTCTCATAGGGATTGAGAGCAGTTTGGTGTTCAGTGTGAAAGTGACATCTGGCAGTTGCATGGGAATTAAATATAGTTCTCAATTTCCTGGCCGAGGGACTAAGGGATAATCTAGAGACAACTAAAATCACATTCAGATAAAGGATGGCATGAGCCTTCATATATGATATGAAACTGGTTTGAGAGATTTTCATTTAAACTAATTCTTTTTTACTAAATAATCAGTAATTGTTAGTGTCTTACTTTTTGCTCTCTTCATTTAACATCCTGATTACTTTTCATTGTTTCAGAAATCATACAGTTAATTCATTCACTTGTCTTGTCAAATGGAATAAGGGGAACTTCTAAGTACTGTGCTCACGTTTTAAAAAGTCCTTTGAGGGGCAACTGGATGGCTCAGTAACTTGAGCATCTGATTCTTGATTTTGGCTCAGGTCATGATCCCAGGGTTGTAGGATCAAGCCCTGCATCAGGATCTGTGCTGAGCAGAGCCTGCTTGAGATTCTCTCTCTCTCCCTCTGCTCCTCTGCCCTGCTCATGAATGTGCTCTCTCTAAAATACAAAAAAAAAAATAATAAATAAAGCCTTTTGAAATAGATAAAACATTTAGTCTGTAGACTAGGGAGGGCAAATATTATAAACTGATTGAATTAAATGCTAGATTATTGCTTTGTATTCACCAGAAAGATTCCTCACTTGTCTAAGAGGTTAGGAAAGATGACCCCTATGATTCATTTCAAATTTAGAGAAGAAAAGCAACTATGATATCATCCTATGAATCTCAACATGTCTTCTCTTCTAGGAGAAAAAAAACAATAAGAATAGAAAGTTCTCATGAAAATTTCACCCCAGATTATTTTAAAAGAGAGGATGGTAAACTTTATTACTATTATCTATTTTTCAAATTAAAAAATTTGTATCAATAAGACAGACAATATAAATTCATATAAACACCAGAAATCTTGACAAATGAACAAACAAATATAAAATTTAAACTAAGCAGAAAATTCATAGTAGGCAATATAGGCAATTATAGAAATAATTTCCTAGGGTATCATCTCAGACAATGAACCTCACTCACCTTCTCTGGACAGCAATTTCCCCATTAAAAGATGATAAAAATATCAGCCCTACTCAGCTTACAGAGTTGTCAGAGAAAAAAATATAATAGTTGCAAAGGTCTTTGTAATGTTACCCATGTGCAATCTGGTTTAGTGTGTCCAGCTTCGCAAACCAATGAAGAAAAAATTGTGTCAGATTTTATAGAACACAGCATATTTTGACTCCAAATTTCACTGCTCTGTGCACCTATTCCCTTTGATAAGTAGGAATGTATTATATACATATATAATAAAAATATATAGAATATATACAAATAAAAAATATATATAATAAAATAAAAATATAAATAAAAATTTAAAAATATATAAATATATATACATATATACATACATATATATATACATATATAATAAAAATAAAAATTTCTGGGGCACCTGGGTGGCTCAGTCACTTAAGCATCCAACTTTGATTTTGTCCCAGGTCATGATCTCATGGTTCCTGAGTTCGAGCTCCATGTCAGGCTTGGTGCTTACAGTAAGGAACCTGCTTGGGATTCTCTGTCTCCTTCTCTCTTCCCCCCCCCCCCCCCCGCTGATTTTCTCTCTCTCTCTCTCAAAAGTAAATAAATAAACTTTAATCCTGCTTTCCACGTTGAAAAACACATGTTCTCTATTCTCCATGTGCTCAGGAGTCTCAGGTAAGGACACAAGCACATGAGAAATCACTCATGTATGGCAAGGAGGTGCAAGGTGAGTGGGAGGCTGCTCTCACACATGATCAGAGCTGCAGCTCTTGTGTTGTCATCATCCTTCTCTTCTGTTGTCCTCAGGGGCTTGCTGCCCACCACTGCCCACTTCCTTTTATTAGCCCAGGATTGTGCCCTTTATCGCTCTCATTCTGTTCATTTTCTCGGGATCTTTGGATTCTTCTCCAGTCTAGGATTCCCTTCTGGTGAGTAGTTTTGATGGAGTTTCCCCAGGAGATTTCTTCGCTTCAGCCCATGGTGACCCCAACCGTTCTTCAATGTCAGCACCCTTCCCCATTCCTGAATCACTGAAGGCCCTCTGAGCAGGTTGTCTATGGAATGGCAAGGAGCCGAGCTGACCTTCTAATCAAGAACAACCTTGCGGCATACTTAGAGATCATGATTTCTCTACATCTGGGTTGGGCTGCTCACTCTGGCCCGCTGCATCAGACTCTTGTTGATTCAGAGTAATTATTTTTTGTCTCATGGATCCAAATGCCCACATTCTGTACAACCCCAAGTCTCACAGGCCTGAATGAGATGTAAGCTCTTTCTTCCTTGGGCCCCTACATATCACAAGAGTTGTTCTCTGCATCCAAGCACATACTCTGGTACTGAAGACAAAATGTGTGACATGTTCTAAGAGAGAAGGATATTCTGCCCAGGGCATACAGAAGGCACCAGGGGAGGGTGGGGCCTATCAGAGTCTTATCCAGCCCAAAGGCCTTGTTTTCTTTTTTCTTTCTTTCTTTTTTTCTTTCTTTCTTTCTTTCTTTCTTTCTTTCTTTCTTTCTTTCTTTCCTTCCTTCCTTCCTTCCTTCCATCATCATCTATCTACCCATCAATTATCTATCTATCTATCTATCTATCTATCTATCTATCTATTATCTATCATCTTTCTAGCTTTCTATCATCTAGCTTTCTATCTAACTATTGGTACCTGGGTGGCTTAGTCAGCTGAGCATCCAACTCTTGATTTCAGCTCAGTACATGATCCCGGGGTCATTGGATTGAGCCACATGTTGAGCTCTGTGCTGAGTTTGGAACCCACTTGGGACTCTCTCTCTCTCTCCCTCTGCCCCTCTCCCCCACTCACATGGTCCCTCTCTCTCTCAAACAAAATTTATTTTTTAAATATTTCTTTATTATTCTTGAGAAAGAGAGAGTCAGAGAGCATGAGTGGGTGAGGGACAGAGAGAGAGGGAGACAGAGGATCTGAAGCGGGTTCTGTGCTAATAGGACAGAGACCAATGTAGGGCTCAAACTCATGAACCATGAGATCATGTCCTGAGCCCAAGTCAGATGCTTAACCAACTCAGCCACCCAGGCCCCTCTCTCTCAAATAAAAAAACAAAAAAAGTTATCTATCTATCTATCTATCTATCTATCTATCTATCTATCCATGATTAATAAGAGGTTAGGAGTGACTTTAAGGCCTTTAGTGGCACTGTGACACTTATGTCAGCAGTACAAACTCTCTCCTCTTACTCTCATACTGTGAAATTATTTGCTTTTGTTATGCAGCTCCTACCTATTGCCAAACACCAGAGTAACACACTGTCACTCCCCAAAACCTTCCAGCCAGAAAACTGGAGCCCAAGTAAGCAAAACAAAAACAAAAACAAAAACAAAACAACAAACCATTCTCAGTTTTCAGTTACAAATAGAAGTTAGATTGTTGACTTAAAATTAAAAAGAAAAAGACATATCATAACAACCTGATTTCCACAGTGGTCTTAAGAATAAATGTTAGTACTACATTGAAGGATGCAAAGTGAAAGCTGGTCTCAGGGAGCTAAAAACCTAAAGCAATTTAGTTTTACAGTAATGATACCATCAAGATGGGAAATGAAATTACTTTGATTTGAAAAGTATGATGGGGATAGGCACTTATTACAAGTCATAAAAGACTGGAATATCTAATTCCAGTTCTGACAGTAAGATCCACTTAGATATGGCACTCCTTAACAATCTCATCACTTAAATGTGAAGAAGAGTTACTGCTTCTTCTGTACTTCAAACAATTTTAGATTCCTACAAGCATGGTGGTTTAATAATGGCAAGACACATTCAAAGAATAAGTCACTCTCTACCCAACTCATCTATATCTGGTGGCTCCGAAGAAACAGCTTCTAATAAAATGTAGAAGAGACAGTAGAACAATTTTCCTCTTAGTCACCATTGGTACTGGGGGAATTCTGGCTTCTTATTTTTAAAATATTTTGCCAAGGAACGAGAGTCATCAACATTGATTCACTTCTGAACTCTCAATAAATAGTTCTACTTGGGCTATTCATGACCTTCTATTCTTCCACACAGGAAAAGGGAACAAAAAAAAAAACAGGTAATGTATACAGTTTTTAAATGGCGAAGATAGATGCGGGAGGTAGGAGATTGCTCTTCGAAGCATCAACAACATGATTTTCTCCTTATCAATACTTCATTTAAAAGTTTATCTCTCTCATGCTCTCATTCTGAATCACAAGTCTGTAATTTACTGTCTTCAAAACTATCCGAAATTATAATGATTTGTTTATATGTTACCTTTTCTCTCTGCTCACTTGAAAATGTGATCCTTGAGAGTCATGAGTTTTTCATTTTTTTCACCATTGTTTTTTAATAATACCCAGAATGGAAGCTCAAAAAATGTATTGAGTGAAAAAAAAAAAAACCACACATGAATATTTAATGCATCCAAGAGAAAAATTATGTCACAAATGAGGCTAATAGTTGCAAATAATCTCAGTCCTCAATTTTAAAGAAAAATGATGTTTTAGGATCATGTCGGGTTCTTACAAACTAATGCATTGATTTATCATGCATTGGCCAACTGTATATTTCAAATACAGTTAATTAAATTTATAGTATCAACTTGATTGAATGTTTTGATGCTTTTGAGGTGTTAAGATAAAGCCTTATATGGCTAAATGGAGATGTGTACATACTGTATTGTAAACAGAAACGACTATAATGAAAAATTTTCACCTAGCCTATAAAATCATAGGAATGGAAAGGAAGAATATTAAAATAAATGGTTATCTTTGTTTTAGATGGTGCTGCTCAGGATGATTTTCAATTTGTTTTTTGGTTTTTTTTAATTTGGTATTTTTGCAATAATGCTTATTTATGCTTTAAAATATTGGCATTCGGTAATTTTGGGACTGATTCAGCATTTCAGCTAGCCATATATCTAGGATTTTTTTTAATCTCCAAAATTGGCTACTTTCCTATATATTTCTCTAAGCAAGATAACTGTTGCCTACCATTTTGGTTGACTAACAACTGGCATTTACTTACTGCTCTCAGTGTATTTTTCACACAGTGATTAACTCCATTACTGCTTCTTTCCACTGATAACTCCCTCCCCATTCTTTCTTTCTTTCTTTTTTTTTTTTTATTCCAAGAATAGCTACCACAAACATTATCTCCTTAAGTCAGCATGGAAATTGTGTATGTGTGGGATTATGTGTGCGAATGTTGAATAACAAGGGAAAATGTGAAGAAACACCTGCCCACAGAAATAGAGAAACCCATATAATTCTTTCTCTGAGAACTGTTATCAACTTCAAAAAATACGCATTATTAAAAAAATCAAAGATTCACAAAAATGAAGACTTTTTTTCTAGTAATAATAAAAGTGTTACAAATACTGCACGTTTGGCATTATCATACCAAAAACAAATCTTTTTTCTCATATTATCTCCTTTTACGTAATAGCCCCAGGAGAGAAGTAAAGTGAGCGTTAGTTTTTTAAAAATGATTTTAACAAATATATGCACATGTTGTATATTTTTCCTGTTCTCTCTACACTTTGCCACTGAATTTCTTTTTACTTGTAGCTATTGTATAATATTGTACTATAGTTATTGTACTGACCAATTATTTATTCTTTGAAAGATTAGTTATAGCATGCTGCATTTCCATGACATTTTGCACTGAGATTTTGAAATAAGTAGAGCTGAATGATTTTATGAAGCACTCAATTTATACTCTCAAGAAACCTTACTATAATTAATATCACTACAGATAATTTATCTTCAAGATGGTTTAGGTTGAAATATTAATGTTGTTGACTACAAAATCAAAGATTAACCACTTTGAGTGCAATTATTTCTCTGGGACCTCTGAAAAGACTCTCCGACCACTGATGTACTTCTGTAAAGGAGATCTTCAAATGAAGATGGGATGAATTTGAGCTCATAAGGCTGCCCACTATTTTAATTAATGTTTATAGTTTTCTGAGAGGGAAATACTTGACGTTCATACTTGCCAAAAGGAAAACCAAAACACAAAAGAATAAACTTGGAAGAAAGTCATTCTTTGAGTAAACTATGGCATTCTGAGCTTCTGTCCCTTAAGCTGTCAGCTTCTTGAGGGCAAGAATTATACTGACCTATGAAATGGCACCTAATATATGACCATGTAGGAGCACCTGGGTAGCTCAGTTGGTTAAGCATCCAACTTGATTTTGACTCAAGGCATGATCTCACAGTTCATGAGTTCGAGCCCCGCATTGGGTTCTGCACTGACAGCATGGAACCTGCTTGGAATTAAAGCTCCCTCTCTCTGCCCCTATCCTACTCTTCATTCTCTCTCTGTCTCTCTCAAAATAAATAAACTTAAAAAAATATGACTGTGTATATCCTAGATTCCCAATGACTTCCACTTGTGATCAGGATGATGCTTCCTTAGTGGAACTATGCTGCTTAATCAGTTTTGTCATGTTCTCCTTAAATTTCCTCAGCTTCCTTTTCTTTCCTCTGTACTTCTGTAGGTACTATTAAATATCTCCAGTCATTATACTGTGTAGTGTGTTGAGTGGTGTCCCCCAAAAACGTATGTCCATGTCCTAATACCCAAACCTTGTGAATGTCACTTATTTGGAAAAAGAGTCATTGAAGATGTAAAATTAAGGATCTTTGGAAGAGATCATCCTTGATTATACAAGTTGGGCCCTGATCCTATGGTGAGTGTTTTAAGAGACAGAAGAGAAGACAGACACAGAAGAGAAGGCCATATGAAGATGAAGGCAGAGATTGGAGTTATGTAGGCATAAATAAAGGAATCCTGGAGCTATCACAAGGTAGAAGAAGCAAGGAAGGACACTTCTAGAGTCTTTGGAAGGAGCACGGCTCTACTGGTACCTTGGTTTCAGATTTCCAACCTCTAGAACTGTGACAGAATACATTTCTGTTATTGTAAATCACCTAGTTTGTGGTAATTTGTTGCAATAGCCCTAGGAAACTAATACAAGTCACAGTGATAAGTGGTGGAAAAAAGGCTTTAGGTAACTAAAACAAGAAATATTTTTTTTAAGTTTATTTATTTTGAGAGAGAGAGAAAGAGAGCGTGTGGACAATCAGGGGAGGGGCAGAGAGGGAAGGAGCGAGAGAAAATCAAAAAGAAGAAATATTTTCAATTCTAAGCTGCATGAATTTAATTTAGGCAATATTCCAAGAAAAGAATAAAGGGGTATATGTAACAATGTTAAAAAAAAGAGAGTTACATTTTGATAAATTGATCTGTAAACAGTAGTGGATGACCTCTTATTCAGTTGGTTAGTTTGTCTTTTCAACAGCTACTAAAATACCAAAAGGATACTTACTATATTCAAACACTGTTTTTCAAATATGTTTTTATTCAAATGCCTCAAGTTTCTCTGGTTCTACATGTACAGGGATAGGTATGACTATGGTGAGTAGAAGTCCTCTTTTTGAACCGTAAGGGAGAAATATTTTTCTCTTATACTTTTCTAGATTCTGTGACTGCTCTAAGAATTCAAGTGGCATAAAACACATTAACAGGAGAAAAAAAAACCTTAAATTACGTACATATGCATGGTACTTCTTAAAGGTATGAGTCTCAGAGATGGCCAGATAACTGAGACTTACATACCATCCTAAGATAGGAAAAAAAAAGGGGGGGGGATAGGAATTTGGGGCTTCTGAGGGGTGGGAAAGAAGAGCAATTTAAGGAAAGGTAAGAGGAGAAAATATTTGTTAAGTAAAAGTTTCCCTGCCATGCAGATGAGTGTCTTGGGTGAGAAAGTTACCTCTGGTAATCTCTACTGGTCTTGTTTGCCTTCTGCTGAAAATAATTTTCATGCCTCAATGGCATATTTTGTGGTGGCATATTCTGAACCCCTTCACTACTGAAGAAATAAACACTCAAATTTGCTTTGATGTGGGAGGGTTCAAGATTAGTCTTGGGCAGAAAACCTGGAGAAGTAGATTCTTTACTATGTAAAATGTGTATGGCTTAAGTTTGTGGTCACTTGATGTTATGCCTAGAAAAAGGCATAGAGATATATATCTATACATTTTAGGATATAAAAAAAGTGATACTTCTGAAAATAAAGTGATTTCTCATTTATAGGAAGTTTTCTCATCTCTAGGATGCATTTTTTTTAGTATAATAATGACTTTTATTTATTTACAAAATAATAAACTGTTAACCAGCCACTCTAATGGAGGGAGTAGTATACAAATAGTCCAAGCCAATGGTTGATCAAAGAAAACACTGACAATTTCTCTTGGCAAGAATAATAGGCATAATGGTTGTCTCTCCGAGAGGCAAGAGAGCCCAGCTGTATCTGTTTAAACTTGATTAAAATCTCCTCATCAAGCATTAACTATTCAAGTAGAGTCCAGAGGCTTTTCCCCAAAGGGTTCTTTGGCTATGATTTTCTTGCTGTGGTCATTTGATCAGGAAATTCAATTTCTAACCTTTTAGGTCTCTCCTGCTCTGAATCCCAGTGCTGAGAGTACAGCTGTGCCGGTCACCTGCTGATCATCTGCTGTTACATCTGGTTGTTCACCAATTACCACCATGTCACAGTGGACTTTGCCACTGGATTTTGAACTCATTTCTTACTCCTTATTTTACTACATTTTTGTGGCTTACATTTGAAAAAAAATGAAGATATCATGTGTTTTACTTTTTACTTTAAAATGGCAAAAACTAAACTCAGAAGAAAGATATGTGTCAAGACAACCTATCCCTTAAGCCCTGGGAGCGCATACATTGTCCTCTAAACCTTACTGCTCCCAACCCCCAGGACCCTATGCAAAATTTTCCTATTCTATTCCTAGCAAAGTCCTTGATACATAAACTATCCCTTAAGGAAAAGCTGACAACATTACTGAAAAAACAAATAAACCAAATAATTCAGAGGACCCAGAGGCCACATTTCCCCTCAGGATAACAAGCTCAGTTGAATTACTGAAGGATATTATTTCCTTAGAGCTCAAATAGTGTGGTCTCTTAAAAATAAAGTAAATGATTTAAAATCTGTACAACTCTTCAGACCCTACTAGGTGTGACAGAAACACAGAGAATCCTCAGGGACTGGTGTAGTGCCTAATTACAAATATTTAACAACTCCAAAAAGACTCCAAGGTGCAACAGAGCCTAAGTCACCAACTTATTGAAATTCCTCTTGGAGTTGGCAATACTCACATTCTGCCCAAAGAGAATCAGAAGGCTGACCCAGAGGTCTACAATGTTTCTATCTATTTTTCTTTTTTCTTAAAAAAAGCAAAGGTTTGCAGACTTGGATTATGATCCACATGGGTTTTAGACCAAATGAGTAGAAATAGTCCAGTGTTGATGAGTTCCTGCAACATACAAAAAGAGGAAGGACATTAGTCAAGACTTGTCAAGACAAGTCAACCGAGACTTGATTGGATCTTACTTCCTTTCAATAAAAGAGTAATGTCCTCATTTTCAGATAATAAGCTTCAGTGTCTCAAAAGAAAATGATCTGACTATATGCATCCAATCTTAGGAAGACTTTTTCTCTATCTTTTCTCAACTCAAAGGTAATGAGAATACTTCTATGAGTATGTTGAGTCCCCGTAAAACATACTAAACCAACCTACAGGATTTGGCTATTAGGTTAAACAGCTAACAATTACATATAATTACCTCATTGGGGTCAAAACTAGTATAATATTGGCAATTTCACATGATTATTTCTTATGCAAATAACATGCAGTTCTCCTTCTTCATATAAGGGCCTAAATATTGTGCTTTCTGCCAATTTATGGAATATAGATAAGTCCCAATTCTTTTAATGATTATTCTCTGCTGATCTCTCCTCTACAAAGATCCTTCAGTTTTGCAGTTTCCAACCACAAAATATTACAAAACTCCAAAAGGATATTACATATTATCTGATATCTATGTAGTTGACTTAACAACTAGTCAAAGAAACCCTAGGCTACAATTATCACTCAAATGCTCTATGTTGAAGATTACTCAGATAAATCCAACACTTGATCAGAAACTTCAGTTGCTTCCTTTTCGTTTAATATTTGTTCTGCCGTTGCTGGATATTTTTGTGTTTTCTGGTATGATTTCTGTGGAGTAGACGTTTTTACATCAAATGCAATTATCTTTTAACTTTAAGTACTATATGCATACTGAAAAATTCATATAATTGTGCTATTCAATACATTTTTAGGAACTTAACATACACCTTTAGCAGAAGGGGAGGAATAATTTTCTTTTCCTTCCTTTTAGGCTCATTGGCTGCTCTAATAATTAAATTGGCATAATAGAATAAAAGAGAAAAATAAATTTAATTTTGTTCATACAGGAGCCCCACAAAAATATATTCAAAGACAGACAATTGATGCTTATATAGGGGAAGAGATAGGAGCCTGGTGCTTCAAAGGGGAGGAAGACCATTTACAGGAAGATGAAAAGAGCAGATGTTTGGTAATCAGATGTTGGCCATGCCATGCAGGTAAGTCTTTCATATACAAAAAGTTATCTCTGGGAACAGCTCACTTTCTGGTACAGTTTCCCTCTCTAAATTCTTTGAGGCAATTAAGCGGGAGGTAAAAAGCTCTTCCTGAGTCTGCTGGGCCTTGATTGCCTTCAGTTCAAAATAATCCACATGCCAAGGTGGCATATTCTGGGATGGCCTTCTTTAACCTTCCCCATAGTCAGCACCCAGATCAAGAAACAGAATATTACCAGCATTTCCTAAAGACCCTTATAGTCACCCACCCTCAGGTAAAACCTGTGTCCTGACTTCAAATTGCATAGATTGGTTTTACAGATGTATGTGCATTGTACAAATGAAATCACACAGTAGGTATTCTTGTGTCTGGCTACTTTTGTTCAACATTGTATTTGAGATTCATTCATACTTTAATGTGTAGCTGTACTTTGCTGGTTAATGTTGCTAAATAGTGTTCCTTTATGCAAATGTATGTAACTTGTTCTTTCTTTCTACTATTTATGAACAGTTAGGTGTTTTCAGTACAGGTATAGAGTACTGCCATGATAAATTCTACTCATATACACCTAGAAGTAGAATTGACAGTTCACAGTATGCGAATTTATAGTTTTAATAGGTACTTCCAAAGTTGTTTCCAAAATTTTTGGCCAGTTTATATACTCATCAAAAGTGTATTTGAATTCCAGGTTCTCTGTATCCTTGTAACATACAGAATTTTCTATGGCTTTTATTTAATCCATTTCAGTGAGTATGTAGTGACATGTCATTGAAGACTGAAAACTAATGATAAATCTTCTTCTGGTTATTGCCCATTTGGATATTCTCGTTTTGTTTTTCTTTTGTCTGAAAATCTTTTTATTTTATTTTCAAGAACACTTTTACAATGTATAGAATTCTGAATTGTTATTTATTTTCTTTCAGCCTCTTAAATAAGTCATCTCACTTTCTTCCATTCTGAGAAATCAAGTGCCAGTGATAACATTATTTTGTAAAGGTAATTTTTTTCTCTACTTTTAAGATGTCCTATTTATCTTTGGTTTTCAATACTGACAATGATGAATCTAGGTACGATTTTCTTCATCTTTATTATATTAGAGATTATGTATGTTTCATAAATCTTTAAGGTTAAGTCTGTAAATTACATAAAAGTTGAAAATTTTCAGCCATTATTTGTTGTAATAAAACTTTTGTCATTTTCTTCCTCTTTCCTCCCCTCTGTAATCTGGTTGCATATAACTAAGGATTTGGAGGGTTTTTCACATGTCACCTATGCCTTTATATGTCTTTCCATTTAGTTTACATGATGTATTTTGTTCTTAATTTTAGACATTATATTTTTCCTTTCTAGAGTATCGATTTGATTATTTCTATAGATTCTAATTTACAGGTAAATATTCTATTATTTCAAAGTCTTTTTCTCTGTTTCATACACACACACACATATATACATATATATATAATTTGTAAATAGATATATTTTTTTTCACCATATGAAATTTATTGTCAAATTGGTTTCCATACAACACCCAGTGCTCATCCCAAAAGGTGCCCTCCTCAATACCCATCACCCACCCTCCCCTCCCTCCCACCCCCCATCAACCCTCAGTTTGTTCTCAGTTTTTAAGAGTCTCCTATGCTTTGGCTCTCTCCCACTCTAACCTCTTTTTTTTTTCTTCCCCTCCCCCATGGGTTTCTGTTAAGTTTCTCAGGATCCACATAAGAGTGAAAACATATGGTATCTGTCTTTCTCTGTATGGCTTATTTCACTTAGCATCACACTCTCCAGTTCCATCCATGTTGCTACCAAGGGCCATATTTCATTCTTTCTCATTGCCACGTAGTACTCCATTGTGTATATAAACCACAATTTCTTTATCCATTCATCAGTTGATGGACATTTAGGCTCTTTCCATAATTTGGCTATTGTTGAGAGTGCTGCTATAAACATTGGGGTACAAGTGCCCCTATGCATCAGTACTCCTGTATCCCTTGGGTAAATTCCTAGCAGTGCTATTGCTGGGTCATAAGGTAGGTCTAGTTTTAATTTTCTGAGGAACCTCCACACTGTTTTCCAGAGTGGCTGCACCAGTTTGCATTCCCGCCAACAGTGCAAGAGGGTTCCCGTTTCTCCACATCCTCTCCAGCATCTATAGTCTCCTGATTTGTTCATTTTGGCGACTCTGACTGGCGTGAGGTGATATCTGAGTGTGGCTTTGATTTGTATTTCCCTGATGAGCGACATTGAGCATCTTTTCATGTGCCTGTTGGCCATCCGGATGTCTTCTTTAGAGAAGTGTCTATTCATGTTTTCTGTCCATTTCTTCATTGGATTATTTGTTTTTCGGGTGTGAAGTTTGGTGAGCTCTTAATAGATTTTGGATACTAGCCCTTTGTCCGATATGTCATTTGCAAATATCTTTTCCCATTCCGTTGGTTGCCTTTTAGTTTTGTTAGTTGTTTCCTTTGCTGTGCAGAAGCTTTTATCTTCATAAGGTCCCAGTAGTTCATCTTTGCTTTTAATTCCCTTGCCTTTGGGGATGTGTTGAGTAAGAGATTGCTACGGCTGAGGTCAGAGAGGTCTTTTCCTGCTTTCTCCTCTAGGGTTTTGATGGTTTCCTGTCTCACGTTCAGGTCCTTTATCCATTTTGAGTTTATTTTTGTGAATGGTGTGAGAAAGTGGTCTAGTTTCAACCTTCTGCATGTTGCTGTCCAGTTCTCCCAGCACCATTTGTTAAAGAGACTGTCTTTTTTCCATCGTATATTCTTTCCTGCTTTGTCAAAAATGAGTTGGCCATACGTTTGTGGGTCTAGTTCTGGGGTTTCTATTCTATTCCATTGGTCTATGTGTCTGCTTTTGTGCCAATACCATGCTGTCTTGATGATGACAGCTTTGTAGGAGAGGCTAAAGTCTGGGATTGTGATGCCTCCTGCTTTGGTCTTCTTCAAAATTACTTTGGCTATTCGGGGCCTTTTGTGGTTCCATATGAATTTTAGGATTGCTTGTTCTAGTTTCGAGAAGAATGCTGGTGCAATTTTGATTGGGATTGCATTGAATGTGTAGATAGCTTAGGGTAGTATTGACATTTTGACAATATTTATTCTTCCAATCTATGAGCAGGAAATGTTTTTCCATTTCTTTATATCTTCTTCAATTTCCTTCATAAGCTTTCTATAGTTTTCAGCATACAGATCTTTTACATCTTTGGTTAGATTTATTCCTAGGTATTTTATGCTTCTTGGTGCAATTGTGAATGGGATCAGTTTCTTTATTTGTCTTTCTGTTGCTTCATTGTTAGTGGATAAGAATGCAACTGATTTCTGTACATTGATTTTGTATCCTGCAACTTTGCTGAATTCATGTATCAGTTCTAGCAGACTTTTGGTGGAATCTGTCAGATTTTCCATGTATAATATCATGTCATCTGCAAAAAGTGAAACCTTGACTTCATCTTTGCCAATTTTGATGCCTTTGATTTCCTTTTGTTGTCTGATTGCTGATGCTAGAACTTCCAACACTGTGTTAAACAACAGCGGTGAGAGTGGGCATCCCTGTCGTGTTCCTGATCTCAGGGAAAAAGCTCTCAATTTTTCCCCATTGAGGATGATGTTAGCTGTGGGCTTTTCATAAATGGCTTTTATGATCTTTAAGTATGTTCCTTCTATCCCGACTTTCTCAAGGGTTTTTATTAAGAAAGGGTGCTGGATTTTGTCAAAGGCCTTTTCTGTATCGATTGACAGGATCATATGGTTCTTATCTTTTCTTTTATTAATGTGATGTATCACGTTGATTGATTTGCGAATGTTGAACTAGCCCTGCATCCCAGGAATGAATCCCACTTGATCATGGTGAATGATTCTTTTTATATGCTGTTGAATTTGATTTGCTAGTATGTTATTGAGAACTTTTGCATCCATATTCATCAGGGATATTGGCCTGTAGTTCTCTCTTTTTACTGGGTCTCTGTCTGGTTTAGGAATCAAAGTAATACTTGCTTCATAGAATGAGTCTGGAAGTTTTCCTTCCCTTTCTATTTCTTGGAATAGCTTGAGAGGGATAGGTATTATCTCTGCTTTAAACGTCTGGTAGAACTCCCCTGGGAGGCCATCTGGTCCTGGACTCTTATTTGTTGGGAGATTTTTGATAACCGATTCAATTTCTTCGCTGGTTATGGGTCTGTTCAAGCTTTCTATTTCCTCCTGATTGAGTTTTGGAAGAGTGTGGGTGTTTAGGAATTTGTCCATTGCTTCCAGGTTGTCCAATTTGTTGGCATATAATTTTTCATAGTATTCCCTGATAATTGTTTGTATCTCTGAGGGATTGGTTGTAATAATTCCATTTTCATTCATGATTTTATCTATTTGGGTCATCTCCCTTCTCTTTTTGAGAAGCCTGGCTAGAGGTTTGTCAATTTTGTTTATTTTTTCAAAAAACCAACTCTTGGTTTCGTTGATCTGCTCTACAGTTTTTTTAGATTCTATATTGTTTATTTCTGCTCTGATCTTTATTATTTCTCTTCTTCTGCTGGGTTTAGGCTGCCTTTGCTGTTCTGCTTCTATTTCCTTTAGGTGTGCTGTTAGATTTTGTATTTGGGATTTTTCTTGTTTCTTGAGATAGGCCTGGATTGCGATGTATTTTCCTCTCAGGACTGCCTTCGCTGCGTCCCAAAGCGTTTGGATTGTTGTATTTTCATTTTTGTTTGTTTCCATATATTTTTTAATTTCTTCTCTAATTGCCTGGTTGACCCACTCATTCGTTAGTAGGGTGCTCTTTAACCTCCATGCTTTTGGAGGTTTTCCAGACTTTTTCCTGTGGTTGATTTCAAGCTTCATAGCATTGTGGTCTGAAAGTATGCATGGTATAATTTCAATTCTTGTATACTTATGAAGGGCTGTTTTGTGACCCAGTATATGATCTTGGAGAATGTTCCATGTGCACTCAAGAAGAAAGTATATTCTGTTGCTTTGGGATGCAGAGTTCTAAATATATCTGTCAAGTCCATCTGATCCAATGTGTCATTCAGGGCCCTTGTTTCTTTATTGACCGTGTGTCTAGATGATCTATCCATTTCTGTAAGTGGAGTGCTAAAGTCCCCTGCAATTACCACATTCTTATCAATAAGGTTGCTTATGTTTATGAGTAATTGTTTTATATATTTGGGGGCTCCGGTATTCAGCACCTAGACATTTATAATTGTTAGCTCTTCCTGGTGGATAGACCCTGTAATTATTATATAATGCCCTTCTTCATCTCTTGTTACTGTAAATAGATATATTTAAATTCAACTTTTAAAAAATATTTATTTGTTTTTAAGGGGGAAGGGCAGAGAGACATGGAGAGAGAGAATCCCAAGCAGGCTCCACGTTTTCAGTGCAGAGTTTTACATGGGGCTCCATCTCATGAATGGTGAGATCATGACCTGAGCCGAAATCAAGAGTCAGGCACTTAACCAACTGAGCCACACAGGTGTCCCAAAGTGAACTTTTATTTAAAGTATAACATACATACAAAACTCATAAGTGTACATCTTAATGAATGTTTACAAAGAAATCAGCACCCACTCAAATCAAGAAATAGAACAGTATCAGAAGCCCAGGAATTCTTTTTTGTCTATTGTCAGTCATTATCTCCCAAGACTGACCTCTAACACTGCAGGATTTTGTTTGTTCGTTTGTTTGTTTTGCATACTTTTGAGCTTATGCAAATGCAATAATATAGCATATATTCTTTTGTCTTTGTCTTCTTTGCCTCCACTATGAGGTTCATACTGTTGTGAATTTGTAGTTTCTTTGTTGTCTTTACTGTATAGTATTCCATATTTATCCATTCTACCAATGGACTCTTGAGTCATTTCTAGTTTGGGGCTCATCTAGATAGTATTTCTATAGATATTTCTTGTACATATTTTAGGTACATATAGGTAGGTGTAGAATTGCTGGATCACACAGTGCATATTTTCAGCTTTAATAAATAGTTTTCCAAAGTGGTTTTGCTAATTTACATTCTCATGAGTAACGTGTGAGAGTTCTTTTTGTTCCCCATTTTCATCAAAAGTAAGTATTTTCTACATTTTTCATTTTAGCTCTTTTAGTGGCTATTTTGTGGTATCATATTCTAGTTGAATTTGTATTTTCCTGATGACTAATGATATTGAGAATGCTTTATACTTGGATATTATTTTTTCATATATTTCATTTATTCAAACATATTTCATTTATTCATATATTTTGCCCATTTAATCTATTATTTATTTGCCTTTTTCATATAAGACTTCATTTTATTCTGGATAGGAACCATGGTCAAGTATTGCAAATATCTTCTCCCACACTGTGTCTTGCCTTTTTGCTATCTTAATTTTTTGGATGAGCAATAGTTCTTAATTTAACTATGGTGTAATAGATTTTTTTGGTTGGTATTGTTTATGCTCTATTTAAAAAGCATTTTATCTTCCTCAATCCCTTGAAAATTAGGGTATGTTTTTTATTAATTGAAAATCTTATTGAGATAATTATAGATTCACATATAGTTATGAAAAAAAATAGAGCCATCTCTTGTACATCTTAAGTTATCCCCAATGATAACATATTGTATAATGTCACAAATAGTATATCACAAGTAGCATATTGATTAACATGATGCACTAGTTGTAGCAATCCACTGATCTTATTAAAATTTCTCATTTTACTTATACTTGTTGGCATGTGCATGTTAAGTTCTATACAATTTTAGCACATGAGCAAGTTCATGTATTCACCACTGAATAATCCTATAACCACAAGGATTCCTTGTGTCACCTCATTATAACCATACCTACCTGCCTTTTGCCCCTCCCTTTATAAAATTTATTATAATTATTTCATGGGGTGCCTGGGTGGCTCAGTAGGTTAAGCATCCGATTTCAGCTGAGGTCATGATCTCAAGATTCATGGGTTCGAGCACCAAGTCAGGCTCTGTGCTGACAGCTCAGAGCCTGTGGTCTGCTTTGGGTTCTGTGTCTCCCTCTCTCTCTGCCCCTCCCCTGTTCGCACTCTATCTCTCTCTCCCTCAAAAACAAATAAACATTTAAAAGAAATTGTTTGAATTAATTATAATTATAATTATTTCATATGAGTGAGTTTGCATCTATTATTTGTTTTCTTTTGGATATTTCCCCAAGGACATGTTACTTGTCCTCAGGTCTTCTAATTCTTTATTATGTGCCAGCCATTGTGTATAAAACAAGTGTAAAGGCTCTAGATGATACATTGCATCTGAGAAGGTATCTCCATTTTTTTTTTTTTTTTTGACAGGCAGGCGGAGAGAACTGAAGTGGTCAGTCTTATCAAGAGTTGACGTTGAGTTGAAATTTTGGCAAGACTACTAAAATTACCTCAAGATTACCCCTGTTCCTAGGCCATAGTGCTTCGTATTTCTATCTGGGAGCGTAACAGATATGCAGCTCTGCTTTTCGGACATTTGTAGCTGAACTCTGTAACTCCATTCCTTAAGCAGCTTCAACATTTGGCAAAAGTGTTAGGGAAAAGATCAGCCATATTTTTTGAGATCTTATGAGTTTCTAATATTCTCATCCTAGCCCTGCACTAATAACAAAATCTCTTCTGGTTTTTATACTCCATGGCAGAGCCTTCTGCTATGTACTTGGCCTGAGCTGTTAGCCCTCAGCAGTGCTGATAATTAGTAAGTGCCCATAGATGAATGATGATGTCACTCCCCATCATAATTCACCATCCCCTGTAGGTCAATGGTTCTCAAAGTGGGATGACCAGACCAGCAACAAAACTATCACCTGGGAACTTGCCAGAAATGCAAATTCCCAGGTGACATCTCAAACTTACCAAATCACAAACTCTGGGCTTGGGGTTCAGCAATCTGTGTTTTAAAAAGCCTTCCAGGTGTCTCTGATGTATTACACAGGGTTTCAAAGTTTCTGACTAAGTACATCTAGGTGGGGCCCCAGAATTCAAGCCTTTAGCAAGCATTTGGATGATGCTGATACTGCTGGTCTATAAATCAAACTTTGAGAAACACTGCAATAGAATTTCAAAGCTTGTCTGATTTATTTTCAGACTCTTTCCCAAAGCTGGTCTTTGTTGGTTAGATGGAATGAGATTTTATTCTGCCTTTCAGATTTTGGTCTAGTCTTTATGCTTTTGTACAGCCTTAAAATTCAGCAATGGCATTAGAAAGAAACCAAAGTATTTTTTTTTAATTTTTATTTATTTTTGAGAGAGAGAGAGAGAGACAGAGAGACAGAGTGTGAGCAGGGGAGGGGCAGAGAGAGAGAGGGAGACACAGAATCTGAAGCAGGTTCCAGGCTCTGAGCTGTCAGCACAGAGCCCAAAGCGGGGCTCGAACTTAAGAACCACGAGATCATGACCTGAGCTGAAGTCAGACACCCAACCGACTGACTGATCCACTCAGGCTACCTGAAACCAATGTGCTTTTGAAACTCTTCCTCTCCAATGTTGTCATTCTAGTTCTGTTGAATTGCTTAAAGTTTTGCTCCTTTTTCCTTTCCTGAAAAGCTTCATTCTGCCATGGTCACATCTAGCCCACTTTCATAATTGGCAAAAGTCCTTAAGGAGTAAAAGAGCTTTCCTGAATCATTAAGTCATCCTTAATGTTTATTCCCTCTGGGATTTTAGTCCACTGGTCTGCTGTTGTCACAGCTCTCTGACACTTTTTAAAAATAAGCTTTTTATAACTTATTCCATTTTTCTAGCTGTTTTCAACAGGAGTATTGCTCTGCCATGACCTACTATCCAGAAAAAGAGTCAGTTTTTAAAGTTTATTGAGTAATGTGTTAAATCAATGTGATATAAAAATTTTAAAAAACTACAGAAGGATATACATTGGAAATAAAATCTTTCAAAACCCACAAGTCCATTCCTTTTCCATGAAACAATACTACTATTGATTTCTTAAGCATTCTTCTTAAGATATCTTAATTATATACATTATGCATGCATGCACACATATACATGCATTTGTGTACATACCCATTTTCCTACATTGTTCATTGCATATCCTGTATTTTGCTTTCCTTAGTGAACCAGACATGTTGCAGAACTCTCCATCCCAACACCTCATTTTCAAGTCTTAGAATTTTCTATGACCTCAAAAATTCCTTTGAGCCATTTGCAGTCAATGTCCACTTCTATCCCAGTGGCCATAGGTAACTTCTGATCTGCTTGGGGTCTCTATAAATGTTCCTTCTCTGGATATTTTATATAAGTGGAATAATATACTCCAAAGTCTTTTTTGTCTGGCTTCTTTCACTTAGCAAGAAGTCTTTCAGGTTTATCCTTGTTGTTTCATGTATCAGTGGCTGGTTATTTTTTCCATCATATTCCACTTGGTGATCATACTGCATTTTGTTTGTCCATTCACCAGTTGATGAGCATTTAGGTTGTTAGTATGAATCTTTTCATACAAGTCTCTGGGTGGGCACAGATTTTCCTTTCTCAGGTAATCTCGGTTTTATTGTCACTTTCCTGTTCTCCAGGCCTCTATTCAAGGACTAAGTGTTACAATGTTGGTTCAGATTCACTGCTCGTGAGGACCTGGGGAGATGACAGATCCATGATACTGATGTGGGTAATTTGCACAGACTTGGGATTATTGTGAAGATTAAATTAAACGTGTAAGTAAGGTAAATTCAAACATTTATAGTAGTGAAGGAAGAATTTGTAGGTGAGAGGGATGAAAAGATGACTGATGGCAGCAAGTATTCTTACTGTTTATGCTTTAGATTTAAGATTTTACAACTGTCACAGCAATCTCATGACACGGGTTAACTACCACTTTGAAAAGTTACGAAACTAAGGATCATAACTGTTAATAATTTGCTAAAGATCCCATAGCTGAGGCATGAGAAAGTCATGTCTAGTTAGATCTACTACTAATTCTATCATGCCAAAGTTTACAAAGTCTTCTCAAGATTTGAATTCATTAATGAAAGAATCAGATTTAATTAATAAAGTGTGATTTAGTTGCATTATCTCCGTTGTTTAGAAAAATAATTGTTAAATTGAAGAATGTTTAATTGACTGAACAGTAGAAAAAAAAATTAGGTAAACTCTGGGTCAAAATTATTACACAGAATTTGTGTTAAATATTATACCTTAACAACTACAGAACTCTAGAGGTATATGGAATTTTTTCATTGGCAAGTGAGAAAACTGACATTCTTGAATAATAAGATCCATACAAGATTACACATAACCTACAGTAGAGCTGATGTTAGAACCTAAAGTTCTAGAAACTCAGTCAAGTGTTGCCAGCAATGTCCTGTCTTTGGTAACAAATTCTTTTTATGAGGATCTCCGTGAGCTCCAATTATGTGAAAGATAATTTGACATGAGAAAATTCTAGTTCATTTAACAAAGATCTTGAGAAATATTTTAATACTTAAAATATTTGGCCAAAAATCCTAGATATCTTAAGTATTTTATTTCTCTAACAATTTGTTTTACAAACCAGGAAACCCATTTCCTGTAAACTGAGGTGAGGAAGTTCTGCCTTCACAAAGGCTAGACACAAAATCACCTGGGTTCTTATTAAGAAAGTCCTTGGAAGAGTTAAGGTTCAGACTGTATCCTGAGGACTCAACGCAGAGTATCAGGTTATCTCATTACAGTGTTTGAACCACTGAGAAATGTTAGTCCTCATTAGTCCTTAAGCAGTGATCATCCTTTATCATGTTTTTATTTATTTATTTTTTCACCAGGACTATCAAGAGATTCATTTGTGAAGACATTGAAACAATCATCTGAAACTGAAAACATTGGTGTTTTTCTTTTACAAATGAGCAACTGCGGGACATTTTCTTTGCTCTCCTCTTGAAATGAGCAGTGATTTAGGGACAGCTGAGGAGTCCAGAATCCAGGAGTCTGCCTAATGGGTCATTTGTTTCCAGTTTTTGGAGCACCGAGACAATAACAGTGATTGTAGCTCTCCCAGTGCAGACATTTTTGTTCTAGTGCAGTAATAATGTGGGCATGCATTAGTCATCTTCCCCAGCTGATATCTTATTTGGCATTCCTGCCTTGCATCATTTTAACTAACAGAACAGCCATTACCAGCTCCCCTTCCTCCTGACCTGTCCAGGGAAAAGAGGGCAATGCAAACTAAAACTCCTACAATATCACTTCCACCACCAGCAAAAATGGATGAAATAGGAATGGGGACAAGCATTAATCTAAAATAAAGCAAAAAGCTAAAGGACATGTCATATTTGACATCTTTAAGCAATAGGCATTTATAAGGATAAGAGAGAAAGTTAATTTCAATAAGATTTTTCCTAGGGGAAACAAAGTTGTTTAAGATTTGATTTCCTCTGTATGGGGAGATGGGTACTTCAGCAATTTCAACTCAACTGGGCCATGAGAAGCACCCTTTGAGAAAGCATTCTCTCTTTTATCAATAAAGAGTCTCGAGTATAAAGCTCAAGTGAGAGGGATGGGCACCCAGTTTAAAGTAATTAAGACATCTAAAGAGAAAATCTTTCAATTTTCACAATTTAAGAATATGTTAATCTTGAAATTTTATCTTTGGAATTTTGAGCTAAAGCCAAGCATTCCTCCATCCAGTGAAATTCCTCTTTTCCCCTTCCCCTCAATAGTGTTGGTAGGTTTTCTACTAATTTACCCACTTTCTTTTTCTTTTGTTTTGTATTTTTCATTGTTCCTAGTGACATACATTGGAAATCAATAAATGAATCAATCATTGTCAAATATTTATTGATAGGCACTGATGATAGGGGAGAAAATATGGTCTTTGGAAGTGGAAGTGAAATAAAATCCCACCTTACCATTATCTGCTTGTATAATTTCAGGCTCTTAGTGTCTCTCTCTCTCTCTCTCTCTCTCTCTCTCTCTTTCTCTTTTAAGTTTATTTATTTATTTTGAGAGAGAGAGAAGGGCAGAGAGGGGGAAAGAGAGAGAATTCCAAGCAAGCTCTGCAATGCCAGCACAGAGCCCAACATGGAACTCAAACTCACAAACAGTGAGATCATGACCTGAGTTGAAATCAAGAGTTGAAGGCTTAACCAACTGAGCCACCCAGGTGTCCCTTAGGCACTTAGTTTCTTTTTAAATTTCTCATCTGTACAACAGTGAAGATAAGAAATTCTGCTTCTTATGGTTAATGTGAAATTTTTAAAGAGCATAAGAATACATTTAAAATATTAAACTAAGTAATTAAGATCTATGATGCATTTTATAAATTATAATTTTATGTTTCCATTTGGCTAGGCTATGGTGCCTAATTGGTCAGACCCTAGCCTACACATTGCTACATAGGTATTTTGTGGATGTGATTAACATTTATAGTCAGCAAACTTTACAGTAAAGTAGATTAGTCTCTTTAATGTGAGTCTCATCTAATCTCTTTGAAGGTCTTAAGAACAAAAGCTGAAGTTTCTTAGGGAAATCTATAACATAAAAATCCTGCCTGAGTTTTCAGCCTGCTGGCCAGCCATACAGATATTATATCCAAGAGTACAATATCACCTCTTACTTGAGTTTCTAGCCTGCCTTCCCACCTGTCCTACAGGTTTTAGACTTACCAAACCCTGTCTGTGCAAATTCTTTAAAACCAATCTCTCTTCCTCTTTCTCTCTCTCTCTTTCTCTCTCTCTCTCTCTCTCTCTCTCCATACACCTTTCCTTAGGATACATTGAAAAGTAACAGAACCAATCCTATGACCATCAACACTATCTACAGGCCATGTAAAGAGAGCTGGGGACTTCAAAAAGTTAATTGAAGAAATTGGAGGTACACGCAAGAAGGAAATACCCAAGGCTTTTGGCAGCCTTGGTACTTATCACTTTCTTTTTTTTTTTTTTTAAGTTTATTTATTTATTTTTGAGAGAGAGAGAAGCAGAGAGAGAGAGAGAGGAGAGAGAGAATCCCAAGCAGGCTCCACCCTTCCAGGGCAGAGCCTGACATGGTTCTTGAACTCACGAACCATGAGATAATGACCTGAGCCGAGATCAAAGACCGGATGCTTAACGGACTGAGCCACCCAGGCACCCCAGTACTTATTGTCTTCTATATGAGGATGGTGTGGGAGAGCTTAACAAGTGTTTTCAAACACTAGGTGGTTTTACCTACACATAGAGATTGATATTTGCTTCTCATCTTGAGATTACTAAGGTAAACAACTTTTCAGAATGGCCCACACAATGAAGATGACAAAGGGCTGTAGTGTAGACTACCTGAAGGCCATACATGGATGGTTAGAGAAGGATAGGGTAGTCCCTATGGCTCTCGGAGAGGGTGCAAAAACAATTCTTGTGGTTTTACATACAGGAGGAAGGGGATTAGAAAAAGGAATGAAACCATAGTGCTGCCAAGATGGGTGACAGATTATATTAGAGTTCTCCAGAGAAACAGAAAGAGTAGGATATTATATACCATCTAGATCTAGATATATATTATATATTATATTAATTATATTATATTATATTATATGCTTGGGATATATAATAGATATAGATATGTATATCTATAATCTATGTATCTAGAGAAAGAAACAGAACAATTGATTTTGAGGAACTGGCCCACGTGGTTGTGAAGGTCGAGAAGTCTCAGGATCTGTTGTCTGCAAGCTGGAGACCCATGAAAGCTGGTGGTATAATTCAGCCAAAGTCTGAAGTGCAGAGAATCAGAGAAACCCAGCCTGAAAGCTGGAGAAGATGAGGGAGATGTCCCAGCTCAACAGTAAGTCAGGAAAAAAAGACAAGGTTCTCCTTCTTCCACTTTTTCTTCTATCCAGGCCCTCAACAGATTGATTGATGCCTACCCATATCAAGAAGGCCATCTACTTCAGTGATCTACTGATTGAATCTACTGATTCAAGTGTTAGTCTCATTCTGAAACACCCATCCACAGACGTGATATTGAATGTGGGTGCCCTGTGTTATAATCAAGTTGACAGATGAAGTAACTATTACACAAGTCACCTGAGAAGATATCCAGGAGAAGGTCTCCCCAGTAAGGGGGAGTGGAGAGGATTTGGTCAAGACTGAAGGCTAACATATATTTCTGAAATCTTCTTCCTTCATCAAGAGTTCCAGGTCAACGTAAGCACAGCCCTAACAAAACACACACATAGCACAAAGGTCACCAGCACCACACAGAGACAATGAGCTAGGGAATAGCAGAGCCATCTCCTAGCAGTAATCTAAGACTGGCTCACATCAGAGATGACTGTTATGCTCAGTTTTATCCTGGCTTCATCCACTAAGGAGTTAAGCCTTGAAAAGGGAGTAGGGAAGATATAACTTCTTGTTCTTCATTTTCTCCATGTAAGCAGCCAGTATCATAGCTCCAACCAAGGATTTGGGAAGAATTATTATCAGTTTTAAAGAAGACTGGTATATTTCAATAATGAAAAGAAAACTGGAAAGTTTAGACTCTATCCATGATGTCTATACTTTCAACAAAGCAGAGTTGAAATCAAGTTTTAGAGAACACTAAACCAATGTAATGTTTATATTCTGAGTTGGGAATTCTTAATAAGCTAATTACACAAGGTAAAAGATAATATATGCTAGACTAAATAGCACCTTACCTATATAGGCTCCTTTCCAGTATACATAGTATCTTCAATTATATCTCACAAGAATCCCATAAAATGTTATTTATACCTCCCCCCTCTTTTAAAACAGGCAAATTGTCTCAATGATTAAATGATTTGCCTAAGGTCCTAAAGTTACATATCCAGGACTAAATCTTCTCCAATCACAAGCTTTTTTTCTGCTGCACCAGGTTTAATGGGTTAATTATCCCACAGCACTTCCCTGAAATAGTAGAGTCTATTGCTGAAAAAGGCTAGTGCTACTTTGCTCTTCACTACATTTGCCAAAATTCCAGAGTAACTGTGACATTATGTGTTACCTACCACAAGTCACATTAAGAATGATCAGCATTTCTAATAAAGCAGCTTTTCATTAAACCTTTGCATTGAATGCTTTGTATGCATTATCTCATCTAACCACATTAACATACTTAATGCCAAATTGTTGGATATGTGAGTTTTTCCTTGACCTCACCTTTCTGCCTTGTCCCTGTCATCCACAATCAAACACCTCAGCTACATAATAAAAGATGAATATATGTGTTTTGAATATATTCATGAAGGATTAATGAAATAATAGCTATAAACTTGACAAGCAGACTATGTTGACTTTCACCCTACCATTTAATACATCAAGCGAGCCTCTACTTTTAAGTACTGGATGAATATTTGTTGAAAGAATTTATAAATGAACATGAATTACAAAAATATTTTAAGTATTGCCCATAAGAAATCGACATCATTTTTATTTTAATTATCAGAAGATCATATTTTTTTAAGTTGGTTTTATTCCCCTCTACTAACCTAGGTAACTATGATTTTAAATAACACTATTATTATCAAAGTCACCATAACTCATTCTATGACCCCATAGTCATTCTTGGGGCAAGTGAATGTATATTTTATTGAATATATGAAAAATATTATTCATGGAATAAATTCAGCACACCTTACAGTAGCTTTTGCTAATCAGAGTGCTTTTCCTTATATATAACATAGCTTTTCTTCAAGTGATTTAAGCCATTTGATTTTGTTGTTCTTTGTTAAAATGAAGATTTCCTGGTAAAAATCATTTTTACTTCTCTAAATAAGACTAAATTATTTTTGTAGTTAGGCTAGGTTCAACTTCAAGAAATAGGAATTAAACTCTGGCTTAAACAATGAGGAAATTCATTATTTCATGGGAGAGGGAACCAGAGGGAAGGTAGGCTTGCATGTTGGTTGATTCAGCAGGTCAGTATTTCATCAAAAACCCAGGTTTGTTTTGTTTCTTGTTTTTCGGACATGTTTGTTCATTTGTTTTTGTCTGTCTGCTATGTTGGCCTCAGCCCAGACTCAATTCTAGATCAAGAGCTCCTCTGATAATCGAAATTAAAGCTACAGACTTTACAACATATGCAATGATTTTAAAAGGCTCTGCCAGGGCCTTGCCTCCCTGACCTTGTCTCCCTTTATCTTCCTCCTCCTCCACTACTCTGTTCCTGTTCCAGTCACACTGATCTTTATGCCTTACCTGTGCCTCAGGCCTTCACTCTGGCAGTTTTCCTCAGCCCAGAATGCTCTTTCCTCACATAACATATCCACTTGGCTAATTCCATCAATATCCTTAAAGTCTTTGCACAAGTCTTAAGACTTATTTTGACCACTTTATTTAATTAGAGCAACCTACCTCTGATCACTCTCAGGCCCCACTCTCTTTTACTTTTATTTTGCATGGTCACATCACTTTCTAATTTATTGTATAGTTTACCTATTTATTATATCAATTGAGTATTGTCTGTCTCTTCTGAGTGAATATAAGCTCCAGAAGGGCAATACATTTTGGCTTATTCATTAGTATATTGCAAGCACCTAGAGCAGTCCTTAGGAAACAGTAGGTACTCAATTAAATATTAGTTGAATATTGTTGAGTGAATGTTTATAAAATGGCTATCCGTAGTAATGAGGTCTATGAAACTTTTTGTTTATTTATAGGATGAAAATAAAGTGGCTTCTCTTGCTCTGAAGAGGACAAGGGAGCTTTTCATTTTTTAATTAAATGTTTATTTTTGAGAGAGAGTGCAAGCAGGGGAGGGGCAGAGAGAAAGGGAGACAGGATCCAAGGCAGGGTCTGTGGGCTCTGTGCTATAGCACAGATGTGGGGCTCGAACCCACAAACCCAAGGGGGCTTTTTATTTTTTTTTTATTTTTTTAAATTTTTTTTTTTTTAACATTTATTTTTGAGACAGAGAGAGACAGAGCATGAATGGGGGAGGGTCAGAGAGAGGGAGACACAGAATCTGAAACAGGCTCCAGGCTCTGAGCTGTCAGCACAGAGCCCAACGCGGGGCTCGAACTCACGGACCAGGAGATCATGACCTGTGAGATCATGACCTGAGCCCAAATCAGCCGCCCAACCGACTGAGCCACCCAGGTGCCCCAAGGGAGCTTTTTAAAACAAGTGTCTTTAGAATAAGAAAGGTTCTATCTCAGAAAAAACAAGACTCAAGCTAAATTTCATTGGCTAAAAATTAGATCACATACCCTTTCCAGAACTACTCCCATTCAAGGAAAATGAGATTATTGAGATTGGTTTAAATTAATCTGCAGTTTGGTGATGGGTTAAACGCATCTAAACTAAGCCACATGAGCTTTGTGAGAAAGAGATGAATACCTGTACAAAATTTAGAATTTTTTTAGGAAGAAGAATTGATACCAGTGAGGTAACCAACTTTGCCCAGTATGCCTCTGATAGGGATACTTAATAGTTCCTCCTCTCATGTTTCTGATTTTTGGTATAGTCCTTCAAACAAATAACCTTGGGATTATTTGTGATTTCAGTGCTTCTCAACCTTGGCTACATGTTACAGTCATCTGCCAAGTTTTCAAAACTGCCTCAGCTATACCTCAGACCAATTAAATTAGGATCTGGAGTGATGAGACAGAGACATTTTTAAAGCTCCCCAGATAATTCTGAAAAATTGAATGGGATGAGTTAAACAGACAAGGAAGACTTTATTCAACTCATTTATAATAGGTGAGAGATACTGAACTCAACTCTACTAAAGCAAAAACTAGGGAATTTCAAAGCACTAAAATGAGCTAATGAAAGACTACTGGAGGGTATCCAGTGGGGCAGTTGGACAATAGATTAGGTCATCTGTGCTTGCTAATTGTTGCTTATTGAAATTAGGTTCCTACTCTCCCAGAGACCAGGAGATGGGGTGCTGGCTTCATGATGACATTTCAAAGGGATAGATCCCAGGACCTTGAAAAAGATATTACTAGATTGTAGAAGATTTACATCTCAAAGTGACGGAAAGAATTTACAGTTGCAAGGTTTCTGAAGTAACTGCTCTCAAAAATTGAAGGTCAGGGCCTGCCATCAGGACGAAACCTGTCTAAAACTTAATCAAGCTGAGGGGAACATTAAGTTACTTTGTCAATTCTAATGTGCAGCTGTTTGAGAACCACTGCTTTATTTTCTCTTTCTCAATAACCACATGGATTCAGTTGTTGAGTCCTCTTAGTATGACCCTCTGCAGGTAAAATTAGTAGATCCTTATTTCTTCTTGCCATACACTATGCCTGGGCTCCTGAAAAAGACCCCAAACTAATCTTTGTAGCTTAATTATTTGCCCCCTCCAATTAAACTACAACTTACTGAAAGAATTACTTTACTACAGTACTAAATCTCTTTATATATTTTTTAGTTAAAATACCTTAATACTCCCCATTATCCTCAGGATATCTTCAGATCCCCCCAACATGGTTCATGAGGATTTTATAAATCAAACTATGCCTTCCATTTTATGTTCTCCAAATTCTCAAAGAGTCAATATTCCCTTTAGGTTTATATCCCATTTCAACTTCTTCAAGAAGTGTCGTAGACTCTAAGTCTAAAGTTCTCCTTTGGCCAGCGAAAGAGCGGGATGCAGGATGAAAAGTGAGAGATGGCTAATGTCCAGGAAAAGACAAGAGCCCTGAATACGGGTCCTTGCTCTATATTTATTAAGATCAGAAGGCTTATGAATATGATGGGTGTGCACACCCATGGGACAAAGAATCTGTGAACGGTAACTCATGGGCATGAGGGAAAGGGGGTTTTTAAGATACACGGTGTTTGGGGTTTGGGTCAATATAAAGCAAAATTCTGACAGGGCAGATGGGCAGATGGTTGTTAACAGCAGACAGGAGGCACCATGTCTGTTTATCTTAGCTAGCCTAGGGGATAAGACAGATAGGGGAAATAACCTCAGGGTTAACAAGGCACATTTTCTTTTGCTAATCTGCTCCCCTCTGGGCAGCATCACCTGCAGCACAGTGGTCTCTAGTCCTATTTACCTGTTTACCCAACTTGGTCCTTTCCTCCTGTGAAAGCAGATTTCTGCTATGGTACTAAATCAGGGGTCATTTTTGCCCTGGATGCCTAATCTTGCTTACCTCATATACCTTTGTATTGGGGGCCTTTGCCCCCCTCTCTATTCTGGGGTCTTTGCCCCTCCCTCTCTATTCTGGAGGCCCTGGCCCCTCCCTATTTTATTCTGGGGGTCTTATCTTGTTTATCCAAACTTGGGTGAGAGCACCCTATGGCTTTGTAATTCTTTATGCCTTTAACCATTGGTGGAAGCCCAGGGAATTTCTAAGCTTATTCCCCACAAAGTCTTTATAGATCCTTTCCACACTCCCATAATATGTGTCATTATTAACGACAATGATCATCGTCTATCTTGCATCATGTTTTCTATAATTGTTTGACTTTTTCCTGGGCTGTGAGTGCCTGTAAGGTAAGTACTCCTCACTCCTACCTGGCACCTGGTTTTTAATTTCCACACTCCCTTGTCTCTAAGGCTACTACATGTTTGTTAAAAATGAATAAGAGGTAACTTGCCATTGTACCATGTCACCTACAACTATATATAGCTAGTAAGTGGTAGATCTGGAATTTGCACCTAACAAGACTGCCTCCAGAAAATGTATTTAAAAGTGAAATCTGTACAATTCAGGAGAAAATAAGCCATGAAACAATGCCTCGGCTGACATATAATATGAATGAGTAATCAATCTTTGTTGTTTGGTCCATTTGTCACTGAAGGATTACTTAACCTAAACTTGTTGATATAACTCCCTTTATTTTTTTTTTTTAAATTTTTAAACATTTATTTATTTACTTTCGTTGTGGTTTTGGCTTTTGGGTAAGTGGTAAATTCTTAGTGAATTTTTATAAAATCAAACTTACAATTCATCTCATTAATGTATTTATTGTATAAATAATAAAAGATAATGTTCCTATAAACTAGTTTTTATTTCTTTTATATAGAATTTAAAAAAATTAAAGCCACAAATCTTAGTAGTGACTACCTTGTTTAAAGGGTATTTCCACTTTAAGAAATTTTCAGGGTAGTTTACTTACCAAGTGTCTGACTCTACCATTTTATAACTAGCTAATGGACTCACAACTATAAATGGTTCACTAGGGGAAAAGCAGTTTTATATATGAGAGTTTTAAAGTTATGTCAGAAAGTTCACACCTTTACTCTTGGATTGGCATTGAACTTGAAATTTTGCCTTCTCTAAACTCAAAGAAAAGCTGACCTGAGTCACAAAGGTAATTGCCATAGAATGTGCTAAAGGAGAATAGCCTCTTCAGCTTTTATCTGTGAGCTCACTGGTGCTGACTAATTCTATTCTGCTAATTGCTGTCAAAAATAAATGCCCCTGTTCTTCTGCCAACCTGGGCAAGACTGACATATTTCTTGGCTCAGGCTCACAAAAGACTTTGTAACAAAACTTATTGATCTCTCTTGAAATGAAGCTGACATAGAAATATATGGTTTGTAGTTAGATGCTTTATACTGCTGTAGATACAGATAGTTCTCAAATACCACTAGCTGTATTGTAGCTAGTCTGTAGCAAAAGTTGTTGTTCTTGTTTGTGTTTTTTTTTTTGTTTATTTTTTTTTTTTTTTTTATCACTTATGGACATGTGAAAGTACCTATGATATTTTGTTTACCTACTTTTTTGACTTCTTTCATTTTGACAATGAACAATTTCTTGGCTTAATTATTCCTGTTGTGAAAATCTGGCTCTCTTTTCTGCAGCATTCTAAACCCTCTTTATTTCTAGCAGACAAATGCTTTGAAATCAAAATCTTTAAATACTATCCATGCTCTAGAAAGTATTTTTTCATAAATTGATTTGCTTGGTTTAGTCTGAGTTATACCAGTCTCTGCCCTGGTATAATTCAGCAGCTAAGAGAATAAAATAATAGTTGGGTGTTCACTTTTGTTAAAAGTTTTCACTGTGATAGTTTACTCTGATTTTATTGGACTTAAAAATGATATATTCTCACTCAGGATTAAGCATAAAACACACCTGAAGTAAAATACTGTTTAATTTGGAATGGCCATTACTGTGTGTTATCCATATGTCAGCTCCCTATTCGTTCAAGTAATCAAGAAGTGACTATGCATAGTATTTTCCCCAGAATTCCATCTTCTTTAAGTAGTGATTCCCTCTCCTTGTTTCCATCTCCTCCATCTGGATTCTTCCTGTAACCTGTAAGATGAACCTTGTAATTTTCATATCTGTTTTCCATAGATCTTATCTTTTTTAAAAAATACATATTTTATTTCAGCTCAATAACATGCTATTCAACTGTGTCCATTTTGCTAGTCAGCCATGAAAATTTATAGATTTAACTCCCAATCTCTAATGAGTCCATTTTATGCACAACAGCCTTTTTGTCATGAATGGCACATTCTTCCTGTTCCTAAAAAATTATAATGGGTATAAACTCTGCACTTATTGTTTAATTAACTCTCTCCCTTCAGGTGTAAGTTCTTATACTAGTTAAGTTTGAAGTCTCTTTCATTCCTTATCTTAGTATTCTTCATATATTTGGTGATATGCTCATCATTTTTTTAAATGTTTATTTATTTTTGAGAGAGAGAGACCCAGTGCTAGTGGGGAAGGGACAGAGAGAGACTAAGACACAGAATCTGAAGCAGACTCCAGGCTCTGAGCTGTCAGCACAGACCCCAACACAGGGCTTGAACTCACGAACTGTGAGATCATGATGTGAGCTGAAGTCGGATGCTTAACCAACTGAGCCACCCAGATACCCCGTTATGCTAATCATTTTAATTGATGTTGTGAGTCTGTTTGTTGCTGTGTTTATGCAACTTACTTACATAGTAAGGAGAGGGGCTCCAGCCTCACATCGACCCCATACTACTTCAGGATAGTGACTAATGAACATGAAAGGCTTCTGGGTGGCTTACTTCCATGGCTTGTCTTCTGATTTTTGGTTCTTTATATTCTTCCCAGATATCATCAACCATCTGGATCTCTGCCCTGTCTTTTATCCCTAAGCTCCCACATTTCTCATTCCTGTGTGTAGACAGCTAACCTCTTACTGCCTGGTCCACTTGGAGGTAGGGATGTGTCAAGACAGAGACACACAGCACTTGGAAGCCTTGTGTATCTTCATGGCAGAATACCAATAAATCCCCTTTGATTTCCCCAGGGTTTTCTCCTGCACCTTGTACCCACCATCTCTGTGACAATGCTTTTCTTGCACATTCTGGCATTTTCCTCTTTCATGTAATAATGTCTGTTTCCAGTATTTTAAGAACTCTACAGGTTCAAGTTCCTGCAAATCCTCCTTCCTCTTGTTTTTGAGCCACTCTGATCTTTTGTAGAGAAAGGGGGAGATTACATCATGTGACCATTTCACCATCCTACTTATTTTTCAGACTGCCATCAAAATGAAAAAAAAAACCCCAAAACTCTCATATACAACATTCAGACCCCTGAGGTCATGTCCCCAGATCTAGATTTTTTACAACACTGCCCTTTACCACATGATTTGAGTTGAAATTGCACATCGCTGCTCTCCTGACATTGGGTTCATTTTGGTACTGTTTTGACAAATGTCTCAAAGCAAACGGAAAATACTCTTATTGCTCTTGATAAATCTGCCTTGCCTGCACATCAGCTTCTGAATCAAAGCAGGTGTGAAAAGCACAAAGCAGGCCAATTTGCACAGATGGTATGGAGGTCAAGTGAAAAAAATATTACATTCCCCTGAGTTGACAGTTGTGGGTAGTGTGAAAACACCAGTTATAATACTTGGCTAATAATCAGTTCTGTATCATTTATGTGTAGTCAGTAGCTCTCCAGTAAAGTAAAGTACATTGTCCTTTAGAAATCTAATAACGGGAAACAATGCATTATGCAATATTAGAGCCTTTTATAATAACAGCCAGAGATAGTTGGCTAAAGAGAGTATTTAAAAGGGCAGAAATAGTAGATCTGATTCAATGAGTTATGTGAAGGCATATTGTACATTTTTCATTACCAGACAAAGAGCATTGCATTAATTATTGAGCCAGGATTCTAAAGGCAACTGCCAAACTGATGCATTGAGTTGCCAATACAAAAATGAGACATTTATAATTAATTGTCCCTAAAGCAATCCTTTAAAAAATCAACACATTTTCTTGGATTTATTAACTGAGTTTACGTAAAGCCTATCAATATTTTCATTTGCTAATAAACTATAAGAACTGGACACAAAACATGTTTTACTAGAAACATGATGCAAACAGTACATAATATCAGATTATTGAAATTTTAAAAATTTAATTCTCATTTAAGAAATTTCATCAGAGGGGCGCCTGGGTGGCTTGGTTGGTTGAGCCTCTGACTTTGACTCAGGTCATGATCTCGTGGGTTTGTGAGTTAGAGCCCCGCGTGGGGCTCTGTGCTGACAGCTCATAGCCTGGAGCCTGCTTCGGATTCTGAGTCTCCCTCTCTCTCCGCCCATCCCCTGCTCGCAGTGTCTCTCTCTCTCTCTCTCTCTCTCCCTCTCTCTCTGTCTCTCTCAAATAATAAATAAACATTAAAAATTTTTTAAAAAGACATTTCATCAGAGTTTACCAGGGTCATCTACAATTCACACATTTACATTGGCTTCTTCCTACTTCATATACTTTCAGGCCATGTGCTCTGAGTAGCACTGCTCTTACCGGTCAACATCACATGGGTATAGTTAAGCATCACAAGATTCCTTCAGTTTCAGAGCTATATTAAGCCCCAAAACCTACTTTTGGGAGGCATCTATGTATATTCTTGTTGCAATAAGCATTTTCCCTTCACCAGGAATTATTCATCATGGAGGATAGAGGGAAATATATCTCATCAAATTTAAGTGGAACATAAATTAGTATAAAGTCATTTGGGACATAAAAGTAACCTTAAATTTCCATATGGGATTCTAAGGGACAATCATAACACACAATTCAGAAACTAGAATTCAGCAAGGAAACCCAAAATACAAAATATTTTTACCACCAAATATGGATATACCCGCCATTTGAAACTGGTGCTTATACTGGCTAGTCTATTCATCAACCTATACCCTTAAAGAAAATCTGTCTTTACCACATCATTGTCACTATTCATCCAACTGCATTTAGACCTAGAGATTTTGTAACATACTCACAAAACCTGATTTTAAAAAAATGCAATAGGCGCGCCTGGGTGGCTCAGTCGGTTGAGCGTCCGACTTCAGCTCAGCTCACGATCTCGCAGTCCGTGAGTTCGAGCCCCGTGTCGGGCTCTGGGCTGATGGCTCAGAGCCTGGAGCCTGCTTCCGATTCTGTGTCTCCCTCTCTCTCTGCCCCTCCCCCGTTCATGCTCTGTCTCTCTCTGTCTCAAAAATAAATAAACGTTAAAAAAATAATAATAATAAAAAAATGCAATAGATACTTAACTTTTATATAGTGGCATTCCTGGTATCTATTTCTACTTATTCAACCTTTCTCATGGAGGTCTGTTAAAGGTTCAAGACTACAATGAAAGACAAGTACTTTGTCTTTTGTTAAGAGATGCTTACTAAATTGTTCATCTGCTCCGTTTTAAACCAGTCTTTAGTTCAGTGAGCACATATTCTGTTCACTCAAAAGTGCTTCTTTAATACCAGCCTCTTGAGAGAGAAACATTGCTGATACCTCCAGGCATTTCTTCTCAGAAGACTTGGGAAAATTCTGTAAGCCTACATGGTGTCAGATCCAAACTAACATTCTTTTTTTAATTTTTTTTTAATGTTCATTTGTTTTTGAGAGACACAGCACGAGTGGGAGAGGGGCAGAGAGAGAGAGACAGAGACAGAGACAGAGACAGAGACAGAGACAGAGACAGAGTCAGAGTCAGAAGCAGACTCCAGGCTCCGAACTGTCAGCACAGAGCCGGATGCAGGCCCTAACTCACAAACCGCGAGATCATGACCTGAGCTGAAGTCAGACACTTAACCGACTGAGCCACCCACATGCCCCTGAAATAATATTCTTAAAGACAAGATAAATAGCAAATTTTTCAAAGGGTCCCAAACACCTGCCATTCTTCTGCATTTGGACAGTCTCTGAGAGCCCAACAAAATGGACTGAAAAAGGTAGTACAACTGGACAGAGGTAAATTCTATCTTATTCCCACATCTGACTAGCTGTGTAATTTTGGATAACCTTCTTGGTCTTTCTGGGCCACTTTCTAATTCTGAAAAAAATTATGTCAATACATACTTTTCATTGTGTCTGTATGTATGTGTGGAGGGGGGCATGGTAATAGTTACAAAAATTGTGTAGCTATTTGTGAGCATGTCCATAAAATCTTCTTTAAACATTTTTAACATTCAGTTATTTTTGAGAGAGTGAGACAGGGCACGAGTGGGGGAGGGGCAGAGAGAGGAGGGGACGCAGAATACAAAGCAGGCTCCAGGCTCTGAGCCATCAACACAGAGCCAGACGCGGGGCTTGAACCCACAAACCGTAAGATCACCTGAGCCAAAACCGGATGCTTAACCGACTGAGCAACCCAGGTGCCTCTGTCCATAAAATCTTATTTAATACCCATGACACTCATAATACTCCATTTTACAAAGAAGAAAACCAAATGCAGAGGATAAGGAACTTGCCATAAATCAGTAAACAAGAAGTCATTGAAGTTGGGATCTGTATACAATGCCCTATGTTTGGGCTGTAATTCCCAGTGGAAAGAAGTTGAAATGGCCTGTGCTTTGAACTACATAAGGAGATTAAGACCACTGGATCTCAATTCCAAGGGCATTAATAATACCTCCAAACTGACAGTGTTTAGAGGCAGGTAATAGGACTGTGTTTCCACCAAATAAAACTTTGTAGCAACAAAAGAGGATCTATGGGACCTAGAGTTTCTCATGTCAGGGTATACAAATTATGCAGGATTGTAATTTAAACAAAGGCAAAAAGATATTAAATGGGGCTTCACACACAGATGCAGTGGTTGCTAGTAAAGAACTTGTGCCACCATTGTCTCTGCCCTTCCTCATGCTGGTTCTTTGCACAAAATCTTATTTTACCTTTAAGACAACCTAGGATTTAAATAAAATCATCCCATTTTAGAGGTAAGAAAACCTAGAGTCAAAGGTAACTTTCCCAAGGTCAGAGAGTGGTCAGAAAGTGGACCAGGTTCTTGGCATTAAGCCATTAGGTACTGGATAAGAATTATGGTTTATTTCAGCCCAGGACTAGCTAGAGTCTTTGTCACTAGCACCAGGGGCTAGCTTTTGGAGGAGCCTAGCAATTGTCTGGCATTTTCTGAAGCCACTTCAATTATATAGCAAGAAAATCTCTACTTACTTTGAACTCATCTTCAATCACCTTTATGCTTCTGACCAGAGGTTGATCTAACTATTCTTGAATTTAGTTTTACCTGCATATTTTCTGAATAGTAGCACATTCCAGAATTTTTTTTCTTTTCAAATTTTCACTTAAATTCTAATTAGCTAACAGTGCAATATTGGTTTCACAAGTAGAATTCAGTGATTCATGACTTACATACAACACCTAATGCTCATTATAATAAGTGCCCTCCTTAGGACCCATCACCCATCTACCCCATCTCCCAACCACCTCCCTCCATCAACCCTCAGTTTGCTTTCTATTGTAAAAAATCTCTTACGGTTTGTTTCCCAATCTCTCTTCCTACCCCCGCCCCAACCATATGTTCATTTATTTTGTTTCTTACATTCCATATATGAGTGAAATCATATGGTATTTGTCTTTCTCTGACTTATTTCAATTAGCATAATACATTCTAACTCCATCCATGTCATTGCAAATGGCAGGATTTCATTTTTTGATGGCTGAGTAATATTCCATTGTATACATATACCACATTTTCTTTATCCATTTATTAGTTGATACATTCCAGAATCTTTAATGCTTTAATGTCACTATGAAAACAAATGTTTTATTTTTGGTTCTAAAAATTATTTTAAGGTGCTGGTATGAAAGTAGGGTGGCAAGTAGGACAAGAAAAGAATAATGAGATTCAGGTGATAAGGGTTCTCTCCAGGATTTAGTCCTATTATGCATATAAGAAAATAGTGTACAACTAAACTATTCCCAAGTTGGAGTCCATGGAGATTTATTTATTCAGTAGGAGGTTTGCAATCCTCATGACATAGGAAAGATTATGTGTGCAGTTACACATATGCAGTTTCTTTTTAGGGTGATGTTTTGGGCCAGTCTCAGACTATCAATAATCAATGTTGTATCTGGACTCACCTGGTTCTTATTATGATTGAAAGATGCCTTTCAGCAATAACCGTGAGGAAACTTGGGAGAAAAAAATATTTATTACTTACAGGACGAAGAAATTACATAGCACACCTGGGACCACATAGCAAGGCCGTGGGTGAAAAAAGAGAGCACTCAGGTGCAGTGTTCTGCTTTTATTGCAGCGGAGAATAGGGGTCCAGGGTTTCCCAGGCTCATTCTTTATTGGTTGATTTAAAGCATACGAGTGGGAATTTAAAGCACCAGGAGAGAAAAGACAAGTGGCTCACATGCTTAGTTATAAAAATCAACCCAAATCTCTGAAACAAAGAGCCTCCAAATGGGAGTCTGCCTGGCCTTTTATCTAGTTGTGTGGTTGGCAATGTGTTTATTCTAGATGGTCATCTTTGAAGTGAATGCTTCAGCAATCACAGGTTAAGTCAAGTACTTCCATTACAAGAAAAATAAAATAAAATAAGTAAAAACCCAAAACAAAATATCAACTGTCAGAGGTTACACTGCAGGTGAGGATCCACATATAATGAGATTCTCAAAAGGACACAATTCTTAATTCACTGAATTGACACATTTTATGAATAGACACTTAATATGAGCTAAGCACTGTACTAGTTCCAGATTTTTAATGCTGACCTTTTCTTTAAAGTTTATTTATTTATTTTGAGAGAGAGAGAGAGCAGAGGAGGGGTAGAGATAGAGGGCGAGAAAGAACTGCAAGCAGGCTCCATGCTGTCAGCACACAGTCCAACATGGGGCTTGAACCCACAAAACAGGAGACCATGACCTGAGCTGAAACCAAGAGTCAGACATTTAATGGACTGAGCCATCCAGGTGCCCCTATAGCATTGACTTTTAAGAACAACATAGGGTCTGAGATTGTACTCTACTTGCTAGCTCACAAGTTAGCCTGCCACAGATTCACGGATGCTTACAGAAGGTATGAAAATCTTTAGTCAGAGAAAAAAAGGCGATTGATTACCCACAACAATAACATTAGCCAACATATAAGCATGTGTGTTGGTTTCACAAGCCCACCTTCCCCCGGGTGCTACAGAGAGTACCAGATGGCAGCTACAGACACAGCAAAGTGTGTCATAGGAGAGGAACCCTGAGACTTGGGAACCCCAATCTTTAATTGCTCAGTATGCATGCCTAACCTCCGCTCTGGATCTGTAACATAGTGGACAGTAAGAAGGTCAGAATTCCTGCTTGGGGGAGACTATATCTATCTCCTGAGGCTGGCAGGAGCAAAGGCAGTCAGTGTTTCTGCCATCAAGATGTTCAGAAACTTGAGACACTCATGCAAACTTGTACTCCAAGAGTGACCAAAAAGACATGCTCCCCACCCTCCTGGAGTTTTTGCTGTCTGGCTCTGTAAACGAATACAAAATCAAATATACAATTATAAATCCTGATAAGAATTGAGGGGGGGGCGCAGAGAACAGTGTGATATTAGACATAGAGGAGTGCATGATGATTGAGGGGGTTCAGACAGGCCTATCTGAGCAAGGAAATTTTCACCTGAGATATGAAAGTGAGGCAAGCAGAGCCGAGGGGATAGTATTTTAAAATAGCACCTTTGCAAGTGTAGACTTCAGAAAATTCAGAGATTAAAACAGCCAGTCTGGTTAGAATGTGTGAGAGACGGGATAAAAGTGGGAGATGTGGCTGAATGATAGATACTTGGAGAGCAAGAGGAAAGCCACTGAAGGGTTTAACTGAGGAGTCTAGTCATCTGATTTACATATTAAAAGAAGTTTATGCTCCCTGTGGGATGCACAGGAGTGGAAAATACTGGGAGAAACCACATAGGAGCTACTAGGTGAGCTGTTTGCCAAGGATGATGGCAGTGGAGATGGAGAAAAGTGATGCTCAGAGCTGTCTTCCAGCTTTAACCTCCTACTTTCAGGCTTAAAAAAAAAGTTGGGTCTATTTTCACTTTTCCATTTCCTTCCCAATTTTGCAGTTTGCTACTGAACAGAAGCAGTAAACTATGAGGGAGGCTGTCACACTAACACATGGGATCTGCAACGGTGTGATTGTAAAAATGTTATTACAGACCCCATTATGGAGAACTATTCCAGGTTCGAGCCAATTTGTATAGATTTTTGGCTTCCTGGTGGCCAAAATGAAGTATTTTACATCTTTATGTCCCATCTAGTAAATGAATTAATACATGAATATTTGAAGACATGAAGCATCCATAGTCAGTGGATTTTATTTTCTTGTGAAAACTCCAAAGAAGCAGGATGATGGATCCCCACCTCCAGATTTGGTGCAGACATCAAGACTGATAATATGACACTCACATCATGAGGTTTGAAAGGTTTATTATTCACATAATGAACTTTTCTGGACAGAGCAGAGCAAGCCTCCCAAGCTGGTCCAAAAATGTCTTGAGAGAATAGGGAGGAGAGACTGACTTGGGGTTTTTACATGATTAGGGGTGGGGCTGGAGTGAATGTTCCCGGGCATGGTTTGAACTTTCTGGGGGCACCAAAGGAAGAAACACTGGGACTTTATTATCAGCTTGTCAGATGTGGAGTAGGAAAAGAAGAGGAGCATGAGACTTAAAATCTGTCAGCATTCAAACCTCAAAAACTGGAGTCAGACTCTTTATTACACTTGTTTATTAAAATAATACTTGAAAGAAAGAAAGCAGGTAAGTTATGGGTATTTAATGGGGGGATAGGAGTGTTCACTAAATATAAATATAATTTAGATATTTTTGCTCTTAAATTTATGGTTAAAGTTTATGTTGAGATCAAATATCATTCATTATATCTTTATGATGAATAATCATATTGCCTACTAAAGTTAATCTTTCTAGCTGGACATAGTTTATTAATAACAAAATTATGGTCATTAATTTCGACAACAAAATTATATTCACATTTCAGTAAGAAGGCTTTATTACATGTTGTTATCTTATTGTGGGCACTAAGGAGGATTGGCAGGAGTTTCAACCTAAATACCAGCACAATATACTCAGGACATTTGGACAGGGTTTAAAAAAAAAAAAAAAAAAAAAAGCTCTAGTGACATCTCTTCCCCAAAGCTTAATAATCAAAGCAGGCACATTTTAATAGTTCACCTTTTTCTGGGTAGAAAACAGATTTGGCAGGACTGGAACAAATTGGATGTGTCCATCATAATCAACTGAATAAAAGGCAAAAATTGGGGGGAAATACTGAAAAAGAAGACAGTGTATAACATCTTGGAGGAAAAATAAAAGTATTTAGAAATGGAACATATGTTCAATTACAGCCTAAAAATGGACAGGGAATAATTGGGTGAAACATTTCTTTCAGCACATTTACATATTTGAAAAACTAAAACCTGCATTTCTTTCCAGTATGAGGATGATGGTCATTTATATTCCTTTAGCAATGAGACCATCACAACCTGTGATTATTCGGGAACTGATTCTCTAGTTTGGGAGCTATCCACACCCATTGCTTCTCTCTCTTCTTTTGCTTTCTGTCATTTGGCTGCTTCCTTGCTCTTTAACATTTATTTAGTAGCAACTGTCTGGAATTTGAATATTAAAGGAAATGAAATTCAAATGAGTCTGTTGGCTACCTACTAAACACGTCAGCTAATAGGATGAACTAGGGTAAAGGTGGTTATACCCATCTGCTAAAATGATTTCGCTTTTTTATGCTATCATCCCTCAGTCACCATAGATAACCAAGAACTAACTGAACAAAGACTGTTGTCTCTGTGTGGTTATCAGGCATTCTATGGAATTATAAACACTGGTTTCAATACAAGCATATGTCATTCTGGAAAAGACAAAACTATGGAAATAGTAAAAAAGATCAGTGGTTGCCAGGGTTGAGAGAAGAAGGGGAGACAAAAATAAGCAGAGCGCATGGGATTTGGAGGGCAATAGAAATAGACTGTATGATACTATAATAATGAATACATCTCATTACACATTTGCCCAAACCAGAGAAAGTACAACACCAAGATTAAGTTAACTATGGATGTTGGATGATTATGATGTGTCAATGTAGGTCTGTTAGTTGTAACAAATGTACCGCTCTTGTGGGGGATGTTGCTAATGGGAGAGGATATTTCATGTGCTAGGGAAGGAAATATATTGGAAATCTCTATACATTCTTCTCAAACTGGCTGAGACCCTAATACTACTCTAAAAAAAATAGTCTTTTGTTTGTTTGTTTGTTTGTTTGTTTGTTTGTTTATTTAAAGCCTTTCTAGAAAAGATTGTTATAAATTGTTGCCACTTGTTAAGCTTTTATATTTTAAATTTGATATTGTTTAATATTTTGACTTTATAAAAATATGTGTAAAAGACTAGTAGAAATTACAAACATAGTAAAATTTTTTTCTTTTTACGATAATCTCCATCCTTGTCAACTTTATCTACCTATTTGAGAGATGTCATTCTTCCACCTTTTTCTAAGCCTTCAGCATATGGCTCACCTATTTCTCTATTTATATGAAGAAACTAAATCTCATCTCTTTTCACTCCTCCAATATTTCCAGTGGCAAAATCATTTTTTACTAGTTTTTAGACACATCCTTTTTGAATTTGGCTTGTATAGATTTTGCAATTAATTTATATAAAATATCCCGATTGATAATCTTATTTTTTTAACTCTTTTGAGGGTTAACTAAACACTGTTTGGTTTCCTTTGCCTCTCTAATCTATTTGAACAATGTAGCTTGTCATTAATGCCATAGACCAGCAGCATAAGAAAACATAGGAGTTATTAGAAATGAAGAACTTTGGGTACTGTAACAGATGTACTGGATAAGATTACGTATTTTTATAGATCCCGAGGGGATTTATTTTCATTTCAAAATTTGATAAGCATTAATTTGTGCTATACATCTACTGTGCTCCCAAAAACTATACTATGGTAATAATAAGCACAAGATGTCAATCTAAATCAACAAACCAAATTCTGGTTTCACTACATACTTATTCCATGATCCTGAGAAAGTATTTTAATCCTTTAGTTTTGCCTTATTGTATTCATTTGTAAGATGAATTAATAATTATGGCTGGTGTAAAGACTGAATAAGATAATGCAGATAGTATACTAAACAGTGCTTGGTACATAATAAATAAATAAGAAATATTATAATAATGCTTATATTTTACTTCTGAATGATTCTGTTTTCTCTTTCCCAAAATGCCCATAAGTCTCTTTTATCTAAAAATAAGTTCCAACAATGGATAGGTCATCCAGACAGAAAAGCAATAGGGAAACATTGAACTTAAACTACACATTAGATCAGATGGACTTAACAGACATTTATAGAACATTCTATCCAGCAACAGCAGAATACGCATTCCTCTGAAATGCACATGGGACATTCTCAGGAATAGATCATATATTGGGCCACAGAACAAATCTTAATAAATTTGGCAAGTTTGAAATCATGACATATATCTTTTCCAACCACAATGATACGAAAAAAAATCAATTACAAAATGAAAATTGGAAAATTCACACATATGTGGAGGTTAAACAACATGCTCCTGAACAACCAGAGTCAAAGAAAAAATAAAAAGGAAATAAAAGCATATCTTGACACAAAGGAAAATAGAAATACAACATGCCAAAATTAATGAGATACAGCAAAAGCAATTATAAGAGGGAATTTCATAGTGATAAATGCCTACATGAAGAAAAAAGGTTTTCAAATAAACAATCTAACTCTGCACCTCAAGGAACTAAAGAAAGAAGAAGAAACTAAGCTCAAATTTTGTAGAAGGAAGAAAAAAAAGATCTGAGCCAAAATAAATGAAATGGGGACAAAAAAGATAATAGAAACTATCAATGAAACTTAAAATTGGCTTTTTAAAAAGATAAGCAAAATTGACAAACATTTAGCTAGATGTACCAAGAAAAAGAAAGGACTAAAATAAATAAAATTATAAATGAAAAAGAAGATATTACAACTGACATTATAGCAATACAAAGGATCATAAGAGACTACTGTGAATAATTATATGCCAACAAATTGGACAACCTAGAAGAAATGGATATGTCCCTAGAAACATAAACCAAATCATAAAGTCTGCCAAAACCAAATCATAAAGTACAAAATCTGAACAGACCAAGTACCAGTAAGGAGATTAAATTAGTAATCAAAAACCTCCCAAAAAGAAAAGCTCAGGACCAGACAGTTTCACTGGTGAATTCTAAAAAACATTTAAAGGAGAATTAATACTAATCCTTTTCAAATTCTTCCAAAATATAGAAGAGGAATAAATACTTCCACAATTATTTTATGAGACCATCACAACCCTGATACCAAAACCAGTTAAGGACACTATAGGAAAAGAAAATTGCAGAACCAATATCCTGAGGAACATTGATGCAAAAATCCTCAACAAAATATTAGTAAATGGAATTTAATAATACATTAAAAGGATCATACAGCATGATCCAGTGGGATTAACTCCAGTGACGAAAGGATGATTCAACATCTGCAAATCAATAAAGGTGATACACCACCTTAACAAAAGTGTAAAAATCTATCATTATCTCAAAAGATGCAGAAAAGCATTTGACAAAATTCAACATCCATTCATGATAAAAACTCTCAACAAAGTGGTTATAGAGGGAATGTACCTCAAAAGAACAAAGACCATGTATGACAAGCCTACAGCTAACATCATACTCCATGGGGAAATTCTGAAAGCTTTTCTCATAAGATTAGGAATAAGACAGGAATGCCCATTCTCTCACTTAATCAGCATACTACTGGTAGACCTAGCCAGAGCAATTAGGTATAGAAAAAGAAATAAAGGGATTCAACTCAGAAAGGAAGAAGTAAGACTGTATTTGTAGATGACATGATATTCTATATAGAAAAGTCTTAAGAATCTACCAAAAACCAGAATAAACTAATTCAGTAAAGTTGTAAAATACAAAATTAACCAATTGTTTTTCTATACACTGATAACTATTAGTAGAGAAATTAGGAAAACAATCCCATTTATAATTACAACAAAAAGAATAAAATATCTACAAATACATTTAACCAAGGAGGTGAAAGATCTGTACATTGAAACCTCTAAGACATTGATGGAAGAAATTGAGAAAGACACAAATAAATGGAAATATATTTTGTGCTCATGGGGAATGGACAGCACAGAAGTGGAGATAGCTGGTAAAAATTATTATTTTAAGACATTATTGACTATAGGGAAGAAACCATTGGAGAGAGATCTTAAAAATACAGGCAAAAAAACAAACAACAACAAAAAAAGTATAGATGAAGAAAGAGCCTAAATTAGCAAAGAAGAAATTGGCATAATTTTTAGTGAACAAGAAAGTGGTCAGATTTTCTTCTGATACAGATTCTTTTTTAAGTGTAGGGCCTGGAATTTGAATAAATCCACACCTGCTAGCATTGTTTATCTTGAAGGACCATGAGTCTAAGTCATTTGCCAAATAAAAGAGGGATAGAGGTAGGATAAGAAGCTTTAAAGTTGTGTTAAGATTTTGGAATAGCTGTTGTTGAGAATTCAGGGAAGAGGGTACCAGGATCTATCCAAAAATTGAAAAAAGGACTGTCACCCAGATGATTTTGGGAAACATATGACAGTGATCGTACCCCTCCATATGTTTAAAGAAATGGGCTTGCACAAAAGATAATTCATAGAAGGCATTTAGAATTTGCAAAGGAATGAAACCTATGATACATTATTGTATCTACAGTGTGGCTATTCTGATCTGGAGGTTTTCTATATTTTAACAAATCTATTACCTTTGCATGCAATTCATGAGGAACCAGAGATGTTCTAGGAGCTATGACCATTCTGTCACCTTACATTCTTATTTCATGAATAGTCTGTTGTTTATTAATTGATTTTGTATTAAGCTGAATTGAATATGATTTCAAACCAAATCTGAGTTGTCATTTTTGCCAATATTCAAACCCAGAGGAGCACCCTGTGACTTGGCTTAGTTTTAGTAGATAGGAATGGAAATCAAGACATGTGGAAAATGTGGGCTAAGAAGATGTAGGCAACTAGGAGCTGGAAAATTCCACGAGGTAGAAGACTAGGTATGGCCAGAATGAAGAAGGGAGAGGTCCAGAAAAAAAAAGTTGGTGGCCAGAATGTGAATTATAGTTTAATATTTTTAAGGTGACACTACTTAACATATAGATAGAATTGGGCATTTAAAATGGAAAAACTATGAAAAAGCTACTGGAATTTAGAGGCTAAAAAGCATAGAAACCAGAGTACTTAGGATACGTTCACCACATGGATATTGACTCAGGATGATGGACTTCCTTTGGTATTTAAAAACTTTTTTTTCCACTGTAGGCCAGATTTATTTTAAAACCTAAATAAATGAATAGCCAAATACTGAATTTTCTTCTTTATCTAATTTCCTCTATTTTCTTTTCAGAAACAGAAGTGTAGAAAGTGCTGTTTTCCAAGTCAAACATAGAAATCCCTTATTCTTCGCTGATGGAAACAATACAGCACACATCTGGAAATTCTAATCTTTATTCATCTGTAAGAAGCTACTTTCCACTTATCATAACTTCTCTGTATCATTAGGTATTCCTTACATGGTACTACAGCTTTTAGTCCCCCCAGTCATTAGTGTAAATCTCAAGGGACATTTTCTAGACCAGCTCTATGACTGTGATGCCTACAGAGTCATTATTTGTACTTTATTAGCTTTTTTACTTGCTATTAAGGAGAATGCCATTTTTATTTACGCAAAATAATGCTCATTGATTCACTTTTCATCTGAAAATTACATCCAACTCTTTAAAATGTATAACATCATATTATTCTCTCATGCCATGGATCTATTTAGGCACATTTTTTCTGACATTCTCTGTAGAGAAGCTGAAAGCAAGTTTGTCACTGATATTTTCTGTCCTTTTCATTGTGTTTGTCATCTCCCTCACTGCCATTTCAGCATTATTAATAGTGAACTATAGCACTGAAAGAGGTCAGGTCTAACACTCACACATGTATTGTTTGCATTTCATTTTCCTATGTATCTTTATCTATCAAACCCCCCATCCTTTTTCCAAGAGTTAGATCAAATTCTCCCAACTAATTTAAGACTTTGCTTTTCACATTGTCTCACATATTCTCCCTTTTCTTTGAGCTACTCTGTTTGCTTGGGTCTCTATTAATCATTGAATCATGTATTAAATAAACATTCACCACCTCTTACTGGCCAAACACTTATTAAGGACTAGGGGTTTAGACAGGAAGATAACACAGATCCTCCCTCAAGGAGGTCTTAGTCTGTTAGGGAAGGTCAATAAGCAAACAACTACTTGAAGCATATTTTAAATGTAGTTATTAAATACATCCCTATATTATAATTATTTATATAACCATATTATTTCTCCCAAGAGGTTATAAGCTCCTGAGGGCAGGGATTCTGCCTGTTCAATTGGTACCTGAGAGTGGTTAGTGTAGTCTCTGACAAATGGTAGATATTCAGTAGGCATTGAAGATCTAATTCTATCCTTAAACTGAATTCATTGATATTTTTCAACATGAAACATCTTTTCTAATATGTTGAACTACATAAAAAGCATATTTTAAAAATATCATTATGATTCTGTGACTATACTCCTAGTAGGAATAACTACTATATGGGGGACTCTGCCCTTATTTCTTCAGCACACTTGGTCTGTATCTCACTACTTTCTGTGCTCTGACCCAGATTACATGTTATACTTACAAGCTTCACTTTAATCCAGTCCTCAAAGTGGAGATAATTTTCAGTTCTAATATCCTAGTCTACCAAAATCCTCTACCAATGGGTCAAAAGACCTCTAGTTCTATGACAGCTGCAATGACAGGAGACACAGTTGTGGCCTCTTTGCTTCCATTCTCCCCCCACAGCCTAATCCATTCAAAGTTTTCAGAGAGCCCTGTATCTCCAGTAATGAGAGCAATTTCTGGCATATAGCCATTAAATGAAAGAATGAATTATAAGGCAGTATTTTTCATTTCTAGAGTGTTCTCATTGTTATTCAAGGTTATAAAATTACAGAGTAAGAATATACTTTAAATAATATTCAACCAGCTCTATTATAAAAGTATAATCTGCACATGGTAAAAAATTAAAATGTTACAGGAAGGTATCAAACAACTGTTAGATACCATGGCCTTCTCCTCACTCTTGGCGTATATGAGATTTTGTCTATGAGCAAATTATGATTCTATTTTCTTCTTTACTCACTCTACTCCCAAAAAAATACAATACTGGTAAATGTGGTAATATTGGCAAATCATCATGTTGGTAAATTTGACAGGAATGAATAGGCATGTATGGGTTACTTACACTCTCCTTTCTTTGTGGATCTCTCCATCCTCAAGGAACAAGCGGTCCACTGGTTATCCAAAGTTGGCACTTCTGCAGGTGGTAAAAGATTGGGATGGGAAGATATGGGTATACTGGTATCTTTCTAAGATTCAGTTAGCAGATCTATTTGAGTTTCACACTGAGACTTACTCCATTCTGACCCAAATATCTATGAGAGTGAGTTTTCCCCTCCATTATTTTGTTTCTCAAATTACTAATGGCTTCGGTGGGGAAGAAATCTACTATACATTAGAAATCTCTTTGGAGACTCAACAATGATCATAACCTACCCAGTCCCAAACATGAGTCTTATTTCTGAGTTAAAGGTAAACATGTACTTGTATTGATTTCCAAAAAAAATCCATATATGTATATACACACATTTATATGTATATCACTTATTTTATACAAGTAGGATCACTAGGGTCACATTATTTATTTTGTTCATCCTTATGATTTTACACGAATACTGTACCTTGGAGAGCTTTCCATAGCAGTCCGTATAAATCTACCTTAGTAATTTTCTATAGTCACATAATATCATAGTGTATCATTAATATATGATGGGCTCCAGTTAATTGACCTACAGGATAAAACATCCATTCCCTCACTCTCATAAAACATTTTGAGTGTTCACAATCTAAATCATCACTGATATATTAAACCACAGCAAGGCCCGATGTGGTTTTGTAAACGTATCCTTTCCAGCAATTATAGGCAGGCCATGATCCTTCCCTACACAACTTCCTTTTTCTTACCGTATTGTATGTATTAATTTATCTTCTCCAATTATCTTTTCCAAATACCTCCTTTAATCTCTCAAACCTTCTCTGAAGCTGTAAAAAATATTAGAACTAGAAAGATCCCATCATCACACTATTTCAATCCCAGCCTTCCCAGTATTGGAATAAACAAAGATCTTTTTTTAAGGGTAAGATCCAGATCCTATGCATTTTTGTATTTCTTATCATACAGAGAACGTAATAGGTACTCATTTTCTTCAGGAAGAATATCTAAATTCCTTAATATAGTGTTTCCCCACCTTTTCTTGTATTTTTAAAAATTTTTTTTAAATGTTTATTTATTTTTGAGAGAGACAGAGACAGAATGCGAGTGGGTTAGGAGCAGAGAGAGAGGGAGACACAGAATCCGAAGCAGGCTCCAGGCTCTAGCTGTCAGCACAGAGCCTGAAGCAGGGCTCAAACTCAAGAGCCGTGAGATCATGACCTGAGCAGAAGTTGGACACTCATCTGACTGAGCCACCCAGGTGCCACTCTTCTTTTTATTTTAAAGACAACTATTAATATAGAAAATGTTAAAATTGTTAAGGTATCAATGAACCTAATACAATTGCATTTTATTAATCATAAGATCTATATACATTTGAAACAAATTGTGCATACATATGGGACGTGTATACAGCCTGTCCATCCCATGCTTTATATCCACAGAGCTATTATTTTAGATCCATATTAATCCCAGGAAATTCCTCCAACTAGAATTGGGACTAAGGATTTAACAACTTCATTCTTTAGTCTGTATAACTTTAAGGGAATTTAGTAAGGGAATTTCAGTAAGGAGTTTTTGAGACTATAAAAAAGGGTGTGTACAAATAATAGCAACAGTAAAGGAGGCATTCTTGAATGTCATTTTATAATTTTATTTAATCCTCACGTTCACCCTAAGTGTTTTATATTAATACCCACTCTATGAGACGGGCTTTACTGTTCTCAGCTCTGTTTTACTGAAGAAGTAAATAACATCTTAGAGATGTTATTGATGCATTAGTAAGTGGTAAAATCAAGTTTGCACTTTGGTTCATTTGGCTCTTAAAACCCATACTTATTTGGATGGGAGAAGATAAAAATGAGCTCCATGTTAGAAAAAAGTTTTCAAATATATAAGATGTGCTCAAAGAACTCCATATCTTAAAACAAAACAAAATAAAACAAAAAACATAAGAAGAAAAAGAACTAGATAAAATAAAAGCTTCCAGAATTTACGTGAAATTCCATTTGTTTGGGGACTAGCAAAGCACATCATACAACTAGGCACTTAAATAGAAGTTTGAAGCTTTTCTATTCATGCTGAAATCATTTTTAGCAGTAAAAATTTAAATATTATCAGTGTTTTTCCAAAAGGAGGTTACCAATCAACAAATTTTAAAAACATAATGTATAAGGCACTTTGAATAATATTCTGCATATGGGAAGAGTCCCTTTAATCAAAGAATTTTAAAATTGATTGAAAGGGTAAGCTACACCTTTAGAAACATTTCTGTTTTGCAACTGAGGTGGGATAGAAGCTCAGAAGAGTCTATGGCCATGAGAGAGTCTTTCATGGAAGAAATGGGTTTTGAATTGAACCTTAGAAGAAGGATGTGCATAAGCAAAATCATGCAGTAAGATTAGAAGAAGCAAGACGTGTTTGAAGGACACTTTGAATAGAGCAGCAAGAACATTCTTGAGAGCAACAGAAGAAAATAGAAAGAGGTTGGTGTGCACTTTAATCCCAATTGGGATTAAGTCTGCTGTCCGGCAGACATATTCAGCTTTTTTCCTCTCAATTGTCCTTGGTCTAGGACCAAGAAATTTAAGGTAATTTTTGTATTAGGATAAACAAAACACCAGAAAGTTAGCTAAACTATAAAAAGGACAATGGAATATTACTCAGCCATAAAAAAGAATGAAATCTTGCCATTTGCAACAATATGTATGGAGTTAGAGAGTATTATGCTAAGTGAAATAAGTGAGTCAGAGAAAGAGAAATATCATATGATCTCACTCATATATGGAATTTAAGAAACAAAACAAATGATCAAAGGGGGAAAAGAGAGAGAGAAAGAGGCAAGCCAAGAAACAGACTCTTAACTATAGAGAACAAAGTGATGGTTACTATAGGTGAGGTGGGTGAGAGTCGGGTGAGATATGTGATGGGGATTAAGGAGTGCACATGTGATGAGCACAAGGTGTTGTATGGAAGTGTTGAATCACTATATTGTACACTTAAAATGTACACTTAAAACTTATATTACACTGTATCTTAACTAATTGGAATTTAAGTTTTTAAAAAAAGATTAAAAAAAAATAATTACACTGCTAGCACAGGCATTTAAAATTCTTTTCAGGAAAAAAGAGGTATGTTCACCCATGTCACCTAGATACACAGATACTCTAATCAGATCCCTTGGATGATTACTGTAATTTCTACATCTTTGAATTTACGTAGTGGACATTGTATAATAAAAGTGTATTTGGAGAATAATAATAAAAAAAGTACCTAACCCTTTCCAAAACTGACCACAAGTGACTTTTGAATTTTATACTATACTACATTATCCATTCATCTTCTCGTGTCTATAATTAGATTTTGGAGATCTGCCTGCATATTAAAAATGAAAGTTTCCAAAAAAGAAAAACAAATAACTTTTTCCTAGTGGCACCATTGTATTTTGGTATCAGTAGCATGCAACTCTTTTTTTTAGCTTATGGTTTTGTGAAACAGTTGCTTGCAGAATACTTTCTTTTTGCTTCTCATGTTGCAATACTTAGAAATGGGGGTCAGTTCAGGAGGGCTTGAGGTAATCATGGCTTTCTGGAAGCAAACTGAGAGGTACTATTGCACCCAGCAGATGTCAAAACATGAGAGTGGAAGTCAGGAGCCACAGAAGCACAACTCTTGCTTGTTTTCTCTGTTAATGGGATTACCTGGGTGTGCATTGGGTGGTGTGGACCAGAGCGGAGGAGGTGAACTGCGCTTACAAGAACAAAACAACCACAAAACTATTTTTCTTTGTGGAGGGTAAGTTTTACTTTAGATTTCTGCTTATCTTAGCACAGGAAGCTAGGCCAGGTTTACCAGGGAGTCATTCACAACACTGGCATTATGTCCTCACCTGATCTTACAAAGCACATTTCAGAATCCTAGATGGGCACTCTTAATCACCAGTGTGTGTAATCAGCAGGATATTCAGGGGACATATGACCCCATGCCTCACATTCCTTTCTTCTATTGACATTTATTGACTTAGGCCTTTGAAATATCCTAGTCTCCAGCCCAAAGATCAGACTCCTATTTGTGACCATGTCGAAGTACGTTTTTGAATTGGAGAATCATGCACTTCTGCCCTTTCTTGCTTTTTTTCCTCAGCATAAAAAATTTAAAAGTGTCACCCTGTGAGGCATTCAACATTGTTGCTGTCAAAATAAATGTGGTAAAAGTCCTTTTTAGGATTATTTATTGAACTGACATTTCACTCTTTTACTTCCTTTTACAGAAATGATAAAAGAGTATGACATGGAGACTCAGATAATATATGATACCATGAAATATACATTTATTGATCTATGCTATTAACTGCTGACAGACTGAATACACAAATGGAATATGGCCAGGCTACGTGACAACAGAACTCTGACCCACCAGCTGTGCAGCAACCTATCCAGAACAGTTAGGACTTGGTCAGTAACTGCCAACTTTCTTCATTTTTGCTCCTACTTCTAACTCAGAACCAACCAGAGAAAGTCAAATATGCTTCCCTAATCAATCGGGTTGTACACCCTATTTCCAGTTAGTGGGTTAGTTAGCTTTCTCAGGACAACAACCTCCAATTAAGGCCTACTTGAAATCTTCCCCTTTTTCATTATAAAGCTTTCCTACTCCCTAGCCTGCCTTGGAGTCTACACCAAATTTAAATGATGGCATCTGACTCCCTTGCTATAGCAAACTCTGAGTAGATAGCCTCTATATTTTCTTATTTGAATTGTTTTGTTTATGTCCACAATATTTTCCTCTCGAGGCCCTGATCATCCCAACATATGATTGAACAACCTTATAGGTACCTTAAAACAGACATTAGGTTTTGAAAATAACTTTCAGACACCAAACACACACCATCCTTGCCCATCCTAGAGATAATCAGACCAAAGGTAGGGAGAGAAAGAGTAGCTGACATGTATTTTTATCACTCTGACTTACGTTGTTGGGTTCTACTTAAGTTTTAATGTCAGATGTTTATTTTAGATTATACCCAAAAAAAAACCCACCAACACAAAACAAAACGACAGCAACAACAAAATAAAATTTAAAAATCTACCCTTTAGAAATCAAAGTCAGTATGTGTATCAGGAGCTGTGGTTCAATGGCAGTGAATGTCTTCTTCTTGAATATCTATAATTCTATATTTCCAGAATTTCAATTAGACTACAATAAAAGCATGCTTTGCTAAAAGTTTGTTTATTCTTTCCTTCATGTTATACTCTGATGTGGCATCTTTTTCCATTGGTCTTGCCGTATTTGTAAAATTCTAGTATCCACAATGCAACTCTCAAATGTTATTAACAAGTAATTTTCATTCTTCCCAGCAGGAATTGTACTCAATGAAATTTTGATATGGTTCAATTTTGTTTTCTGGCACTCGTGATCTCTTCTTGTGTCCTTTAACCTACCTTTGTCTTCATATTTTCTTCACTTTCTATTTGAAAACCTGCTCTTAAAAGACCTGATAACTAAGTGGTACTGAGGTTGATTATGGTAGACTTCAATATGACAGGAAACAAAATATCTTTAAGGCTTTTGTCTTTGTGTTTAGTAAAAACTCAATAAATATATTTTGAGTGTGCATATGAATGAATATAACAACTTATACAAATATCTAATTATTGGACTTTCACATTTCCATTGAATAGAAAGAAAAGAGTTTCCAGCACCCCACATATAATGTTATGTAATCTTGAAATTTGTTCAGGAATAAAATAAGATAAATTCTTATCAAATGTCTCTTCTGTGACTCAGGGCATTTATTTATTAGTATTTATTTATTAGTAGTTTGTAAAAATTAGAAATACTTTTCAATTGTTAGATGATTATTTCTATAGTGGGTCTTGACTAATTATATTAATAAAAAAGAACAAATGGTTAAGAATAAATAAGTGAAATGATTTTTAAGTATTTATCTTAGGCTTTCAGGTGTTTGCTAATATATTTTAATTTTTTTAATGTTGAAGTTTTTTTTTAAGTTGATTTCTTTTTGAGAGAGAGAGACAGAATGTGAGCAGGGAGGGACAGAGAGAGAGGGAGACACAGAATCCGAAACTCCAAGCTCTGAGCTATCAGTACAGAGCCCAATGTGGGCCTCAAACTCACAAGCCATGAAATCTTGACCTGAGCTGAAGTCGGACGCTTAACTGACTGAGCCACCCAGGTGACCTTAAATTTTTTTAAGTGTATTTATTTTGAGAGATAGAGAGAGTGACTGGGGGTGGGGGAGCAGAGAGAGAGAGGGAGAGAGAGAATTCCAAGCAGGCTCCATGCTGCCACCACAGAGCTCAATGTCACGAACTGTGAGATCCTGACCTGAGCCAGATCGGGAATTGATGTTTAACCTACTGAGTCACCCAGGTGCCCCACTAGTATAGTTTTAAATGGAGTTTAAAATCTAGCAAGCTTAGAACTCTAACTTTTGAAAAATATTAATTTTTCATTCTTTTAAGATTTGTACTGTCTAGGTGTATCACCCTGACCCTGCCTTAACTATCTATTATCTCCTTCAGAAATGCACTGCGCCATCTCTGAGATGAGTGTAAAGAATCAATGTATAAGACAGACACAAGCTTTCTTTCTCCTTGCCAATTTGGTGAAGTGACTGTACTAGCTTGAGAGCAACTTGTATTTATTGAAGTACTACATGGAAGAGGCTAATTGACTCTTGGTAAGAAACTGAAAAAATATTTTTTTCAGTAGTAATACACTCAGGAAATATAAAAGTATAGAACTCCAAATTTGGAAACATTTGGAGATAATCTAATTGAGAGTTTTTATTTCATGGTAAAGGAATTAAAGGGTGATTGAGAATTGACTGGACATTAAAACCTATCTGAGAGATAAAACATGGAGGAAGCCATGGGTGAATATGTGTAATCAACACCTGCTTAACCTATTGGAAAATTTCCCAGTGGCCTGGAAGTTTCAGAAATTTGGGCTCTTTCTTTTAGTGATAAATAGATGAAAGGATTCTCATTAACCATTTCTTCTAACTGTGTCTACATTTGGCCCAATAATATAAAATATGTTCTTTTTGCCTTTGTGTTGTGACACAAAGATTTTGATGGCCAATAAAATGTGGGGGGATTTGAAATTTTTTGCAACCAGGCATCAAGCATATAGAGGACTTGTTTAGAAATAATGCTAACAAAAATATGTTAGTATTGACACATTTTAATTTTTATTGAGATTTAATTGGCATATAACATTATATTAGCTTCAAGTGTATAACCTAATGATTCAATATGTATATATACTGTGAAATGATTACCTAAATAAGCCTAGTTAACATCCATCACCATACATAGTTACAAAAATATTTTTCTTATGATGAGAACTTTTAAGATCTACTGTCTTAGTAACTTTCAAATTTGCCCTACAGTATTAGTAGAGTCACTATACTGTATATTACATCCCCAGGATTATTTATTTGTTTTATAACCAATTTGTACCTTTTAACCTCATTTACCCATTTTTACCACCCAAAATCTCTGGCAACTACCAACCTGTTACCAGTATCCATGAGTTCAATTTGTTGTTCATTTGGTTTTTAGATTTTTTAGATTTCATATATAAGTGAGATCATACAGTATTTCTCTGTCTGACTGATCTCACTTAGCATGAGGCCCTCAGGGTCCATCCATGTTGCAAATGCCAAGATTTCTTTCATTTTTGTTGTAGCTAAATAATATTCCACTTTTAAATGTTCTTTGTCCATTCATCCAATGATTAAAACTTAGCTTGTTCCCATATCTTGACTGTTGTGAATACTGCTGCAATGGACATGGGAGGGCCAATATCTTGTCAGGCTCCTGTTCATTTCCTTTGGATACAGACCCATAAATGGGATTGCAGGATCATACGGTAGTTCTATTTTAAATTTTTTGAGAAATCTCACTACTATTTTCTGTAATAGCTGTACCAATTTACATTTTCACAGTAGTATACAGGGGTTCCTTTTTCTCTATATCCTCACCAGCATTTGTTATTATCTGTCTTTTTGATAATAGCTCTTAACAGGTGTGAGGTAATATCTCATAGGGGTTTTGATTTTCATTTCCCAGATGATTAGTGATGTTAAGCACTATCTGCTTTGCAAAAATATCTATCGAGGTCCTCTGCCCATGTTTCCTTCAACAGCTTTGTTTGTGTGTGACATTTTTTAATATACTGAGACAAAGCAGTACTCTCTCTTAACCTCCTTTTCAATGAAGAATGAAGAATGGATGTAGTGAAAACATCCTATCAACATCAGAGAGTTGACAGGAAGAAATGTGAGCTTCTGAGAATAATAACTAGGCCAATTTAGGTCCAATGCCTAGTGTTTACAAGACAGGGCATTCAAAGCTGTTTACTAAATGAAATCGGTGATGAAAAACTAGTATTGTCATAATAGAAACATTTTGAGCTCCTTCAAAATGCATACTATGGAAATTTTTAGAGTGATGTTAGCCTTTCCATAATGATTGAATTGTAACATTGTCTCTCCTGCTGCCATGTCTCCCTAAGAAGTCTAACATTATCCCAAAGAAATAATATCAAATAAAATTTGTTAAGGATATAAACAAAAAAGAGAAAAGGGGAACAGAGATCATTTAAAAATAAGTAAATACATTATTTAATCATTAACACGCTAGAATTAGACCTATTCCTAAAGGGAGGAGGAGAGTTACAGAGTAGGATGGTAGATGTATGTTCCTTCTTGAGGAGACAAGACAGAACACATGTCGACAATCTGTTTCCCGAAAATTTATCTTGATTAATGTTCTATATATTTCTGTGCCATATTAATATGCTATATATTGTGGAAGTCTCCTAAATACCAAACTCAAATATACTAACTTGATGGGAGGAGAAGATAAATAAACTGAACTTGGAGTCAGGAATCATATTGAGAAAAGAAAAAAAAAAGAATTAATAGAAACTCATTGGCAATCACCAGAATATACTGCTCAAAACTTAGCCCTTTTCAGTCCAGATAAATGGAACACTTCACTGACTACCTAAAAGGAAAAAAAAAATCAACTTCTATGGTTTCTTTTATACTTTTGTGCACAGAATGAACTTTTAAAAACATTCTTATTCATCTACGAAGTGGCTATTTTTCACCTCTCTTTTCTCACTGCAGTCTTAAAGCATCCACCTTGGAGGGAAAAAAAAATCAGTTTTGTATGCCAGTGTTCCAATGTGCTTGAATACATCTAAGAACTGTAAGTTTTTAGGGCTTACTTCCAGGACTGATGGCTATTGAGCAAAAGACTGAGATGGTATTGCCTGATTTACAGTTCTTTAGGTGCACAGGATGATCTGAAAGGACCAAAGGGCTCCTGTGGTAACCATGTTGGAGACAGATACGTTATGTGAAATCCATTGCTCATAAGCCAAGTGTCTGCTGTAAGCATGGCCTACTCTAGATGCCAAATGATCCAACCAGCCTTGGGAGGTGCTATCAGTTTTGATGGCAGATTGATTAAATAAATGTAGAAAATCCAGGTTAGCACGCAGGCTACACATTCTTCAGACTTTCACAAAGATTACCCTCACTTGAGAAAGTGTTTTCACCCTTCCGTAACAAAAGAATAATACTACAGAGGTATTTTGACCTATTGAATTGCACAATTATTAAGATCTTTACATCTGAAATTTCTCATCATTGTTAAAAAAAGTATTTGGAAAGAGAAATTCACACTCAAAAATACTTCAAATGACTTTACAGGTAGGAAAAAAAAGAAAGAACGCTTATCTAGATATGCATGACCTCATTATCACCCATAATTAAATGTATGAATGCATAAAGCAGTTCAAGAAGAGATAATAGTAGATTATGGAAATATTTGATTCAAAACCTGTAATAGAAATATCGAATATGGGAGGGACAAGATGACGGAACAACATGGAAGTTTTTTGTGTGTCTCCATCCATGAAATACAGCCAGACCAACACTAAACCATCCTGCACACCTAGAAAACTTATGTGAGGATTAACACAACAATCCACACAATCTGGACCACACATATTCAGCAGGTATGCGGTGCAGAGAGGTGAACTGGGGGAGAAAGGAGCTGCAGAGAGTAGGGAGCTGCTTTTTCATGCAGAGAGAGGACAGAGACTGTGGGGGTGGGGGGGTATAGGAAAAGCACACACATCCCCAAAAGCAGCTAGAAAGAAAGTGGAAAATTGGAAACAGCCACAGGGACTGAACTAAAAAGGGAGAAAGGAGAAAGGAGAGGGTTTAAATTCCATTAAGGGTATAAACAGGGGGAGTGCAGAGTCTGAAACTCTGCAGCTCAATACCTGCTGGTGGTCTGGTGGGAAGGGCGAATCCCCAGGAACAGAGTGGGGTCCGGGGGGTTCTCAGGCCACACGGGTAAAAGTGGTTCCACTGCTGAAAGGACATTTGGTAGACAGACTGTTGAAGCCACCTGGTCCCAGCAGACCACAGAGAATGGCCACATTCGCTGGTGCTGGAACAAGGTCGTTAAGGGTGAAACCTGGTGCCAGATGTGTGTTGTGATTTTCCATAATCCCTGAAATGCTGCTGCTACACTATCTCGCAAACTTTTTCTGGGGAGGGCTGTCACCTGGCAGCAGTCTCTGGGCATTGGTAGCAGCACGGTCTCGTGAAAGTTCCTGGGTGCAGCCGGCACCCAGTCATTGCTCAGTGAGACCCTCCTGCAGAGAGTCAGAATGGGTCAAAACCGCAGTCCCTCAGAAGTAAGGGGGCAGGAAAAACAGCCGCATCTGAGACAAAACTAAGGAGGGAGGCACTGCCTGGGACTTGGTCATGGACTCTGTAAAAGCAGGGAGTGGACGGAAGCCGAAGACAAAGGACGGGTGTGTGATTGCTGATCGGGAAGAGCAGAGTTCCGATACTAGAGACTGGGTAGCTGGGTGATGCCATTTTCACCACTCCCATGCATGCACAAATGCACCTACGAACACCACAACAATCCACCCCAGTAAGCTAAGCAGCGCCATCTAGTGGAGAATGGAGCCATTACACTAAGCCCCGCCCAAATGGGCCAACCTCTGTCTTCAGGAACACAAGTCTCTCTGCCTGCTTAGTTTATGGACTATAAAGTGCTTAATAGTTTGACTTCTAGGGGAAAACAAAGTAATTTCCATCATATTTCAATCTGTTCGCTGGTCCATCTATTCAATTTTCTTTCTTTTTTCTTTTTTTCTTTTTTCTCTTATTCATTTTTTTTCTTTTTCTTGAATACAGAAAGAAAAATTCATTTCTATTTCCAATTTTTATTAAATATATTTTTCTTTCATTTTTTTCTACTATATTTTTTACTTTTGTGTATTTTTTCAAATTCTATTTTACTTCCATCATTTCATTTTAGTCTACTTCAGTGTATTCATTTTTCAAATTTTCGAACCATTTCTTTTTTTCTTTCCCTTTTTTCTCTAATCTATCAAGCCCCTTTCAACACCCAGACCAAACACACCTAGGATCTAGCATCATTTATTTGATCTTGTGTGCATGTGTGTGTGTGTGTTTGTTTTTAATTTTTTTAACTTTAATATTTTTTTACTTTTAATTTTTTTTAATTTTAATTTTTTTACCTGATTAATTCCTTTTCTCCCTTCAAAATTACAAAATGAAGGAATTCACCCCAAAAGAAAGAGCAGGAAGAGGCGACAACCAGAGACTTAACCAACACAGATACAAGCAAGATATGTGAACCAGAATTTAGAATCACGATAATAAGAAAACTAACTGGAGTCAAAAATAGATTAGGATCCCTTTCTGTGGAGATAAAAGAAGTAACAGCTACTCAGGATGAAATATAAAATGCTATAACTGAGCTGCAATCTTGAATGGATGCCACGGTGGCAAGGATGGATGAGGGAGAACAAAGAATCAGTGATATAGAGGACAAATTTATACAGAATAATGAAGCAGGAAAAAAGATGGAGATTAAAGCAAAAGAGCATGATTTAAGAATTAGAGAAATCAGTAACTCATTAAAAAGGAATAACATCAGAATCATAGGGGACCCAGAAGAGGAAGAGAGAGAAATAGGAGTAGAAGGGCTATGTGAGCAAATCATAGTGGAAAACTTTCCTAAGGGGAAAGACACAGACATCAAAATCAAGGAAGCACAGAGGACTCCCATTAGATTCAATAAAAACCAACCATCAACAAGGGATACCATAGTCAAATTCACAAAATACTCATGCAAGGAGAGAATCATGAAAGCAGCAAGGGGAAAAAAGTCCCTAACCTACAAGGGAAGACGGATCAGGTTAGCAGCAGACCTATCCACAGAAACTTGTCAGGCCAGAAAGGAGTGGCAGGATATATTCAATGTGCTGAACCATAAAAATATGCATCCAAGAATTCTTTATCCAGCAAGGCTGTCATTCAAAATAGAATGAGAGAGAAAAAGTTCCCCAGACAAAGAAAAATTAAGGAGTTTGTGGCCACTAAACTAGCCCTACAAGAAATTTTAAGGGGGACTCTCTGAGGGGAGAAGATTGATTGATTGATTGATTGATTGAATAAATAAATAGATCTATCCATCAATCAATGCCAAAAGCAACAAAGACTAGAAAAGACCAGAGGGACGAGAGAACATCACCAGAAACTCCAACTCTACAAGCAACAAAATGGAAATAAATTCATATCTTTCAGTACCCACTGTAAATGTCAATGGCATAAATGCTAAAATCAAAAGGCATAGGGTAACAGAATGGATAGGAAAACAATATCCATCTATATGCTGTTTACAAGGGACCCACTTTCGACCTAAAGACACCTTCAGATTGAAAGTAAGGGGATGGAGAACCATATATCATGCTAATAGTCAACAAAAGAAAGCCTGAGTAGCCATACTTATACCCAGCAATCTAGACTAAAGATTGTATCAAGAGATGAAGAAGGGCATTATATCATAATTAAGGGTCTATCCACCAAACACCTAACCATTATAAACATTTATGTGGCAAATGTGGGACACCCAAATATATAAACCAATTAATTAATCACAAACCTAAAGAAACTCATTGATAGTAATACCATAGTAGTAGGGGACTTCAACACCAACTCACAGCAATGGACAGATCATCTAATCAAAAAATCAACAAGGAAACAATGGCTTTGAATGACACACTGGATCAGTTGGACTTAACAGATATATTCAGAACATTTCATCCTAAAGCAGCAAAATATACATTTCTCTCCAGTGCACATGGAACATTCTCCTGAATAGACCACATACTGGAACACAAATCAGCCCTCAACAAGTACAAAAAGATCGAGATCATACTGTGCATATTCTCAGACTACAACACTATGAAACTCAAATCAACCACAAGAAAAAATTTGGAAAGGTAAATGCTTGCAGACTAAAGAATATCCTACTAAAGAATGAATGGGCTAACCAAGAAGTTAAAAAGTAAAAAGTTCACGGACGCCAGTGAAAATGATAACACCACAACCCAAAACCTCTGAGAAGCAGGAAAAGCAACCATAAGAGGAAAGTATATACCAATCCAGACCTTCCTAAAGAAGCAAGAAAGATCTCAGATACACGACCTAACCTTACACCTTAAAGAACTGGAAAAAGAACAGCAAATAAAACCAGAAACCAGCAGAAGACAGGAAATAATAAAGATCAGAGCAGAAATCAATACTATCAAAACAAAACAAAAAACAAAAAACAAAAAACAGTAGAACAGATCAATGAAACCAGAAGCTGGTTCTTTGAAAGAATTAACAAAATTGACAAATTGATAAACCACTAGCCAGTTTGATCAAAAAGAAAAAGGAAATGCCCCAAATAAATAAAATCAAGAATGAAAGAGGAGGAAGATGGCTGCATAGGAGGATGCTAGGCTCACCTCATCCTGCTGATCACTTAGATTCCACCCACATCTGCCTAAATAACCCAGAAAACCACCAGAAGACTACCAGAATGGACTCACTGGAGCCAAGCGTAGACAAGAGGCCCATGGAAGAGGGTAGGAAGGGCAGAGAGGCAGTGCGTGCTACACAGACTGGCGGGAGGGATCCGGGGTGGTGGAGGGGCAGCCCACCTGGCAAGGCAGAGCCACTTGTAAAAGCAGAGAGGCCAGAATCTGTGAGTTCTGATAGCCAGCAGGACTTAACATATGGAATGTTAAAAGTCAACAACTTTGCTCTCAGAAAGTGGGGAGGGAGAGAGGACACCGGGAGGGAGAGTTGTTGAGCCCTGGAAGACAGAGCTCAGCTCAGTGGGGGAGCCAAGGCACTGGCAAGTGCCATCTCCCTCTCCCATCCCCCAGCTGAAATTCCAAAGGGAGCCAGTTCCCCTCACCGAATTTGCTTGCACCATGCGAACACCCAATGCTGTGCTTCCGTGGATCCATCCCTCCGACGGGCCTGCCTCCCTCCCTGTGCTGCAGGGCTCCTCCTACAGGGGACCACTGAAGGCAAAGCAAGCTAAGCCTACCCCTCCCACCCATGTGCACCTTGCAGACCCACCCCGGTTAATACACCATTGGCCAGATCACATTGAAGCAACACCACAAGCCTGGCAGTGTGCAAGTAGCCCAGACAGGGGCCACACCACTCCACAGAAGTCCTGCCCCTGGGAGAGGGGAAGATAAGGTACACACCAGGCGGACTGTGGCCCCAGCAGTGGGCTGGGGGCAGACATCAGGTCTGACTGAAGCCCGGTCCACCAACACAAGTTACTCCAGACCCCACAAGGGAAATGCCCTGCAGTTTGGAGCCACCACAGGACTACCCAAGATGATAAAACAGAAGAATTCTCCTCAAAAGAAACTCCAGGAAGTAGCGACAGCTAACAAATTGATCAAAAATAATTTAAGCAATATAACGGAAGAAGAATTTAGAATAATAGTCATAGAATTAATAGCTGGGCTTGAAAAAAGGATAGAGGACAGCAGAGAAATCTGTTGCTACAGAGATCAAGGGACTAAGAAATAGTCACAAGGAGCTAAAAATGCTATAAATGAGGTGCAAAATAAAATGGAGGCGACCATAGCATGGATTGAAGAGGCAGAGGAGAGAATAGGTGAAATAGAAAATAAAATTATGGAAAAAGAGGAAGCCGAGAAAAAGAGAGATAAAAAAAATCCAGGAGTACAAGGGGAGAATTAGGGAACTAAGTGATGCAATCAAACGGAATAATACCATATCATAGGAATTCCAGAAGAAGAAGAAGAGAGAGAGAGAATTGGGCTGACGGTGTACTTGAACAAATCACAGCTGAGAACTTCCTGATCTGGAGAAGGAAACAGACAGTGAAATCCAAGAGGCACAGAGAACTCCCTTCACATGTAACTTGAATCTATCTTCTGCATGACATATCATAGTGAAACTGGCAAAATACAAGGATAAAGAGAAAATTCTGAAAGCAGCTAGGGATAAACAGGCGATAACTTACAAAGGTAGACATATAAGTGTAGTGGCAGACCTATCTACTGAAACTTGACAGACCAAAAAGGACTGGCAGGAAATCTTCAATATGATGAACAGAAAAAATATGCAGCCGAGAATCCTTTACCCAGCAAGTCTGTCATTCAGAGTAGAATGAGAGATAAATGTTTTCCCAAACAAACAAAAACTGAAGGAATTCATCACCACTAAACCAGCCCTACAAGAGATCCTAAGGGGGACTGTGTGAGTGAAATGTTCAAGGACCACAAAGTACTAGAGACATCACTACAAGCATGAAACCTACAGACATCACAGTGACTCTAAACCCACAACTTTCAATAAGAACACTAAATGTAAATGGACTAAATGCTCCAACCAAAAGACATAGGGTATCAGAATGGATAAAACAAACAAACAAACAAAAAAAAACACAAAACAAGACCGATCTATTTGCTGTCTACAAGAGACTCATTTTAGACCTGAGGACACCTTCAGATTGAAAGTGAGAGGATGGAGAACTATTTATCATGCTACTGGAAGTCAAAGAAAGCTGGAGTAGCCATACTTATATCAGATGAACTAGACTTTAAATTAAAGGTTGTGACAAGAGATGAAGAAGGGTATTATATAATAATTACAGGGTCTATCCATCAGGAAGAGCTAACAATTATAAATGTCTATGCACCGAATATGGGAGTCCCCAAATATATAAAACAATTAATCACAAACATAAGCAACCTTATTGATAAGAATGTGGTAATTGCAGGAGACTTTAATACCCCACTTACAACAATGGATAGATCATCTAGACACAGGATCAATAAAGAAACAAGGGCCCTGAATGATACATTAGATCAGATGGACTTGACAGATATATTTAGAACTCTGCATCCCAAAGCAACAGAATATACTTTCTTCTTGAGTGCACATGGAACATTCTCCAAGATAGATCACATACTGGGTCACAAAACAGCCCTTCATAAGTATAATAGAATTGAGATCATACCATGCACACTTTCAGACCACAATGCTATGAAACTTGAAATCAACCACAGGAAAAAGTCTGGAAAACCTCCAAAAGCATGGAGGTTAAAGAACACCCTACTAAGGAATGAATGGGTCAACTAGGCAATTAAGAAGAAATTAAAAAATATATGCAAACAAATGAAAATGAAAATACAACAATCCAAATACTTTGGGATGCAGTGAAGGCAGTCCTGAGAGGAAAATACATTGCAATCGAGGCCTAGTTCAAGAAACAAGAAAAATCCCAAATACAAAATCTAACAGCACACCTTAATGAAATAGAAGCAGAACAGCAAAGACATCTCAAACCCAGCAGAAGAAGAGAAATAATAAATATCAGAGAAGAAATACAATATAGAATCTAAAAAAACTAGAGCAGATCAATGAAACCAAGAGTTGTTTTTTTGAAAAAATAAACAAAATTGATAAACTTCTAGCCAGGCTTCTCAAAAAGAAAAGGAAGACCGGGGCGCCTGGGTGGCTCAGTTGGTTGAGCGGCCGACTTCGGCTCAGGTCATGATCTCACGGTCCGTGAGTTCAAGCCCCACGTCGGGCTCTGTGCTGACAGCTCGGAGCCTGGAGCCTGTTTCAGATTCTGTGTCTCCCTCTCTCTGACCCTCCCTCGTTCATGTTCTGTCTCTCTCTGTCTCAAAAATAAATAAACGTTAAAAAAAAAATTAAAAAAAAAAAAGAAAAGGAAGATGACCTAAATAGATAAAACCATGAATGAAAATGGAATTATTACAACCAATCCCTCAGAAATATAAGCAATTATCAGGGTATACTATGAAAAATTACTTGTCAACAAACTGGACAACCTGGAAGAAGTGGAAAATTCCTAAGTACCCACACACTTCCAAAACTCGAACAGGAAGAAATAGAAAACTTGAACAGACCCATAACCAGCAAAGAAATTGAATCAGTTACCAAAAATCTCCCAACAAATAAGAGTCCAGGACCAGATGGATTCCCTGGGGAACTCTACCAGACATTTAAAGCAGAGACAATGCCTATCCTTCTCAAGCTGTTCCAAAAAAACAGACAGAGACCTCACTAAAAAGGAGAACTATAGACCAATTACCCTGATAAACATGGATGCAAAAATCCTCAACAAGATATTAGCCAACTGGATCCAACAATACATTAAAAAAATTATTCACCACAATCAAGTGGGATTTTACCTGGGATGCAGGGCTGGTTCAATATCCACAAAACAATCACATCAATAAAAGAACGGACAAGAACCATATGATCCTCTCAATAGATGCATATAAAGCATTTGACAAAATACAACATCCTTTCTTGATAAAAACCCTCAAGAAAGTAGGGATAGAAGGAGCATACCTCAAGATCATAAAAGCCACATATGAAAAATGCAACGCTAATAACATCGTCAATGAGGATAAACTGAGAGCTTTCCCCTAAGGTCAGGAACAAGACAGGGATGTTCACTCTCACCACTGTTATTCAACATAGTATTGGAAGTCTTAGCCTCTGCAATCAGACAGCACAAAGAAATAAAAGGCATCCAAATCGGCCAGGAGGAGTTCAAACATTCACTCTTCACAGATGACATGATATTCTACATGGAAAACCCAGAAGATTCCACCAAAAAACTGCTATAACTGATTCATGAATTCAGCAAAGTTGCAGGATATAGAATCAATGCACAGAAATCGGTTGCTTTCCTATACACCAACAATGAAGCAACAGAAAGAAAAATCAAGGAATTGATCCCATTTACAATTGCACCAAAACCTATCAAATACCTAGGAATAAATCTAACCAAAGAGGTGAAAAATCTATACACTGAAAACTATAGAAAGCTTATGAAAGAAATTGAAGACACAAAAAAATGGAAAAAGATTCCATGCTCCTGGATAGGAAGAACAAATATTGTTAAAATGTCGATACAACCCAAAGCAATCTACATATTCAATGCAATCCCTCTCAAAATAACACCAGCATTCTTCACAGAGCTAGAAAAAATAATCCTAAAATTTGTATGGAACAAGAAAAGACCCTGAGTAGCCAAAGCAATCTTGGAAAAGAAAACCAAAGCAGGAGACATCACAATCCTGGACTTCAAGCTATACTACAAAGCTGTAATCACCAAGACAGTATGGTACTGGCACAAGAACAGACACTCAGATCAATGGGACAGAATAGAGAACCCACAAATGGACCCACAAACATATGGCCAAATAATCTTTGAGAAAGCAGGAAAGAATATCCAATGGAATAAAGACAGTCTCTTCAGCAAATGGTGCTGGGAAAACTGGACAGCGACATGCAGAAAAATGAACCTGGACCACTTTCTTACACCATACACAAAAATAAACTCAAAATGGATGAAAGACCTCAATGTAAGACAGGAAGCCATCAACATCCTTGAGGAGAAAGAAGGCAAAAACCTCTATGATCTTGGCTGCAGCACCTTCTTACTCAACACGTCTCTGGAGGCAAGGGAAACAAAAGCAAAAATGAACTCCTGGGACCTCATCAAAATAAAAAGCTTCTGCACAGCGAAGGAAACAATCAGCAAAACTAAAAGGCAAACAACAGTATGGGAGAAGACATTTGCAAATGACATATCAGACAAAGGGTTGGTCTCCAAAATCTATAATGAACTTATCAAACTCAACACCCAAAAAACAAATAGTCCAGTGATAACATGGGCAAAAGACATGAATAGACACTTCTCCAAAGAAGACATCCAGATGGCCAACTGACACATGAAAAAAGCTCAACATCACTTATCTTCGGGGAAATACAAATAAAAACCACAAGGAGATACCACCTCACACCTGTCAGAATGGCTAACATTAACAACTCAGGCAAAAACAGATGCTGGCGAGTATGCGGAAAGAGGATCTCTTTTGCATTGTTGGTGGGAATGCAAGCTGGTGCAGCCACTCTGGAAAATTCCATTTTATGGAGGTTCCTCAAAAAATTAAAAACAGAACTACCCTACGACCCAGCAATTGCACTGCTAGGTATTTATCCAAGGGTTACAGTTATGCTGTTTTGAAGGGACACATGCACCCCAATGTTTATAGCAGCACTAATAACAATAGCCAAAGTATGGAAAGAGCCCAAGTGTCCATTGATGGATGAATGGATAAAGAAGATGTGGTATATATATATAATGGAGTATTACTTGGCACTCAAAAAGAGTGAAATCTTGCCATTTGCAACCATGTGGATGGAACTAGAGGGTATTTGCTAAGTGAAATTAGTCAGTCAGAGAAAGACAAATATATGGCTTCATTCATGTGAGGATTTTAAGACACAGAACAGACGAACATGAGGGAAGGGAAACAAAAATAATATAAAAACAGGGAGGGGGACAAAACAGAAGAGACTCTTAAACATGGAGAACAAACAGAGGGTTATTGGAGGGGTTGTGGGGGGGGGATGAGCTAAATGCGTATGGGGCATATGGAATCTACTCCTGAAATCATTGTTGCACTCTATGCTAACTAATTCTGATGTAAATTTAAAAAATAAAATTAAAAAAAGAAATATTGAATAAAAGAACATTTAGTTTACTGTTAAGTATTCTGTGCAAAGAGAATAGCATGTACAAGGGCATAATAGCGAATAAGGTCATGGTATGGTGAGAAAACTATGAATTATTTGATGTAGAGGATAGGCTGCAAGAAGAGGTCCCACTAAGAAGAAAATCAGAGTTGCTCCCATATAGAGGAACCTTGTAGGACTTTTACATATCATGATAACATGAGTGGATTTGGTCTTGGACAGAAAAAAAAAAAAAAAGTAAAGTCTTTGAAGAGAGAGGAGGCACTATGACTTATATGAGTTTTACAAAAATCATTCCAGTAATAGAATAGATCAGAGGAAATGAAACTGAAAGAGGCAGATTAGTTGGAAATTTTTGCAATAAATGTGTTTATTGGTTATAAGGTCTTTAAGAGAGTAGTAAAGAGATGTAGGAAAAGTGATGCATAGAATAGATGATAACATGCAATCCACAGGACTTTTTGATTAATTGGTTGACAGAGTTAAAAAGAAAATGAGAAAACTAGAATGACTCTAATGTCTTGCTTGAGGAACTGGGTGGTGGTCATTGTCAAGAAAGATGTTGATTTTTATTATGAAAACATAAAATTCACAGTGCCTGGTCTGTAGAGATATCCAATAGATAGTCAGAGTTGGACCTAAGGAAAAAAATCTGTGGTGGAGATATAGAGTTCATAACCATTAACATATCTGTAGTTGGGAAATGTGAATGGAATGAATGAAATTATCCAACAAGAGGATGTAAAGTGAAAAGAGTAGAAAGAAGATGTAATGAAAGAAAATTGGATACGTAATGGGCCAATGCTACACATAGGTAAAATAAGATAAACTTGATATTGTCCCATTGGTATCAAATAAGATAAAGTTGATATTTTCCTATTGGTAGGGACAGTTTCACCAGATATTGCAGAGGGCTGAAGTTTGAAGTGAGGAAGTTGATACAGTGAATGCAAACTTCTCTACCAAAACTGAAATACAGTGTAGTATTAAATCGGGGAGCTGGAAGCCTGTCTCTGGAGGCAGCTTGTTTATGCTTGTACCTCAGCTCTGCTTTAGCCAACTCTATAACTCTGAACAATTTATGTAACCCTGCTGCATCTCAGCTTCTTCATCTGTGAAAATTAATATCATAAGTACCTAATTAAAAGAGGTAAATGTACTGATACACATAGAATATTTAAACGCCTGGTATATTGTAACTACTCCATGAGCATTAGAGATGTTATTAAGTAACTTGGCTGAGAAGTGTGGAGGAGTTTAAGGTAATATAAGGACTATTTGGGCTTTTTAGTTGGTGTTCAGGTTTTTGTTTTTGTTTTTGGTGTTGTTGCTGTTGCTTAAATTGGGAGGAACTTGATATAAGAAAAAATATTCAGGTGGAGGTGTAAAATGGTATAACTAATAAGGAAATTTAAGTTGGTGGAAGGGGATGGGATCTGAGCTGAGTTGAAATGATTATCTTGAAAAAAATAGAATATCTTTGTATTGAGATGGGAGGAAGGAGAGATGGGTGAATAGAAAGAAATATGTTCCAATATACAGGAAACTTAAGAAACTCTCACATGGCAGCCTCCATTGTCTATATCGTGTCGCAAGGAAAACCAAGACAGAGAAGGAATCACAAATGTTGGAGGTCAAAATTACCAGAGTATCTTTTGCCACTTGAAAAGAGTGGCTTAGCTAAGACCCTTGGTCTTCTTTCCTCAGTCTGAGAAAAGAAGAGCGTGTGAGATAGAAGCCTCGTTTGTATAATCGTTAGGGCAACTTCACATATCAAATGCTCTGACCCATATACATGTGACAGCTATTTTCTAGTTGAAAAAGCCTCTCCATAAATTCTTCTCTGCCTTCATTTCAGAAATGTTATGTGTGTTCTCTGAGCTTTATTTAATCATCACTATTATATCTCCTCCAAAAGCGTCAAATTTTTTTCCTCCTGCAATCTTTAAATCTTGCTTTTATTTTCCTAGTAGATTATGAAATATCTATCTTTTTTGGAGGGGGGGGTTGCTGCTTTGCTTATAGCAATTATTCTCTAGTCAATCAGTAGATATGTTACAGCTGTGTTTGAAGGAGATTCTGTTCTCTGTGTTATTCTGTACATTTTGCTCTCTTCAAGACAAGCATAAGGTTTTTAGTCTGAGGTTACCTACACATAGATGATGTTTCTAGAAAAAGAGGAAGCTTGAGGGAGTTCAAAGGAGATGATCATTTTAACAGACATATTAAAAACATACAGAAATTACTCTGGTTATCTTGCCAAGTTGTACTATCCATTGAAAACTCAGTAAAGTTTTTGAAACAGAGAACATTACTTTTTGTCTGCTGATATACCGTGATTATTACTATTTGAAGACCAGAAAATCCCTGTGAAGACCTGTGCCTTCCTAGGCAAGAAACCACTTTTTAACAACATATTTTGATGGTGACTTCACAGAGGCAGCTAAGGAAGATATAAAAGAAATATAACACTGTAACTTTTGTTTGCATATAATAATCTAAAGGGAAAAGAGCCTATAAAAATTAGTTCATCCATACAAGAACATATACAAAAGACATTTTAGAGGCTATGTAAACAAGTTCTTGGAATATCCCCAAAGTAGTAGTTAGAATTTAAGAATGTAAAGTTTGAATAAGGTAGCAACTGAAGAAAAGTACAAATTGACAAGAGAGTAAGTGACAAAGAGAAACAAAGAAGAATAATGAGCAAAGGAGAGAGAATAGATTTGCTTTATTTGATGTTATAGCAGGTGATATGATAACTCCAGAAAATAAAGTAAGGGGGGTAGTTAAGCATGTATATACCAGATAGACTGGACAATGAGAATATGTTGGTATTGTCTAACACACATATAGGAGTGACCCAAATAGAATTTGAGGAAAAGAATTCTCACTTTAAGAACAGAATGCATTGAAAAAATGATAAGTTAGAAGTTAAGAAAGTGAATCATTAGGTGGTAGATATCAAATGTCTGTCACAAATGTAAAACAACTATTAGAAATGAACTTGGAAACTGACAGAAAAAACATGGAGAGCATTGTATCTGTTATTTGTTGAAGAAGGACATACAAGACTGGATGGTGAAGGATATATGGTGATAAAAGTCAGAGAAGTTCATTCAATCATTTCCTCCTTCTTTCAATGAATCACTCATTTCCCTATTTCTCTAATCCTTAATTAACTAAGAAATTTTAGATTACTACAAAAAGCAAAGGATTAGAGTAAGATGGCAAAGACTGAGTACTGACTCCTGACTACTTACAAGTTTCTTTAAAATAGTTTAATCTGAAGCTTGGTTTCTTCATCTATACTGTATTAAAGGCAAAATTTTTTCCACCTGTGAGGATCAAATTAAATATTTGTAATAATTCACCTATAATTGAAATGCACTCATTCAACATATGTAAATTCCAGTTCCATATAAATATAAGATTTGTGAAAATATTTTGAAGAGCATAGACTCGCATGTCAAGGTGGTATAGATTATTCTTGTTATTTCATTACATACTCTGGGCACAGTGTGACAGTAAGTGATGAAAGAAAGTAAAGGTAGGATAAATGTGTTCCCTGTTCTCAAAGGAGCCAGGACAAATACACATAAAATGATTGGGTAACAGTGCAAATCAGTATCCAATTAAGGGCAGCAAAGAGGCATAAAGGCAATATATGCTTAGAATTTTGAGATGTGAGGTCCTTGGAAAGGGCATAGGTAGGAGTCAGAACTTGAGTTAGGGATCAAAGTACAGTCACAATTTAATTAGGTAGATATGTTGTAAAGTATGATGATCTTCAAGATATTTCTTAAATGCCTTCAGATATGGGGCTTGTTTAGCTTTTTTTTTTAAATCATTTTATTTTCAAGACTAACCAAACAATGCACACCCAAAACTATGATTAGGCAGGACTCAGACCAAATATATCTGCAGTTGGTCAAAGGCTTAAATCAGAAGAGAAAGAAGGTCTGCTGGTCACCCAAGTTAAAGTCATTAACTGATACCATCTTATTCTTGTCCTGACAGAAGCATAAAGAAGAGCCTTTGTTAGAAATAGAATGGTAAATTCACATAGAAATATCACAATGAATTTTTCCAGCATGAGGCAAAGTGCACTTTAAATCATAAAACATTAGTAGAGACATGGTGGCATCATGTAAGTTTTACTGTAAAAAAAATTAGTGCTCAACTTTTAATTAAGAACGATTTCAAAAACACTCAGTGACTCAGTTCAAACAATCTCACTACTTACATGAATAGCACTGTTATCCAATGTACTGTTTTGAAATTATGTAAGAAGTCACCACGGGAGCTCAGTCTTACTGCATTGCTGAGCAACAACTTCCCTTGTCATTCATCTGACAAGTTGGCAGGAAAACTTTGTTTAAGATTGAACTTCACTGTTTTTCATTTAAAAAGAAATTGGGAGATCAGTAAATTGTGCTCTGTTCTCTACTGAGTTATTGTTACAGTACATAGCTAGCTATTTTCTCTCTCCTGATACTGCGAGGAGACCATTTCTTCTTATGAAGTCATGACCAGAATTTAATATTTTAAAGTAACAGTATGTTTTGTTTGTTTAAAAATGCAGAACAATGTGCTTCTAAAATAAGTCTATTGTTCAAGGGTACAGTGAATAAAAAGTTCTTCTTAGCTAATAATAAGCATGGACATTTATTTGGTACTTGCAACATGCTGCATACTATATTAGGCACATTTTTTAAAATTTCAGGTTTCTGCCTAAATATCACCCAGAAAGCTCTATGTTATTCACCTTAACTCCTCCAGTCATAACTCTTGATCTAGTTACCTGCTTTATTTTATCCATAATGCTTTTTTTTTACCAACTAATATAGCATATGTTTATTTGTTAAATTACATAGCTGTCCACTCCCTCTAGAACCACCCTATCTCATAGGGAACCACTAGCCACATGTGGCAATTTAAGTTTTTCCACATAGTCTTCATAATAATAAAAGCAACTAGGTGTATCATATAGCATAATATTAGCAAATGCATGCATAGTAAACATTAGTTGCATCATATGATCATGGTTAATTAATCAGGATTATGATTTCAGTATCTGGGTATGCCAATTACTTTTGTAATTCATAACAGTTTTAAAGTATATTCTTTTTAAAAAATTTTATTTAAATCTAATTTAGTTATCATATAGTATAATAATGGTTTCAAGAGTAGAATTTAATGTTTCATCACTTACATATAACACCCCATGCTCATCCCAACAAGTGCCCTCCTTAATGCCCATCACCCATTTAGCCCACCCCCCAACCCAACACCTCCTAGCAACTCTCAGTTTATTCTCTTTATTTAAGAGTCTTTTATGGTTTGGGGTGCCTAGGTGGCTTGGTTAAGCGCCGACTTCAGCTCAGGTAATGATTTCACGGGATCATGGGTTAGAGCCCTGCATTGGGCTCTGTGCTGACAATTCAGAGCCTGGAGCTAGCTTTGGATTCTGTGTCTCCCTCTCTCTCTGCCCCTCCCTCACTCACACTCTGTCTCTCTCTCAAAAATAAACATTAAAAAAAAAGTCTCTTATGGTTTGCCTCCTTCTCTTTTTTTATCTTATTTTTTTCCTTCCCTTCCCCTATGTTCATCTATTGTGTTTCTTAAATTCCACATATGAATGAAATCATATGGTATTTGTCTTTTTCTGACTGACCTATTTCACTTAGCATAATATGTCCTAGTTCCATCCATGTTGTTACAAATGGCAAAATTTCATTTTTTTTTGATCACCAAGTAATATTCTGTTGTATATACATACCACATCTTCTTTATCCATTTGTCAGTCAATGGACATTTGGGCTCTTTCCATAATTTGGCTATTGTTGGTAACACTGCCACAAATATTGGGGTGCAACTGCCCCTTTGAGTCAGCATTGTTATAAAGTATATTCTTAACCTTAGAATTATAAAATTGTACCACTGACACAAAAACACAAAGAACATAAGCCAAACAATTTTATGAGGCAACAGTGATCTCATTTTACTACATAAAAATTTCTAAAATTAATATTATTTCCAGCATTTTAAGAATAGTATATTCATTATATTCATAATAATAATATAATGATGTATTAAGATGGGTGGTTCTATTCTCTGCATAAATTCTCCTACATAATGTCTTATCTGGGGGGACATTTAACTTTAGTGAGAAACCCTTGAAGTGGTAATAATGAACTGGCTCCAAAAGAACTCTACAAATATCACCTCATTTGTTTCTAAACACGTAACAGACATTAGGAGTTTTAATTTGTTCTAATTAAGCCTCAAGACCCACATATTTAACAGTTAAGCCATTTCTACTGTTCTTTTCAAACTTTATTTTCAATTTTATTTACACATGTTCTTTTGAGAGTAATACAATGTATGCTCCTTATCTACTAATATTTAGACAATGAAAAGAGAACAGAGATCACTTGAAACTGGAAAACCCTCTCTGACAGCATATACTGTTCCTACTTTCTCCTCACACTGCAGACAAGCTCGTTTCATCAGAACTAGCAGCCAAGGGCTGTGAACAGTGACTATCAAATCCTCAGATGAGCAGAGAGAGCAAGTGTCACCAAAGATCTGGGTCCCAGGAAAAGAAACTAATCAATCAATGAACTAATACTGCAGAAAGTGTAGAAGAACAAAGAAAAAAGAAGTTGAATTAAGCATACCAGATTGCCTAATGAGATTTTGAGTAGATATTAAATTTATAAAAGAGAAATAACTAAAAGTAAAGAAATTAAAATATTTTTAAAGTCTCATTAGTTGTCCTTAATCACAAATAGGCATACAGCTAAAGAAAGAAGTAGTTAGCTGGAAATGAACATGAACGTTTTTCTCAGTACAAGGTGCACATGTATAGGTTGCTGGTGTAAAACAAAATACTATAAACATGAAAGGCAGAATCAAAAGTTCTAAAATCTATATGAAAGTGCATACAGAATTCAAAACAGAGAAGGCAGGGGAGTAAATAATAAAATAGAAAAAATTCTATGCACAGTGGGGATGTAGCTATTTAAATAAAAATGCTCTTTAAATTATGTGAGCAAGAGTTTTAAAAAGAAAGAGAGAAACAAACAAAAGACCCAGCTAGACCTTGCCCAGCTAGCCTACACAACTGTGTAAACTAACCCTTTCAGTAAATCTCTAAATATGTATCTCCCACTGTTTGTTTCCCTGGTGGAACACTGACTGATACAGATTTTGGTTCCAAGAGTAGTTATAGAGAGGAGACAGTGGTAAGCTGAATAAGGACACCATCTTCCACCAAGATATTCATGTCCTAATTTCTATATTGATACAGAGAGAACGAAAAGATATTATGATACTATTTTGTGCACTCTCAAACAAGTAAAATTTAAATCCCAAAAGAAATGCCTAGTATCTGAGGAAAATATAGATTTTTAATTTGAAAGCTTCATAAAGACAAATTCCGCAGATGAGGTAGACAATTATATCAAGGATCCAACTAATAGAAAAAAAAAAATAGACCTAGATGGATTCAAAGTAAATTCTAACCTCGAGGCAAGGTATTTCAACTGCTAGGTAAATTATTTTAGAGCATAGAAAAAAGAGAAATCTTTCCAATCATTTTTATGTAGCAAATACACTATTGACATCTAAATCTAACAAAAGTAGCACAAAATTAAAATAAAATTATAGAGCAATATCATGTAGGAATATGGAGTCAAAACTCCTAAGTAAAATATTAACTACTTGACTTCAATATCACATTAAGCAAAAACACCATGACCAAGTGGAATTTATACCATGAATCTAAGGATAGTTCACTAATGAATATAATCATATTACTAAGACTAAGACTTGGTTTTCCTCTCTTTTTCCCTTCTATTATCATTTGTTTTGTTTCTTACATTTCACATGTGAGTGAAATCATACCATATCTGTCTTTCTCTGACTGACTTATTTCGCTCAGCGTTCTATATATATATATACATATATATATACACACACACACACACACACACACACATAATTAAATCTTGCCATTTGCAATGACATGGATGGAACTAGAGTGTATTATGCTATTATTTATTTGTATATACAAATATAAATAAATAAAAATGTAAATATATTTGTATATATACATATATCACATCTTATTCATCCATTCTATCAGTCAATGGACATTTGGGCTCTTTCCATAATTTGCCTATTGTAGATAATGCTGCTCTAAACATCAGGGTGCACATGTCCCTTCAAATTAGTATTTTTGTATCCTTTGGAGCACTTAGGTCTTTTTAATATTGCCCCAGACATCCAATTGTCTTGGTCCATTTGGGCTGCTATAACAAAATATCATTAACTAGGTGTCTATACAGAAACTTATTTGTTACAGTTCTGGAGGCTGAGAAGTTCAAGATAAAGTGCTGGAAGATTCTATGTCCAGTGTCATCCCCCTTTCTGGTTCACAGATCTCATCTTTTTGCTGTACCCTCATGTGGCAGAAAAAAGTGAGGGAACTCTCTGGGGCCTTTTTATGAGGGTATGAATCCTATTCCTGAGGGTCCCACCCTTGTGACATAATCACCTCCCAGAGGCCCATCTCCAGATACCACCATACCGAAGATTAGGTTTCAACATCTGAATCTGGGCAGGGCAGGAGACACAAATATTCAGTCTATGGCACCAATCAAATACTACACTACCAGCAAGTTTACCATAATTTGGGTAATTTAGTGATTATTTATATCGTAAACTTTTTTAAAAGTCTGAAAATAGTAAGTAATACATACTTGTTGAAATATGAGAACGGCCAGGAATTTTACTAATAGACTTCCAGAAAGAGGAAGAAGTCCTTGATTACTGGATTCTTATAAAATACCAACTCTTGCTTGAAGAGTGTGTGGACAGTAGGAGAGGAGATTGTGAAGGACAGAATATCAGATGTGGTGTTTTGGTTTTGTTTTTGTTTTCTTTTCAGATTTGTTTCATTTGATTGTCTTTCACTTCCAGAGTGTTAAAATGTCTGTCCTCTTACCAAATACATCACAACATGCCAGTGTTCTTCTGTGCATACTATTGGTATTGTCAGAAATGTCGTTTCTCTACTTTTCTAGTTGGAAACTCCTATTGATTTTTTTAAGACTAAGCTCATGTTGTGTGAAGCTTTCAGTCAAGGCAGTACTATTCTCCTATGATGTTCTTTAGTGTGTCCACACTTAGGATGTTTAAATGTCCCCATTTTCTGCTCAATCACAAGCCCTGGGACATCAGAATCTATGCCATATTTACGTTTTAATCTCTAGTGCCAAATGATGCCTGGCAAGTAGTCAATCTATAAAGAAGAAAAGTAATTATATTACTTGGGAATTAGCTTAATGACTCACATCTAGAAACCAAAAAACCTTGCTGCTATGTTGTCACTGCCATTGGGACTTCTGCAGTCACCCAGGGCAGTCTACTTAAGTATCTGCCTTGTATTTTCTAAGAAATGAGTCAGAATAGGCTTCTAACCTTAAAAATATCAGTGTCTTCTTTGTGAGACCTGGCTTAGTCCAATACTGCAGGCCTCTGCCATGTCTTTGAAACTCTCAAAATAAAATTTAAAAAGTTTATATTAAATACACTCTTTGGGGGCGCCTGGGTGGCTCAGTCGGTTAAGCGGCCGACTTCGGCTCAGGTCATGATCTCACGGTCCGTGAGTTCGAGCCCCTTGTCAGGCTCTGTGCTGACAGCTCAGAGCCTGGAGCCCGTTTCAGATTCTGTGTCTCCCTCTCTCTGACCCTCCCCCGTTCATGCTCTGTCTCTCTCTGTCTCAAAGATAAATAAACGTTAAAAAAAATTTTTTTAAATAAATAAATAAATTTAGATACACTCTTTGTATTTCTCTACCTACCTAATTAACCAGTTCATCTCTAAAGACAGGGAATGTCCTTGCAAGGAGTCTGCTATAGCTGAATGTAAAACATTCATGTTTTACAGCCTACTCTTTTAAACTGTGAACCACATGCTTCAAATGTAAGCAACTGAATAGCTTTCTAGTCTACCATTTTTACAGCCATGAATTTACAATAAATGCTTTTCTAATAAATAATTTATCACTATAGAAATATTCTGGAAATAACATAAATGTTTGACTGTAGAAAATTAAATAAACCATGCCATTAAAATAAAACTGTCCACTCATTTAAAAATAAGCTTATTGATTTCTAACTTGTGATTGGAAATACATACTATAAAAATCACATAAGTATTGAATGATGAGGTAGATTATTCTTTTGAAATTCTTTTAAAATTGCATTTTAAATGTTTTCTGGTATAAAGACTATATTTGTACATTATAAGTAGAGTGATCTAAAAATATAAAGAAAAAATCTCAGAAGACAGAATTTTATATATGTGTATATATACATATATATATATATATATATATATATATATATATATGAATTTTACAAGCATAAGGGTACTAGTACCAATAAGATCTGATATTCACAGTGCTTTATGGTGTATCACTCTTTTCTAAACAATTTGCCTACATATATTTAATCCTCACAGCAAACCTGAAATAGGTACTTTGTTTCCTCTTATACAGAAAAGGAAGTTGAGGCACGAAAAGATTAAGAAAATTGCTTAGAGTTGGAATTTGAAACAAGAATATCTTGTTCCAGAACCTTAATTTTTTTTTGAGAAAGAGGGAGTGCCAGTGGACAGAGGAACAGAGAGAAAGAGAGAGAGAGAGAGAGAGATAGGGAATCCCAAGCAGGCTCCACACGCAGTACAGGGCCCGAACCAACAACTCTGGGATCAGGACCTGATCCAGTGCAGAGTGGGATGCTCAACAGACTGAGACTCCTAGGTACTCCTTCAGAGCCTAACCTCTTAACCACAAGTCTATGCTGTATCAGTTGTAACTAAAAGGATGAGAGTTCATGAAATCATTTGAGGAATTTAGGCAATAGATCAAGGACAAACTTTTGGGGAAATATTACTAACACAGAGGTAGAAAATGTGTAACTCACAAAATAATCAACAGCAACAAAAAACTGTTATAGAAATAAAAATAAACCTAGTTGTGTGAAGCCAATGAATCCAGGGCAAAAAAAGGAATTTTTTAGAAGAAAAGAATTAACCTGCCCCATGCTGTTGAGAGGTTAAGATAGGAAAAAAATTGCCCGTTGATTATTTTTGGTTGGAAGGGTTTTTTGTTCATTTTTTGTTGGAGGGGTGATGAGAGAAGTTAGGCAGTTCTAGTTTGAGGAATAAATGGGAAAATAGGAAATGAAAAATTAAATATAATTTCAATATTTTGCTAAATTAAAATAATACTCTAATAACAGATGATTAGGGACTGACAAAATGGTACCTACAATGAACATGCTCAGGCCAATTTTCTTCACTTTCTTTTTATTTTATTTTTGTGTTTGGTAAAAACATAATGTTAAGATCTACCCTCTTAAATTAAAAAAAAAAATTATCTTTATTTATTTTTGAGAGAGACAGCGTGTGAACAGGGGAGGAGCAGAGAGAGAGACACAGAATGTGAAGCAGGTTCCAGGCTCCGAGCTGTCACCACAGAGCCTGATGCAGGGCTCGAACTCACAAATTATGAGACCATACCTGAACCAAAGTCAGACACTCAACCGACTGAGCTACCCAGGCGCCCCTACCCTCTTAAATTTTTAAGTGCATGATACAGTATTGTTAACAATAGGCAAAATGTTGTACAGCAGATGTCTAGAACTTATTCAACTTGCATAGCTGAAACTTTGAATAGTGACTCTCCATTTCCCCATCATCCAAGCTCCTGGCAACCACCATTCTATTCTATGCTTCTGTGGCTTTGTTTGAAATAGCTCATACAGGTAGAATCATGCAATATTAGTCCTACTATTACTGGGTTATTTCACTTAGCATAATGTCCTCAAAGTTCATCCATGTTATGTTATACTACAGGATTTCCTTCTTTTATAAAACTGACTGATATCCCCTTGTGTGTATATACCACATTTTCTTTATTTATCCATCAGTGGACATGTAAGCTGTTTTCACATCTTGTATAGACAGTAGTGCTACAATGAACACAGGAATACTAATATCACTTCAAGATCTGAATTTCAATTCCATTGGATACATTCCCAGAAGTGAGACTGCTGGGTCATATGATGGTTCTATTTATAGTTTTTTCAGGAGCCACCATACTGTTTAATATAGCAGTTGTACTATTTTACATTCTCACCAGCAGTATACAAGGATTCCAATTTCTCCATATCTTTGCCAACCCTTGCCACTTGTCTTTCCCTAATAGTCATTCTAACAGGTGTGAGATGATATCCCATGTGATTTTGATTTGCATTTCCATGCTTAGTGACATTGAACAACTTTTCATATACCCATTAGCGATTTGTAGGTCTTTATTTGGAGAAATGTCTATTCTAATCTTTTGTCCATTTGTGAATTGAACTATATTGTTGTTGTTGTTGATAATGATGATAATGCTATTGAGTTAGAGAAGTTCCTTATATATTTTGTAAATTAGCCTCTCATCAGATATATGGTTTGCAAATATTTTCTCTCATTCCATAGGTTGTCTTTTCACTCGGTTGATTGTTTACTTTCCTTTGCAGAAGGGTGTTAGTTTGATGCAGTCCCACTTTTCTCTTTTTGCTTTTGTTGGCTGTGCTTTTGGTGTCATATCCAAGAAATCATTATGCAAATCAATGTTTTGAGGCTTTTCTTTGTTTTCTACTAGGGGTCTTATGGTTTCAGGTCTTGTACATAAGTTTTCAATGCATTTTGAGTTATTTTTATGTTTGGCTTGAAATAACAGTCCAATTTTGGGACACCTGGGTGGCTGAGTCAGTTGAATGTCTGACTTCAGCTCAGGTCATGATCTCACAGTTTCTGAGTTTGAGCCCTGCATCAGCATCGCTGCTGTCAGTTCAGAGCCTGCTTTGGATCCTCTCTCCCCTTCTCTGTCTCTGCCCCTCCCCCACTGGTGCTCTCTATCTCAAAAATAAATAAACACTAAAAAAAAATAAGAGACCCGTTTCATTCTTTTGCATGTGGATAACCAGTTTTCCCAGCAGCATTTATTGAAGAGACTATCGTTTCGCCATGTATATCTTGGTGCCCTTGTCAAAAATCAGTTGGCCATATATGCATAGCTGTGTTACTGAGATTTCTATTCTGTTCTATTGGTCTATATGTCTGTCTTCATGCCAGTACCCTACTTTTTTAATTGCAGTGTTTTTTTAATATGTTTTGAAATCAGGATGTGTGATGCCTTCAGTTTTGTTCTTTCTCAGAATTGTTCTGGCTACTTGAAGTTGTTTGTGGTTCCATATGAACTTTAGAATTATTTTTTTTTTCTATTTCTGTAAAGAATGGCATTGGAATTTTGCTAGGAATTGCTTTCAATCTGTAGATTGTTTTGGATAGTATGGACATTTAAACAGTATTAATTATTCCAATCTGTGACCAGGGGATGTTTTCTATTTCTTTGTGTCTTCTTTAATTTCTTTCATCAATGCTTTGTAGTTCTCAGTGTACCTGTCTTTTCTCTCCTTAGTTAGGTTTAATCCTAAGGATTTTATTCCTTTTAATGCTATTGTAAATGGGATGTTTTCCTAATTTCTTTCTAACATAGTTCATTGTTACTATTGTTAGTGTTTTCTTGTTAGTGATTTTTATGTTGATTTTGTATCCTACAACTTAATTATGAGTTCTAATACTTTTTTTGTAACATCCATTACACTATTTTAATAGTGCCCACAAACTTTGCTCCAATAAAGCTTCATTTTCTCCACCCTCCTTTGTAAGAGTATTGTCATACAAATTACATCTCTATACATTAAAAGCCCATGAACGTAATTTTACAATTATTGCCTTATGCAGCAGTCTTTAAAATCAGATAGGAGAGGAGTTAAAAAGAAAGTATACATTTACAGTGTCTTTATGTTTAACATCATAGTTTCATTACTTGTGCTCTTTCTTTGTGTGGACTTGAGTTACTGTCTAGTGTCCTTTCATTTCAGCCTGAAGGGCTCACTTTTACAAGTTCTTGTAGGACAGATCTACAGTGAAACCATCTCAGGTTGTTTTGCTTATCTGAGCAGTCTTGACTCTTTCTTTTTGAAGGATGGTTTTGCTGGATACAGAATTCTTGAATTATTGAATGTCATCTCACTGCCTTCTGCTCTCCCTGGCTTCTGATGAGAATTCAACTGTCAATCTTCTTGAGAATGCATAGTACATGGTAAACTCTTTTTGTCTTGCTACTGTAAAGTTCTTTGTCCTTGACTTTTGACAATTTGATGATGATGATGAAGTCTCTTTTCAGCTAGCTTATTGGTCAGCTCATAATTGTTGATAATTTCCTTATATTCTTTCAACAAATCAGTTTTCCTACCTTTGCTGAAAAACTCTGTGTGTTGGAGTATACTGTCAAAGCTCAGATCTTCACTTCCTGTTTTTACAGGAACAAAAGTTTAACAAGAAGCAAGTGATTAAGACTCTCATAGGACTTTCCTGGCAAGTGTATAGCCCTACTCATATGTGCAGTCTTCTAGATCCCCTGGAAATTATATTCTTTATATTTATTTTATATTATAACAATATATTATATATTATACTTATTTTTTTATTTTTATTTATCTATTTTAAATGGTCAAAGAAAGCAGTGTGGAAAGGGAGATAATACTAAAATGAAGGAAATTACCATGAGACAAGAAGTCTATCAGCCTGGGCCAGATGAAGAAGTGTTATTATAATAGTGCTATGAATGTGATTTTAAGTATATTGGCAATTATTTCATATTCCTTTGATCTTGCCCAATCCCATCCCTAGAGCCTAAGCCTCCTGAGAAGAAAAGGAGCAGAGTCCTCAGAATAGGTGACACATTTTAACAAGTCCCCATTTGGAGGAATTTAGTTTCTCTCAAATAATTCAACATTATAGATAATGCTGAAATAAATTTACTTGTATACACATAGTGTTCAATTTTCCTATTATTTTTCAAAGGTATGTTTTCAGATATGGAATTATTCAAAGTATATTCATATGTTTTAAAGCTTTTGATAGAAGCAGGCCTAAAGAATAGGACACCAAATGGAAAGAATACCAATAATAGTGTATGAAATTATGTTTTCCAGAATTTAGTGCCATATTGTTAATTATTATTATTTATAATCTTTACAAATACAATAGATGAAGGAGCCAAGATGGCAGAACAGCATGGAAGTTTTTTGTGTGTCTCGCGTCCATGAAATACACCCAGAACAACACTAAACCATCCTACACACCTAGAAAACTGGAGAATTAACGCAACAATCTGCACAAACTGCACCACGGAATTGAGCAGGTACACGGCACAGAGAAGTGAACTTGGGGAGAGAGAAGGTGCAGAAAGGGAGGTGCTTTTGTGAGCGGAGAGAGGACAGAGACAGGGGAATGGGGGGAGAATACAGGAAAAGCACCCTTCCCCAAAAGCAGCTGGAGAGAAAGTGGAAAATTGGAAACAGCTGCAGGGACTAAACTGAAAGGGAGAAAGGAGAGGGTTTAAATTCCATTAAGACTGTAAACAAGGGGAGCTCAAAGGCTGCAACTCCACAGCTCCATACCTGGCGGTGCTCTGCTGGGAAGGGCGAATCCCCAGGAACAGAGCGGGATCCGGGACGTTCTCAGGCCACACAGGGAAAAGCGGTTCCACTGCTGGAAGGACATTTGGTGGAGACTGTTGAAGCCACCTGGTCCCAGCAGACCCCAGAAAAGGGCCACATTCGCTGGTGCTGGAGCAAGTTCGTTAAGGGTGAAGACTGGCGCCAGATGTGCGTTGTGACTTTCCGTAATCCCTGAAACGCTGCTGCTACACTACCTCACGAAGTTTTTCTGGGGCGGGCTGGCACCTGGCCACAATTTCTGGGCACCAGCAGCAGCAGGGTCCAGCAAGCATTCCTGGGTGCAGCCAACATTCGGCCATTGTTCATTTGGCCATTGCTCGGTGAGACCCTCCCACAGAGGGGCGGAAGGGGTCAAAGCCGCAGTCCTTCAGGAGTAAGGGGCCGGGGAAAACAGCCGCATCTGACACAAAACTCAGGAGAGAGGTACTGCCTGGGGCATGGTCACGGACAGTGAAAAAGCGGGGAACGGACGAAAGCTGAAGACAGAGGATGGGTGCACGACTACTAGTCCAGGAGAACAGACTGGGTAGTTGGATGGTGCCATTTTCACCCATGCCGCGCATGCGCATATGCACCTACGAGCACCGCAACAATCCACCCTAGTAGGCTAGCAGCACCATCTAGTGGAGAACGGAGCCGTTACACTGAGTCGCGCCCAACTGGGCCAACTTCGCTCTCAAGAACACAAGTCTCGGGGCGCCTGGGTGGCTCAGTCGGTTAAGCTGCCGACTTCGGCTCAGGTCATGATCTCGCGGTCGGCATCGGGCTCTGTGCTGACAGCTCGGAGCCTGGAGCCTGTTTCAGATTCTGTGTCTCCCTCTCTCTGACCCTCCCCCATTCATGCTCTGTCTCTCTCTGTCTCAAAAATAAATAAATGTTAAAAAAAAAAAAAACACACAAGTCTCACTGCTGGCTTAGTTTACAGACTATAGGGTGCTACATAGACTGATTTCCAGGGGGAAAACAAAGTAATTTCAGTCCTACTTCAATCTGTTAGCAGGTCCATCTATTCAATTTTCTTTTTTTTTTCTTTCTTTCTTTCTTTCTTTTCTCTTTTACACTTCTTTTCTTTTTCTTTTATAGAGAAAGAGAAAAAACTCATTTATTTTCAATTTTTATTAAAAATATTTTTCTTTAACTTTTATTACTATATTTTTTACTTTTGTGTAAATTTTTGCAAATTCTATTTACTTCCATCATTTTATTTTAGTCTACTACAGTGTATTCACTTTTTTAAATTTCCAAACGATTTTGTTTTTTTCTTTTTTCTTTTTCTTTTTCTTGAATGCAGAAAGTGAAAAACTTCATTTTTACTTTCAATTTCTATTAAAAATATTTTTCTTTAATTTTTTTGTATATATTCTTTACTTTTTTTTGTTTTTTTTAAATTTTTTTAACGTTTATTTATTTTTGAGACAGAGAGAGACAGAGCATGAGTGGGGATGGGGCAGAGAGAGAGGGAGACACGGAATCTGAAACAGGGTCCAGGCTCTGAGCGGTCAGCACAGAGCCCAAAGCGGGGCTTGAACTCACAGGCCATGAGATCATGACCTGAGCCGAAGTCGGACGCTCAACCGACCAAGCCACCCAGGCGCCCCTATATTCTTTACTTTTGTGTAAAATTTTCAGATTCTATTTTACTCCCATCATTTCATTTTAGTCTACTTCAGTATATTCATTTTTTCAAATTCTCAAATTATTAACTTTTGTTCTCCCCCCTTTTTGTCTCTAATTTGTCAAACCACTTTCAACACCCAGGCCAAAACACACCTAGGATCTAGCATCATTTATCCGATTTTGTGTGTGTGTGTTTAATTTTTTAATTTTAATATTTCTTAATTTTAATTTTTCTACCTCATTTATTCCTTTTCTCCCTTCAAAATGAGAAAATGAAGCAATTCAACACAAAAGAAAGAGCACGAAGAAACAACACCCAGGGATTTAACCAACACAGATACAAGCAAGATGTCTAAACCAGAATTTAGAATCACGATAATAAGAATACTAGCTGGAGTCGAAAATAGATTAAAATCCCTTTCTGCAGAGATAAAAGAAGTAAAAAAAATAGCCAGAATAAAATTAAAAATGCTACAACTGAGCTGCAATCACAGATGGATACAGCAGCGGCAAGAATGGATGAGGCAGAACAGAGAATCAGCGATATAGAGGACAAATTATACAGAATAATGAAGCAGGAAAAAAAGAGGGAGATTAAAGCAAAAAAGCATGATTTAAGAATTAGAGAAATCAGTGACTCATTAAAAAGGAACAACATCAGAATCATAAGGGTCTCAGAGAGGAAGAGAGAAAAATAGGGGTAGAAGGGTTATGTGAGCAAATCAAAGTGGAAACTTTCCTAACCCTGGAGAAAGACACACACATCAAAATCCAGGAAGCACAGAAAATCCCCATTAGATTCAACAAAAACCGACCATCAACAAGGCATATCATAGTCAAATTCACAAAATACTCATGCAAGGAGAGAATCATGAAAGCAGCAAGGGGAAAAAAGTCCCTAACCTACAAGAAAGAGAGATCAGATTAGCAGCAGACTGATCCACAGAAACTTGGCAGGCCAGAAAGGAGTGGCAGGATATAATCAGTGTGCTGAATCAGAAAAATATGCAGCCAAGAATTCTTTATCCAGCAAGGCTGTCATTCAAAATAGAGGGAGAGAGAAAAAGTTTTCCAGACAAAAAATAAAGGAGTTTGTGACCACTAAACCAGCCCTGCAAGAAATTTTGAGGGGGACTCTCTGAGGGGAAAAATGATGAAAAAAAATACATATATATAAATATATATACACACATATATACACACACACACATATATATTTCATGTATATATAATATATAAATATTATATATTATATTATTTTTATATATTTACATATTTATATAGAAATAAATACCAAAAGCAACAGAGATTAGAAAGGACCAGATAACACCACCAGAAACTCCAACTCTACAAGCAACAAATGGCAATAAATTCATATCTTTCAGTACTCACTCTAAACACCAATGGACTCAATGCTCCAATCAAAAGACATAAGGTAACAGAATGGATAAGAAAACAAGATCCATCTATATATTGTTTACAAGAGACCCACTTTAGACCTAAACACACCTTCAGGTTGAAAATAAGTGGATGGAGAACCATCTATCATGCTAATGGTCAACAAAAGAAAGCTGGAGTACCTTATTTATATCAGATTATCTAGACTTTAAAATAAAGACTGTATCCAGAGATGCAGAAGGGCATTATATCATAATCAAGGGGTCTATCCACCAAGAAGACCTAACAATTGTAAATATTTATGTGCCCAAATATATATTTAAACACCCAAATATATAAATCAATTAATCACAAACATAAAGAAACTCATCGATAGTAATACCACAATAGTAGGAGACTTCAACACCCCACTCACAGCAATGGACAGATCATCTAATCAAAAAATCAACAAGGAAACAATGGCTTTGAATGACACACTGGACCAGATGGACTTATCAGATATATTCAGAAAATTTCATCCTAAAGCATCAGAATATACATTCTTCTCCAGTGCACATGGAACGTTCTCCAGAATAGACCATATACTGGGACACAAATCACCCTAAATAAGTACAAAACGATCAAGATCATACCGTGCATATTTTCAGACCACAACACTATGAAACTCGAAATCAACCACAAGACAAAATTTGGAAAGGTAACAAATACTTGGAGACTAAAGACCATCCTACTAAAGAATGAGTGGGCTAACCAAGCAGTTAAAGAGAAATTAAAAAGTATATGGAAGTCAATGAAAATGATAACACCACAACCCATAACCTCTCAGACTCAGGAAAGGTGGTCATAAGAGGAAAGTATATAGCAATCCATAACTTCCTAAAGAAGGAAGAAAGATCTCAGATACACAACATAACCTTATGCCTTAAGGAGCTGGAAAAAGAACAGCAAATAAAATCCAAAGCCAGCAGAAGACAGGAAATAACAAATATTAGAGGAGAAATTAATGCTATCGAAACCAAAAAAAAAAAAAACATTAGAACAGATCAATGAAACCAGAAGCTGGTTCTCTGAAAGAATTAACAAAATGAATAAACCACTAGCCAGTTTGAACAAAAACAAAAAGAAAGGACCCAAATAAATAAAATCAAGAATGAAAGAGGAGAGATCACAACCAAGACAGCAGAAATAAAAACCATAATAAGAGAATATTATGAGCAATTATATGCCAATAAATTGGTCAATCTTGAAGAAATGGACAAATTCCTAGAAACATATATACTAATGAAACTGAAACAAGAAGAAATAGAAAATTTGAACAGACCCATAATCAGTAGGAAATCGAATTAGCAATCAAAAATCTCACAAAAAACAAGAATCCAGGGCCAGATGGCTTTCCAGGGGAATTCTACCAAACATTAAGGAAGAGTTAACACCTATTCTCTTGAAGCTGTTCCAAAAAATAGAAATGGAAGGAAAACTTCCAAACTCTTTCTATGAAGCCCGCATTACCTTGATTCCAAAACCAGACAGAGACCCCACTAAAAAGGAGAACTATAGACCAATTACCCTGATGAACATGATTGCAAAAATCCTCAACAAGATATTAGCCAATCAGATCCAACAATACATTAAAAGAATTATTCACCAGAACCAAGTGGGATTTTACCTGGGATGCAGGGCTGGTTCAATATCCACAAAACAATTAACATGATTCATAACATCAATAAAAGAAAGGACAAGAACCATATTATCTTCTCAATAGATGCATATAAAGCATTTACAAAATACAGCATCCTTTCTTGATAAAAACCCTCAAGAAAGTAGGGATAGAAGGAGCATACCTTGAGATCATAAAAGCATATATGAATGACCCAATGCTAATATCATCCTCAATGTGGAAAAACTGAGAGCTTTCCTTCTAAGGTCAGGAACGAGACAGGGATGTCCACTCTCACCACTGTTATTCAACATAGTATTGGAAGTCTTAGCTTCTCAATCAGACAACACAAAGAAATAAAAGGCATCCAAATCGGCCAGGAGGAGTTCAAACATTCACTCTTCACAGATGACATGATATTCCACATGGAAAACCCAGAAGATTCCACCAAAAAACTGCTATAACTGATTCATGAATTCAGCAAAGTTGCAGGATATAGAATCAATGCACAGAAATCGGTTGCTTTCCTATACACCAACAATGAAGCAACAGAAAGAGAAATCAAGGAATTGATCCCATTTACAATTGCACCAAAACCTATCAAATACCTAGGAATAAATCTAACCAAAGAGGTGAAAAATCTATACACTGAAAACTATAGAAAGCTTATGAAAGAAATTGAAGAAGACACAAAAAAGTGGGAAAAGATTCCATGATCCTGGATTGGAAGAACAAATATTGTTAAAATGTCGATACAACCCAAAGCAATCTACATATTCAATGCAATTCCTCTCAAAATAACACCAGCATTCTTCACAGAGCTAGAAAAAATAATCCTAAAATTTGTATGGAACAAGAAAAGATCCCCAATAGCCAGAGCGATCTTGAAAAAGAAAAACAAAGCAGGAGGCATCACAATCCTGGACTTCAAGCTATACTACAAAGCTATAAACATCAAGACAGTATGGTACTGGCACAAGAACAGACACTCAGATCAATGGGACAGAATAGAGAACCCACAAATGGACCCACAAACATATGGCCAAATAATCTTTGAGAAAGCAGGAAAGAATATCCAATGGAATAAAGACAGTCTCTTCAGCAAATGGTGCTGGGAAAACTGGACAGCGACATGCAGAAAAATGAACCTGGACCACTTTCTTATACCATATACAAAAATAAACTCAAAATGGATGGAAGACCGAAATGTAAGACAGGAAGCCATCAACATCCTCGAGGAGAAAGCATGCAAAAACCTCTATGATCTTGGCTGCAGCAACTTCTTACTCAACACGTCTCCAGAGGCAAAGGAAACAAAAGCAAAAATGAACTACTGGGACCTCATCAAAATAAAAAGCTTCTGCACAGCGAAGGAAACAATCAGCAAAACTAAAAGGCAACTGACAGAATGGGAGAAGATATTTGCAAATGACATATCAGATAAAGGATTAGTATCCAAAATTTACAAAGAATTTATCATACTCAACACCCAAAAAACAAATAGTCCAGTGAAGAAATGGGCAAAAGACATGAATAGACACTTCTCCAAAGAAGACATCCAGATGGCCAACTGACACATGAAAAAATGTTCAACATCACTCATCATCAGGGAAATACAAATCAAAACCACAAGGAGATATCACCTCACACCTGTCAGAATGGCTAACATTAACAACTCAGGCAACAACAGATGTTGGTGAGGATGCAGAGAAAGAGAATCTCTTTTGCATTGTTGGTGGCAAGCTGGTGCAGCCACTCTGGAAAACAGTATGGAGGTTACCCAAAAAACTAAAAATAGAACTACCCTACGACCCAGCAATTGCACTGCTAGGTATTTATCCAAGGGATACAGGTGTGCTGTTTCAAAGGGACACATGCAACCCCATGTTTATAGCAGCACTATCAACAATAGCCAAAGTATGGAAAGAGCCCAAATGTCCATCAATGGATGAATGGATAAAGAAGATGTGGTATACATATACAATGGAGTATTACTTGGCACTCAAAAAGAATGAAATCTTGCCATTTGCAACCATGTGGATGGAACTAGAGGATATTTGCTAAGTGAAATTAGTCAGTCAGAGAAAGACAAATATATGGCTTCACTCATGTGAGGATTTTAAGACACAGAACAGATGAACATGAGGGAAGGGAAACAAAAATAATATAAAAACAGGGAGGGGGACAAAACAGAAGAGACTCTTAAATATGGAGAACAAACAGAGGGTTACTGGAGGGGTTGTGGGAGGGGGGATGGGCTAAATGCGTATGAGACATACGGAATCTACTCCTGAAATCATTGTTGCACTATATGCTAATTTGTATATAAATTTAAAAAAACAATAATTTTTTTAAAAAAGTTTACGAATTCAGGGTATAAATTTGGAAGGTACCTGGGTTGCTCAGTTCGTTAAGCACCTGACTCTTGGTTTTGGCTCAGGTCTTGATGTCATGGCACATGTGATCAAGCCTGGCATCAGGCTCTGCACTGACAACACAAAACCTGCTCAGGATTCTCTTTCCTTCTCTCTCTGCCCCTCCCTGCTCTCCAAATAAATAAATTAATTAATTAATAAGCAAACATTTAAAAATCTTAAAAACCACAAATATAATAGATGAAGCATAGCATCACATTTTAAACTTAATTTCTGTGATTACTAGGATGGATACATATCTTTTCAAATAATTTATTAGACTGTTTATTTCTTTTTTCCAAATGCCCTAGATTTATGTGTTCATCTTGTCCTAGATGTGATGTTCATTCTTTCACTCTATGATCTCTTCATATATAAAAGATAATAATAATCTTTTTAATAATTAAAATACAATGATTAAATAATAAATTAAAACACTATAATAAGACATGATAAGAAATTATTAGATATGTCATACATAGTTTAGGTTTTTTTATATTTGTAATTTGTCTTTTATTCCATTCTAAGGTTACTTTTATCTGTTATTTTTGTTTAAATGCATGGTGCCAGAGTAGATTCTTACAGAAACCCTCCACATAAAGACTAAAATTATCTTTGTGCTAGAACATGAAAACTTTTCACTAGTTATGGGAATAGCGAATATTATAATTATTTTTTCTAGGTAATGTTTGCCAAAACACATTGCTCCCCATGTTAACTAGTTGCATGTTTGCATTGAGAATCATGAGCAAAATATGTAAATTCCATGCCTTTGTTTAGATCTGTTTGGAGAGATGATTTGTTTAGAGAGGATTTGTTTACTTTCTAATAGGATTTCCTAGATGGGAACTTGGCATAATATAATGGGATTAATCCCTGTGAAAGCTGTGAGTGGATTTTATTATCAGTCACAGCTCTGCTTTCCACTATGTGAAATGTCTAAGAAAGGGATTAAGACACTCTGCAGTCGTGTGAGAAGCAGCTTAGTTATAAGCTGCTGTTTGAATCCACATATGCCCATACACACTCAAATAACACAGACCTACACACCACACCACACCTTCCTTGAGCCTTCAGTCACTCCAAATATGCATAAGAAATAAGAGTCCAGAAGATTAAAATTTTCTGCATTCAAGTAAACAGCAAAAGCAATGTAGGGATATCTAATATCATTTGGGTTTTTAAATGAATAGAGATTAACAGAATATGTTAAATACTGACCAGTTGATGTCTTTTAGGTTTTATAACATACAATTCATTGTAATTAAAATGTGTTTGAACCCAAAGAGTGAAGACATCTTTATTTAAGACAGAGTCCAACGTACACACTCATAGAGGAAAAAAAATCTACACAGAACAGAGATATATATGATAAATTTTTTTTTAAACGCTAGTCTCCCACTTTCATTTATCAAATACTAAAAGGAGTTATATTTTATATAGCACTTATTAAGTACCAAGCATTATTCTAAATGCATTATGCATATCAACTAATTTAATCCTCAAAACACTCTATGAAGTATGCAATATTGTTATCCTTCTCTTAAACACCGGAAGAGTGAGGCACAGATAAAAAGTCCAGCCCAAGGTCACAAGGCAGGTTAGTTTCTCAGTGTTTTCCATCATGGTTTCTTCTTATGCTACTATTTTTTTAGAAAAGATGCATTCACTGCCAGATTATATACACCTCTGTTTCCTCTGTATCTTTTATGTTTTCATTATTACATTTAACTCTTCACTTCACCTAGAATTTATTCTCAGATGGTGTGAGGAAAGTATCAACGGTCTTTCATTAATTCTAAGATATACACCTGTCAAATTTTAACATCTGTGAAAGCAGAATTCCTGGAGGTCTTACCATCGTTGCCAGGCTGCAGTCTTGCCTGGTTCTGTCTGATAATATCAAGACAGTGTCAAAATCACCCTTAAGGATGAATGACAGAGGTTTGGAAGCAAACAGGAGAAACACTAGTTAGAACATGCGTTTAAGAAATGCCACATCACCAAAGTTCTAGATTGAAACAGAGGATACTACTGTATAGGGGAGAAAATATAGACATGAATAACCCTGAGTAAAAAAAAAAAAAAAAGTGAATTAAAAGAGCTAGACTTTGGGAAGTAGGTTTATTCATATCTGAATTGCTTTATTGCACCTCTACTCAATTTTTATATTTACAGACAAGAAGTGTATACAATTAAAAGTCTATACCTAAGTAAGTCTAAAATAGCTCAAAAATTATAGAGAAGGAGTCAACAAACTTTCCTTAAAGATTCACAGATTTTTTTGTCTTTGTGAACCAACAGGTTCTGCCACAATATTTAGTACAGCCATCATAGTGCAAAAGCAGCCTGGGCAATATGTAAATGAATGGATATGGCTGGGTTCAATTTTTTTTTTTTTTTTTACAAAAATAGGTAGTAGGCCAAGTTTGTCCTGGTAACAAGAGTAACAAGTCCATGTGATAGGAAAGCATTTGGTTTTAGTTTATCAAGTAATTTTTTTTTCTTCCTAGCAGTATAATGTTGACTTATTTTTCTCAGTTTTTTAAATTAATAAGTAAATTGACAAGTATTATTTATTTAATTACTCTACTCCTTTGAAATGTCATCTTTACAAAAATCAGAATGTAAAATCTCTTACATTCTAAGATTTATTTGGAGGCTTTCCAATTTGACCCATTAATATAATTCTCTATTCTTATTACAGGAATATTTAAAATATTATAAAATGATATTTTATTATTATTATTAGTGTCCTTTAATATCTCTTCCTGATAGAAATTATTATTATTTGTTATGTTTTTAGTTCTCAAATTAGTTAACATACAGCATAGTGTTGGCTTCAGGAGTAGAACCCAGTGATTCATCTGTTATATATGACACCCAGTGTTCACCCCGAAGAGTGCCCTCCTTAATGTCCATCACCCATTTAGCCCATCTCCCACCCATCACCCCCATCAACCCTCAGTTTGTTCTGTCTATTTAAGAATCTTTTATGGTTTGCCTCCTCTCTGTTTTTATCTTATTTTTCCTTTTCTTCCCCTATTTTCATCTGTTAAGTTTCTCAATAGAAATTCTTATTTTTTTAAACATTTATTTTATTTATTTTTGAGGGAGAGAGCACAAGTGGAGGAGGAGCAGAGAGAGAGAGAGAGAGAAAGAGAACGAATCTGAAGCAGAGAATGTGAAGCAGGCTCCAGGCTCTGAGCTGTCCGTGCAGAGCCTAACGGGATTCAAACTTATGAATCATGAGATCATGACCTCAACTAAAGTCGGACACTTAACTGACTGATCCACCCAGGTGCCCCAGAAGAAATTATTTTTACATTATCATAAATTTATTCTTTTCAGTGAACTTTAAAACACTTAAGTTGCAAAAAAAAAAAAAAAAAGCTCATTAGCAGTATGTTTGATATTGCATTAAACCAACCCAATCAGTGAGAAGAGTTCAAATTTTTAGTGGTCAGTCTTTGTATCCAGGAAATCAAGTATTTTTCACACTCTGGTAAGATTTTATACTTAATTCATATAGGTTCCACATATTTTCTCATGAGTCAATTTCTGGATATTTAACTTTTGGGGGATTATGAAGAATGGAATATTTTGTATTCCATTATATTTTCTAGCTTGCTTCAGGTGCTATATAATACAGCTATTAGTTTTGTATCATTTTAAACAAGAATCTTTGTATTAATATTTTTAATTATTTCTTTAATTGTTTCTTCTTAATTTTCTAGAAAGATCATTGTATTACAAGACAACATAATAGTTTTGTCTCCTTCCTTTTTCCCTTCCTCTCTTTCTCCCTTCCTCCTTTCCTTCCTGCCTTTGTTCCCTTCTTTCCTTGCTTATTTCCTTCTTATCTTTAATTGAGATATATTTAGCATATAACATTGTGTAAATTTAAAGTGCACAACATATTTATTTGATATATTTATATTGCAACATGATGGTCATTGTAGTGTTAGCTAACACCTCTATCATATCAAATTATTATCATTTCCTCTAGTGTTGGAAACAATTGGAATTTACTCTCTTAGCAAGTTTATTATCTATAATAATCATTTTGCTGTCTATAAATGCTGTTCTGTGTATCAGGTTTCCAGGAATGATTTATCAGCTAGTTGCAAGTATGCACCCTTGCAACTTGCTCATTCTCCATCCTCTGGGCCCTGGTAACTACAATTTTACTGTCCACATTTACAACTTCTTTTACATTCCACATATAGGAGATAATGTACAGTATTTGTGTTTCCCTGTCTGAGTTATCTCACTTAGCATAATGCCCATCCATGTTGTTGCAAATGCAAAATTTTCTTTTTTTCATAGCTGAATAGTATTCTATTATCTTTATACATACCACATCTTTTTTATCCATTCATTTGTCCACTGTCAGACACTTCAGTTGTTTCTGTATTTTGGCTATGGGGAATAACATTACAATAAATTTTTGCCCACTTCCTACTCAGATTATTTGCTTTTTTGCTATTTAGCTGTATGAGTTTATATATATATATATATATATATATATGTATATGCATTTGTATACAAATGTATATACATATAAATGTATATATATACATACATATATATGTATAATGAGCTATATATATATATAATGAATCATATATATAGTTGGATATTAATCCCTTATGAAATATGTGGTTTGTAAATATTTTCTCCAATTCCATATGTTGCTTTTTCATTTTGTTGATAATATTTCTTTTGCTATGCAGAAGGTTTTTAATTTGATGTATTCCCACTTGTTCATTTTTGCTTTTGTTCATGTTTGCTTTTGTTGGTGTCACAGCCATGAAATCATTGACAAGCCAACTGTTAAGGAGATTTTTCCCTATGTTTTCTTCTAAGAGGTTTATGGTTACAGATCTTACATTAAATCTTTAATCATTTTGAGTTCATTTTTATGAATGTTGCAAGATAGGATACCTGTTTCATTCTTTTGAATTGGAAGTGTTCTGCAATTTGGGGGGATCTGAATGTCCATCTTGGGCTCTCATTTCTCCACGGGAAGAAATGTAGGTCCAAGAGGACCCTCTTGGTGCAGTGCTATGCTAATCTGGGGAAGGCCCAAGGCAGTCAGAATGTAGCTGCTCTTACCCTTCTAATGCAGGGCTTTTTGGTCTCAGTGGTCCAGGGTGGTACTTCAGCCATGTCCTAGGTTCTGGGATTTCACAATGGTGTCTTATTTAGAGATAGTTGCTAGTTGGTCTTCTTGTAAGGGAGACTGAAATCAGTAATGACTTTTGTTACCATTTGATAATAACACTCCATTGTCTTTTCACTTTCTTGATGATGCCCTTTGAAGCACAAATGTTTACGTTTGATGATGCCCATTTTTTCTAGTTTAAATCTTTTGTTGTTTGTACTTGTGTCATATCTAAGCAACCATTGCCTACTCCAGGGTCACAAAGATTGATGCCTATATATTTCTGTAAGAGTCTGATAGTTTTAGCCCCTACATTTAGGTCTTTGATACATTTTGGATTAATTTTGCATGTAATGCAATGTAGGGTTTCAAGTTCTTTCTCTGGCATGTTGCTCTCAGTTGTCTCAGCACAGATTTTTGAAAAGACCTTTCTTTTTCCATTGATTTGTCTTGACACCTTTATCAAAGACAATTGATCATAAATGTGAAGGTATATTTCTAAACTCTCAATTCTATTTCATTGAGCAATATGTCTCCCTTTATGCCAGTACCACAACATCCTGATTACTGTAGCTTTGTAGTAAATATTAAAATGAAAAGTTAGTCCTTCAATTTTTTCTTCTTTTTCAAAGATTGTTTTGGCCCTTCCAGGCCCCATTCGTTTTCATATGAGTTTTAGGGTCCACCTGCCAATTTATTCAAATAATTCATCTGGAATTTTTATAGGAATTGTATTCAGTCATAGCTTATTACCATGATCCTACATAGCATATTCAACCTTAACATATTTAACATACTTTGTTTTAGAGTCTAGTTACTTATGAAGTATAGTTACACAACTATAGCTAGTTGTGTTATACCCTTACTAGATGGTCAGCCCCATAACAGTAGAAGATATCTTTTATTTTTAAATGTCTTTAAATTTTTTGAATATCTTTTCAAAAGCATATATTTCCAAATATTTAACCTGTATAAATCTTCAAAATCCTACTTAATATGATATTTTCAGTCATCTTAAAAGCATACTTGTATAGATCAATAGCGAATTTGGTCAGTTACATTCAAACAAGAGTATAGCCAATTTGTTTTTGCAATACGTATGCTGCAGACTTGGGAAATATCATTCTTTATGCTCTGTATCTATGCTTATAAATTTGAGTCCAAGCCTTGTTCAAACTGCTCTTTTATATCAGCTATTTAACTTTTTTTTAACTTGCTAGCCAAACTGGCTACAAAAAAAGGTGAGGGGCAACACACATACCACATTTTTTTCAGGACTTTAGAGAAATTTCAATAAATGAATAATAAGCATATTTTAAAATGGTTTTAAAATAGAAACATGCAGGTGGTTTGGTGTTGCTTATGATTCATGAACTATTCATAAACAGTAGTAAAATAATAGTTACTCTACATAAGCCATCACTTTGGCTAAGAAAAGAAAAAATGCAGTCTGTGTAGTAATTCTCTGGCCAAAAATAAATGGGTATCACTTTTAGTTTTTAATTGTCACACCTGTGGTTTTTTTTTTCTTTCATTTACTCATGGCATGATACACAATGGGACATGACTTAATGACCAGCAGACATAATATGAATTATTTTCAGCTCACAGAGATGTTGCCAAGTGATTCCCATACATGGAGTAGACATCCAAAGAGTTTTTCAGACTGTAAAGAGCTCCAGTTCATCCGGACCACCGTTAACACTGAATTACTTGACACGTCTCTAATTAAAACTACCACAGTGGTGTTTCTACTCAAAAGCAACCACACTGTGATCTGTGTGAACACACTTTTGCCAAGTTTCTGATTATCAGATGGCAACGCAGACCCAGCTGGTGTAGAGTCCTTTATATCTGATCCTCTGACATTGAGAATGCCATACATTTCTTTGGAAATCAACATATGCCTGACTAGCTATCTCTTGCAGTAATTATGCAATTTCAAGAATTTTTTGAAGTTGTATATCTCAAATCACCTATTAAAAATTATTTTATGTTAGTTAAAAAATTCTTTTTAATGTGTATAACTCCACAGTTTCCAAAATTCACTTATCCACAAATTTCATTCTGTTCTTTTATATGGATATGTCTTTAGCTATTTGCAACTAAAGGATTATTTATAAAGAAACAGATCAGCCCACAGGTGTAACTAAATATACAATCTAACTCAAATTGTAACCAATATACATCAAATAAATTAGTCATTCCCTATATCTTGACATCTTGATGAAGGATATTATTTTTGTTACAGTGTTCACCACTTATTGCTTTTCTTTAGTATATTCTAAGCTCACTAATTATATTAATATCCTCCTCGGCAAGTCCTGGTCTTGTGAATATTCTCCAGTTCTCTTTCCTCTCAGATATTTCTCCATTCTCCAATGAGACAGATTCATCAATTTCATTCACTTTACTTACGTGAAACCATAGTATGCATATACAATTAAAGCCCAGTAACCCTGTGATTCATTTTGACTCCTGGCTGCTGTGTGGCCTTCCCACTGTGTGGGAATCTCACTAAGCACCCATTCCCTCTTCACTAAATTGAAGATAACATTAATTTACCTCATAAGTCCTTGAAATTTAAATGAAATTATGTAAATAAAAGCATTTTCATACATACAATTGATATTTTCTTTCCTTTACCAACTGTCTTTATTTCTCAAATTCTACTTCAAAGGAGCTATTAATTATTACTCAGGATCTCACCCTTTTTAAGTTCAAATGTATAGGTGTTTGAGCCACTGCAATGACAGTTTAGATCCACTGACTGTCCTTAAGAAGCATTACAAAATTATACCAGGCCAGGGTTTGATCTTCATATTTTCAAACTCAAAACTTGGTCTTATCTGCTTCTTAGATTGGATCAAACTTGGGGATATTTATTCACTGTAATAAAGATTACAGTGGACTAATGGATAATGCTGATTTCATTTACATTGAGAAAAACAATTGCCAAGGGGAACAGATACTCATTTCTTTGACCATTGTATTCTTTCTCTGTAAGAAGCTGAATGGGAAATCAAATTATAATCACAAGAGCTCTTAGTGATCTTGGAATCAGAGCAGAGTTTGCTGGGGCTTTGATTGCAGCGCCTAATGGCCTCCAGGTTTGACAAGTGCATGTGCTCATTTCCACAAATGCACCTGCCTTCTTAACAGGATGGGTTTGTTCCTGCACCAGGCAGTGACAGAACTGCCATGTAGCACAATTTTAGCAAGTACCATTTTCATGACAGTCTACATAAATGATACCCCCTGGATTTGTGCAACAGTGGCGATGGTAGAAACCCTTTTTCCTACATGAGATTTTAATGTGTACTGCTGATCTATTTTTCCTTGACATTTTTCTTAATGCTTCCACTGATGGCCAACTTCCTTCATATTTCAGATTTTGCATTACATTGTCTTTGTTTATTATTTTTATTTAAAAAAATTTTTTGGGGGGAGAGCGCAAGCAGGAGGGGGCAGAGAGATGTGGACAGACAATCTGACACCGTCTCTGCAATGACAGTCTGACAGCAGCGAGCTCTATGTGGGGCTTGACCTCACGAACTGTGAGATCATAGCCTGAGCCAAAGTCTGAACCTCAATCAACTGAGCCACCCAAGTGCCCCACCATTGTTTATTAAACTTTATCATGGTGCTGTCAGAAAAAAAGCAACCTTCTAAAATGCTTTAAGATTATTTTTACAGCAAACATTTTATTTAATATGGCATTTAAAAATTTTGATAAATCGTGGAATGGGCCTCCAAAAGAAATAGTGCCAAGGCTATAAAGGTCTTAAAACATTCTTGCACTCAACCGTCTAAACCTTCCTTAGCCAAACCTACTCAAACTGCTCCCGAAGAGAAAGGCAAACAAAGTGCTTTTTGTCTTAAAGGGAATGGAGGGCTAGTTGCTTGATACTACTCTATATTTTCCCTTCTTTTGCTACTGATTCTATAGTCGACTCAAAATGGAAAAAGCACTGTATTCTCTGCCCTGCCATCTTATAGTCTGCTGATGTATGGTAATAGCTTTGGAAATTCCTGCCTTCTTTTTAATTGTTTTTGTTTTGTTTTGTTTTGTTTTGTTCAAGTTTTATTTTTTTATTTATTTTTGAGAGAGACAGAGAGCATGAGCAGGGGAGGGGAAGAGAAAGGGAGAGAGAGAATCCCAAGCAGGTTCCATGCTGTCAGTGGGGAGACTGATGCAGGGCTCAAACTCCCAAACCATACCGTGAGATCATGACCTGAGCTGAAATCTAGAGTCGGACACGTAACCATCTGAGCCACCTGAGAGCCTGCTTGCCTTTTTTAAATATATGGTTTCCCAAACTTTATAATTATGATTTTTAATGAGATCTATTAATATCCTTTAGCATACACTTAAAAACTGGGACCTATTTTCCATTCATTTCAATAGTGAATATAGTTGACATTAAAGTGGAGGGAATAATAGTTTTGAGAGACAAATTGTTATGTCTCTTGTTATCATATGTTGCATCTTAATTTAAAAGGAGTGGCAGAACCCACTACTCCAGGCTCTGTGCTGCATTTGACCCTTATAGTTCCATGGGCTCTGCTTAATGTCAGCTGAAATAGGTACTCTATGAAGCCTCTGGCAAAGCTGCAGATACTGGATGCTAAAAGCTTAGGTTGTATCTCTTATCACCTCACACCAAAAATCAATTCACTGGGAATTAGCCCCCCGATAGTGGGCATCTCCCATTGATTTTCTCTCTACTGTAGAGCCCCTGTGGTTGGCACTCAATAACCAAGAACTGATGAATTTCTTCTTTCCCAGGTCCTCTCTCTCCATAGACACGTGCACACGTGTACACACACACACACACACACACACTCTTACACTATACAAGGATGCCTATTTTTGTATAATTGGATTGGAAAGTATTATGACAAGAAAACTTTAGTAAATTTCTGTTATACACATTCACAGATTTTTCTGTTATGAGAGTCTCATCTCCTTAGGAATTTTATGTCACTTTAAATAAAAATGTCCCCAGAATATTTTATGACAGGGTTTTTCTACATGAATGCATCCATTCAAATGTTTCATTACTTTGTTTGCCAAGACACATTTTATAACTTTCAGGTTTTCACTTTAACAGTCCCAAGAATCTCATGGTATCAACTTGTCTAATTAACCAGTCCAGATATTTATTTTTTCTGAAAACAGAGTGCAATTCCCACACCTTGTAGCACAGGCCAGGAAATTTTTTTTTCTTTTCAGTCCCTCCCTTTCCAGAATGAGGAAGATCAAGGAGAAAGCAAAATGTTACCATACCAGAGATGAACTGCTGCAAAATGCACAGAAAAATTTAAAAATGGAAGGACCTCTGGAGAAAGAACCATGCATCTCACAGTCTGAATGACTCTCAGCATTGGGCCCCTGTATAACAATAGCACTTTCAATATCATGTACAAGTTAAAGCCTTCCAGCATTTTTACCTTTCCTTTAATCAGCATATGACCCCCTTTCAGTGTAGTATGTATATAATTAAAACCATTTTTCCCCACATGCAATAGAGCCTTGTATCTGTTAAGATAATTTGTAAACTGATGTTGTCATGTGGTCTTTAAGAAGACCTCATAAAAAATGAAAACAAAATATTTGACTATTACAAATAATGAAATTCTCTAAATCAGGGTTTCAAAAACAGAGCTAAGCACCCAAACATCCCAAGAATTGTTCCAACATTTGAAAAAATATTCTTTGCAAATCGAGATGATTGCTCCTAGATTCCTTAAGTTTTCAGATGTGAAGCTTATCATGGCTTCCAAGAGAGAAAGTCATTATATCAGAGGATGGTAAGAAGAGACCAGAGACTCATTCATGTGCCTGGAATCTACCCCAGATTGGGCAACATGTTTCCTGGACGTGACTGGAATATCGTGTATGGAGCTTTATCACTGCCCTTATTACAGGGCTTTATGTTTGTTATGTGTTCATCTCTTTGAGGAGACTGTGAATTCCTTGAGAGCACAAACTATATAATAAGCATCTTTGCTTATTATAAGCATTATAAGCATTTTATCCTGATGACAAGCAAAATGTCCAGCATTCCAAAAATATTTTCTCAATTAATCAACTATGAAGTTTTACCAGCATCACCATCATCACCGCTACTAAAGCAAAAGAGGTGGTACTGCCTTTCTCTTTTCTTTTACCTTCCAGAACATTTCCTGTTTGTTCATTCAAATCAGATTTAAAGTCATGGAGCCTGGAAAGACCTTGAAAGAATGAATATTTATTGAGAGTCTACCTAGCAGCTGTGCTTTAATTGTATTATCCCACTTAATCCTTCCATACAATCTTATTTAAATAATGCAAGGCTCATTTTATAGATGATGAAACAGGTTCAGAAAAGCTTAAATAGGTAACACTAGCATAACTGGGGTCTGAGTCAATCTGTTTAACTCTAAACACTGGACTTTATACTGTATTGTATCCTTGTGAAATAATTCTCTCATTTTATAGACAAAAGAATTGAAGATTAGAGATACTTATGGGCTAACTAAAGCCAGATGACTGATTAATGCTGTTCATTACTAAAAGTCTGATTACCAGATTAACAGCCCAATGGGATTTCCACTGGAAATAACATGAGAATAATGTTTCTCACTAACTCTACATGCTTTGTCTCACATCCTAGCATCATACCTTATAATAGCGCCTGCAGACTGGAGTTATAAGACTGAGATATGGTGTGGATTTTTTTTTTTTTTTTGTGGTAGAAGAGGCAGTGATGATAGTGTTGATAATGTTATTGGTGTTGGGAAGAGGAGGGTTGGGGAGGTGTTACTCGTTGCTCCTCTCAATGTAGCCCCTGTTTTCCCAGGATTTAAGATTTTCTCTGATCTTCACCTTAGTTGACTGAGTTCCACAGGAGACTTTGATATTGGTAGTCATTTCCAATATGTACTGTTTGAGATGTTTGTTTGTGAGTATATATATATTCTCTGTAGGTGTACAACTACGGAAAAGGGAGAAAAGGGGAGAAAGAGAGTGAGATTACACAAGGAAGAAAAGAGCAGACATTTGGGAACCACAAGTCTAAGTTACAGTGTTCTACAATAAAAAGTAAGACTTAAATTCAGCTAATGCCAGTCATGAATGGTTTCATGCCTTGTAGTGTTTTATTAAACAAAATCACCAGATGAAGAGAAGTTTGGCTAAATCTATTATTTGGAATGCTAATGATTTTGATTTTTAGTATTCAAAGGGGTACCTCTAATCAGCTAAGAAAATTTGTTCTGTCCCTGTAAATAGCAGGTAGAATGCTTATTGCAGTTCCTCTTATTATATAAACATAAGCTGAAATTATTCTTTTAAAGTAAAGAGGTCTATCACTTCTCGTTGGCCCTAGTTTTCTAACTATAGAATGAAGGAGCCAAGTTAAATGATGTTTGTGGCTCATTTTTGCTTGTAAGCTTATATAGCTCTATACACATTATTTTTTTAAATCTGAGGAGGATAGCAACATAGAGGTTAAGACTATAGCTTTAGAGTCAGACGGTCCCAGTGCTACCCCTTCCAAACTGAGGGAGTTAGAGAAGTTATAGGCATACCTCTTTTCTTGCACTTCACTTTATTGAACTTTGCAGATATTGCATTGTTCACAAATTGAAGGTTTGAGGCAACGCTGCCTTGAGTAAGCCTATAGGTGTCATTTTTCCAACAGCATTTGCTCACTTCATGTCTCTGTATCCCATTTTGGTAATTCTCACAGTATTTCAAACTTTTTCATTATTATTATGTTTGTTATGGTGATCTGTGATCAGTGATTATGACTCACTGAAACCTCAGATAATTGCTAGCATTTTTTAGTAATCAGGTATTTGTAAAGTAAGGTCCGTGTTTTTTTAGACATAATGATATTGTACACTTCATAGACTATAGTACAGGGCAAACATAAATTTCATATGCATTGGGAAGCCAAACAATTCATTTGACTTGCTTTATTTCGAGATTTGCTTTACTGAGGTGGTCTGGAACCAAACACACAATATCTCTGAGGTATGCCTGTATACCTCAGTTTAGAGGTAAAATAATCGCCACACCATTTAGGCAATTGCTCAAACCGGGAAAATTATTCTTAATATATATCCCTTAAACTTACCCTCCTCACCATTTAACCCATCCCCAAGTCCTAGCAATTCCAAATGTAACATATATCTTGCATGTATTCTGTATTGGTTTGCTGGGGCTGCCATAGCAAAGTACCACTGACAAGGTGACTTACACAAGAGAAGCTGATTTTCTCACAATTCTGGAAGCTAAATATCCCAAGATCAAGGTATCATCATGGTTAGTTTCATTCTGTCTCTCTTCTTGGTTTGCAGGTGGCCACCTTCTTTCTTTGTCTTCATTCTTTCTTTCACATCTCTGAGATTGAGTCTACTCAATGTCTATAAGGACATCAGGTGCATTAGATTAGGGCTCATCCATATTACCTCATTATAACTCAATTACATCTTTAAAGGCTCTAGCTCCAAATGTAGTCATCCTGAGACACTGGTGGTTAGGATTTCAACATGTGAATTTTGGTGGCATAAAGTTTACCCTAAAACTCATCTATTTCTCTCCATCCCCACTGATGCCATCTCAGACTTGACTGCCATCATCTATACCTGTATGGTTGCAATACATTTCTTGCACATCATCTTATATCCACTCATTTATTTTTCACACAGTAGCCAGAAGGATATTTTTTAAAAGTCTATATGAGGTCACGTCAGATGTTGTGGCTAGGGTTCCATAAGCACAGTACTTGAAATTAAAGTACTTGAAAAGATCTAAATAAAATAGGAATTCCTATTTTTTTAAGAAAAACCTTAAAATGCTTATTAAAATGTTTCAGTATTTACTCTAAAATAATTTAGGATGCAAAAAGTATCTTGTATGAAGAGTTAGGAGTTCAGAGAAATGAAGGCATCCACTTTTAGCACCAATGAACATTTACAAAAAAACACTTCAGTGTGAAAGCCACTCAAAATCTCATTACAAAAATCTGTGGGACATTATGCACCATAACTTGGTTCATCTATTCATTCTCTTTCTGCTGTCATTGCTAAGTGCCTGGCTTCCAAATATGCCCTAGTGGTCCTCCTATCTTTCTGAGTTGACATGGCCACAGTGGAGATGCACTTGGTCTAACAAAACAAACCTATCATCATCTTTGCCTCCAGGATTTGCTCCCTCCTATAACTTTCCCACTTTTTCAGTGGTGCTACCTGGAATCAGTTTTTGAGCTATTCTCCCCTAGTTGTCCATAGCATCTAACTGCCAAATATATTGCATGTTTATATTTACTATGCCTCCTCTAACATTTCATCCTGAACCTAGTTATCCCAGCTTCAGGTTTTATGCATGGTTAAAGCAATCCAAATCCATCCAATCTCTTTCTTAGTTTCTCACATCAAAACCTGTGCCACAACCATATTTAGCACATTTCTTTAGCTTATAAATCCTCTGGTGAAATGAAATTGTAGTAGAATGCATAAATAAATAACGTAGAAAACACAGGGCAGGACAACACTCACTTGACTACCCTAATGGACACTGATTTTCCAGTTGGGATATTCCTTAGGAATGGGGCCATGACTTACAATTGATTGTTGTCCTTCTCTCTCTCTCTCTCTCTTTTTTTTATCTCCCACAATAGCTAGACAGTGCTTTGGTTATAGTAGTTGCATTGTGGAAAAAAAGATTGATCGATTAGTATCCACAGCCTCTTGCTGTTCTGCACTCAGGAGGGAGGATCCTGTGTTGACTACTAGGTTTAAACTATGCACAGTAAAGTAGATAGTGAAAGAGAAGAAGTCCTATAGAGGCTATTTGAATTCATCTGCAAGAGATCCAACTAGTCACCAAGTAAAAAGAGGAAACTAGGAAGGTTGAGGAAGATAAAGAACATCTGTGGACTGAAAGTGAGACAATTTTTAGAAAATTGAAGTGGAGAAAGGAAAATATTAATCTTTTGATAACATGGCTATGAAATATTGAAGATAAGGGGTGAGAGAAAAATTCTCAAAGTTCATTTGTATGCTATGAATGCAACCACTATGATTTTTTAAGAGAAAGCAATAAAAATATAAAATAGCTCTCAATTATTTTTTGATGCTGGATTGATATTACTTTGAATGTGACACCAGGACAGGCTTGGGCATCAAATAGCTCTGGTGTCATTTTGAGTTACAATGATGATAATGTTCCAGACCAGTTGTTTGATTGCTGTCGCAATTGTTAACATTCAGAAGCACGATGCTTAGTCTTTTTGTTATTTCTGTGAAATCTAAATGCATTGTTTTTCAGTTTTATTACCTAGAAATACCACCTTATGCAGTCTCAAAATATATAATTACAATAATGCATACATGAACTGCTTTTTATAGGTTACAAAAACAGTGTGCATTCATAACATCCTTCTTAAAATAATTAGGTAAGATATGCAGGATAGATATTGTCTCCATTTTACAAATCAGAAAACATCAACTCATAAAGGCAAAACACCAATATGTAGGTAGAAGCTGTCAGAGTAAAAACTAAAATTTTGTCTTCAGATTCCAACTTCAGAGTTCTTTAAATTTTTTTCATGTTTATTTATTTGGGGGGGTGGGTACAGAGAGAGAATCCCAAGCAGGCTCCACACAGACTGTGCAGAGCCCGATGCGGGGTCGATCCCATGAACTGAGAGATCACAACCTGAGCCAAAATCAAGAGTGCAAGGCTTAACCAACTGAGCCATGCAGGTGCCCTCCAATCTTGGAGTTCTTTAGGGGCCCTATAATTCTTGTGTACATAGAGAGAAACATAGAGGATTTTTTTATGTTTAGCTTATGCTTTTTCATTTTTTTCTCTTTTTGAAAGTTTCTAATTTGATAGAGACTCGGTGGACTGTATGCACTAATCAGCTACAAGACTTGAAAGATAATCCTTATTGGCTCTCCTGTTGCCTACTACTCTTCTGAAAGGAAGCTGCTCCTTTTGTAAATTTTGCTTAGGTGCATGACAGCTTTGCCACCTGCGTACTGTTTCGCCTTGGGCAAGTCACAGAGGGGGTTAACCTCTCCAGATATTTGTAAGGATATAATGTGATATCACAGGATGTGACAGAGAAAACACTCAAAAAATGTAAGCTATCAAGAGCATCTTTTTCTTTCATTTCTTTCTTTAATCAGTCCACCCCAATCTTAGTCTTTCATTTTAATCCCAAAAGAGCAAATGACAGGAATACATCAGCTTTTCCTTTTTCTTTATCCTCTTCTACCAGTCATATGAAATAGTGCAACTTTCAGACATATAGGAAATTTTTCAAAAACATTAACTCAATATTATTGAAGACATCAACTCAACACTGTAAGACAAAACAAACGGCAGTGTCTCATAACTAGCTAACAGCAGCCTCAAATTTAGAGTAATGTAGAAATAAAAAGGCAGCTGCAGCTTTGGCATTTTAAGGTTAACTATTTCTTTCATAAGAGAGAGAGAAAGAGAGAGAGAACTTGCATAAGTGCAAGCAGGGGCAGGGCAGAGGGAGGTAGAAGGAGAGAGAGACTCTTAGGCAAGTTCCATGCCCAGCATTGGGCTCCATGCTGGGCTCTATCTCAGGACTGTGATATCACGACCTGAGCCAAAAATCAAGATCAACTATACATATATATATATATATATATATATATGCATATATATATACACACACATATATATGTATATATATGTTATATTATATTATATTATATTATATTATATTATATTATATGTATACACAATACATATAGCCAAAATCATGACCTGAGCCAAAACAAACTATATATAGTTGTTTTTGTTTCTGTTTTTCCTTTATTTATCTTTCTTTCACAGCATAAGTCATGATAAATTTCTCTGCAGTTTTAATTTCTGGAAGAATGCAGAGGAACACCGCTTATATAAAGCACATTGCCTAGTAAAACTCGATCACTTAATCAAAAATAATCTCATGGTTGATAAACATAGAACAGCAAATATTGTAAGTTATTAGAGTAAATTAATTTTTAAAAGTTTTAGAATGTTTATTGATCGGTGTGTACAAACTACAACTAAGTGAATTAAATGGTGGAAAGAGAAGTGAGACAAACTTTCTATTATCTCACTGGTGGTTAGAATTAAAAGGGTAGGATAAGAAAGAAAAAAAATCATGGCAGAGATAATGCAAACCGTAAGAGGAAGCATGCAATAATTGTCAAGGGACTCTTAAAAGGAGAGAAGGTATTCCAAAACTGGGTAAAAGGCAGTAGCCAAGAATACAGACTGGATGTTTGAATTGGGACTGGAAGAAAACACAGTTTCAACATAAAAGGTGGTAAAAACTTTTTTAAGAAGACTAGCATGAGACCAGCAGGGAACAAAATCACACTTACATTAATAGGAAATCTTTCTGTTTATTCAGTTTTAAGCCAAAATGGGTGAGAAAGCTTTTTGGAAGTAATGTATGGAGGCCTAGAAAGCCACCTTGGGTATTTAAACTTAATGTCATAGTCGGTAAGGAGCTGCATGATCCAAGCTCTGCTTCTGAAAGACTAATAGACCAAGTGTAATTAAAATAAATTAAAAGGGAGAAAGTTGTGGAAAATCAACGATTGTTTAGATGAAGGTAGTAAGGGTCTGAGATAAAAAGGTGAACACTGGATGCTAAGGAGGTAACAAAGTTGAAAAATAATGAAGTCGCCAAACTTATAGGACTTTAAATTGAAATATAATACACATGTTAAAAAAAGTACATATCTTTGTTTACTCTCAGGTGTATATAAACTACCTTAATTATCACAAACCAGCACCTATATCAAGGAAGAGACCATCCCCAGAAGACCCCACTTTCTATCTCTACCTCTCTCCATTCTACTGCTCTTTCACACCACACATTACTTTCAATTGCCTTCATATTTTACATAAATGCAATTTTCCATGATATTCCCTCCTGTTTGGCTTCTTTAACTCAACACCATGCTTGTGATATTTATCCAAGTATGTTAGCTTGTCCTCATGGCTGTATGGCATTATACCACATAGATGGACCATAGTTATTTACCCATTCAACTGTTGGCGGGCATTTGGGTGGTTTTCAGTCTGGAGTAATAACATATAATGCTGCCACGGACTTTTGGGTGAACGATTTTTGGTTGGATATACATGTAGGAATTTAATTCCTGGGTCACACACATGTTGCTGTAGTAGATCATACCAACTCCTTTTCTGATAGTTGTAGCAGTTAATGCTCACGTACCAGTATATGAATTCCAGTTTTTCCATATCCTTCCCAGTGCTTGGCATTTTCTGTCTTTAACATTCCAGTCATTCTGGTGAGTACACAGTAGTTGGTTCTCATGGGTTTCATTTTGTATTTCCTTAAAATAAATAGTAGAGTTACCATATTTTCTTTTCTTTTTTGCCATTTCAAAGTCCTCTTTTGTGAAGTGATGAGTTTCTTAAGTACTCTTGATAGAATTCCTTTGTCAGATATGTGTGGCAGATAAGTTCTCCCACTCACTGCATTGCCTTTTGACTCTTAATTTTGTGTTTTAATGAAGAAAAAAACGTTAATGTTAATGCAGTTCGATATACCACTTGTATCTCCGACAATTTGTGCAACATCATAATGAGAGGCCATGAAGTGCGTAGCAATCCCTTAACCATGAATGTGTTACATTAGTAACTAGGTTCTTCTCATCTTTTTCAAGAGTACTAACCTCTCCTTTCATACAGCACTCATTTAACAAGACTTTACCAGGAAAGGAGAAGACATAAATGATTTCTCCAAGTTGCCCACTCTGGGTGATCTTGAGGTACTATTAACAGAATGAGACAAGTCAGTAATAAATGCCTGGATAGGGATAAAGACAGTTTTTGATTTGGGATACAATGAGTTTGAGGTATTTATGAGACATTGAAATAGAAATTTCCAGTAGGCCTCAGATTTTCAGGAACAGCGTGATTGTTGAAAGGGTGGAATTGGTTGAAATTACTGAGAGGGAGACTATAGATAAAAGAACATGAATGGGAACAGAACCTTAATATATATGTCCAGGTAGTAGTTGGAGGAGGATATCACAAATCTCTATCTCCAGTTGCCTGTTAGACGTTTTTACCTAGAAATCTCTTTGTCACCTCACACCCAAGACAGTTAGAACAGAACTCATCATACTCCTTCTATTCCTGAGCCCGTTCCTCCCCTTTACTGGAGTTCATATTTCTGACAGGTTGACCCCTGGGTCTTACAGTCACTCAGACACCAAGCTTCAGAGTCAATGGTGACCCCTCATACTTCTTCACCCCTTTGGCTAGTCATTAAGGCCTATTACTTCTTTCATTCCTTAATCTTACTTTCATTGACATCTCCTTAAACTATTTTAATGGTCTCACTAAACTTTGCCCTTTGTACCCACTTTTTGTTTGCAAAGCATTTTTTTTTTTTTAGTTTTTGATTATTGAGCCACACACTATGCCAAGTGTATTATATGAATATACCCTTTAATTTCATATAATCCCATGAGGAAACTGGGGGCTTAAGGTGTTTAAGTGACTTGCTGATGGTCATACAGAACCAGGGTTCCAACCTACATACATGGGAATCTGAAGTCATCTGTTAACTTGTATCATTGTCTTCCTCCACACAACTACCACATTAATAATCCTAAAACTTTTTTCATATTTTGCCTCTTCTACATCATTCTTTGACCATGAGGTAAAGTCATAAAAGCTCTTTAACTGATCTGCACAGCCGTCTGTGTTATGACTTCCACCCATTTCTCCAAACTTTCATTAATCATCTGTTCCGGTAAAGCTGATGCGATCACATACTCTTCCCCACCCGTGTAATATACAATGTGTCAGAATAGTGTCTTAGCTCACACTGTATCCCTAAAATGCTTATTCGCCATCCCTTGCAATTTTAAATAACTATATGGCATCTCTCTGATGTAAACTGTAGTTACTTAAACCATTAATGCTGGAATTGTGTGTGTGTGTGTGTGTGTGTGTGTGTGCCTGTCATTCAAATTTTACTTTTTCCTTAAAAAACAAAAAGGTTTTTCATGGCAACTCCCTTTATAAAATAATTGGTGTATATTTTTTTACTACCTTAGATTCTTAGAGTGGAAGATCCTCATGAATCATTTAGTCCAATATTTCAGTTTACAAGTGAAAAAATGAAGACCTGAAATGGTGCTGTGCTCAAAGTTTATCACTTTTTAGCACATGAGCTTAAGGTTCCTAAATTTAGGCCTAATGTTTTTTACATTAAACACACTACTTTTTTATTTTTTATTCTTAATATATTTTAAAGAAAAATATAGTTTCAAAATTCAAAAGTTTCTGCGAGTCTCATTCTTCCTAAAGTTGACAACAGTCTCAACATTGAACGTTGATACTCAGAAGCAACCGCTCTTAACTGCACAAGCTCTTTCCTATTTCTGGCTGTAAATGAATGTAAGTGCTTGTCCTTGATTCTTCAACTCAGATACATGGTCTGTGGAATTTTGCCTTACAATATACACGCATTCCTTAAGTCCCTATCTTTTCCATACTTTTATGTCATAATTTTTGTTACTACTAGTATTTCCTGTTTATACGTAATTATTTTTCAGAGCTAGAATTTGCAATTGCCCCTTTTTAATCTGTTTAGTTTGGTTCATGTCTTTCGCTAATTCTTTCACTAAATTACTTGGAGAGTCAAGCACATTAATTACATTCTCATTAATGGCCATGTGGGGTGTTTTGGGTACATATGTTGAGAGTTCAGCTAAGCTACTCCATAGCATTGTTGCCTTATCATCCATTGTATTTGGCCAAACTGCCTTCAGTGACTTTAGGCTGACATTAGCCCCCTCATGCAACTGTGTGCCCCAACATGGCAGTTGTTGTGACTTTGTTAAATTAATATTCATTAAATAGAGCCTCTGAGCATTGCAGTGCAACAACAGACCACATGAGGGATTGAAATATAGATTATTATTCATAGGTCCTGAAGGAAGTACTGGAATTATAGATTATTACTCACAGGACCTCAAGGAAGTACCCAGTACACCACCAGTGGCCAAACTGGAAGTCAAGGCAGAGTGCAGATAGACAGAGTCAGGACCAGGTCCACTGCCTTTATTAGGATCAGTGGGTGGACTGCTTTGAAGTTTTCAGATTAAGCCCAGATTGGTCAATTCAAACCAAAAGAGCAAGACTTTGGTAAGCACCAAGGGGGTCTTGTCTAAGGGGTGCACAAGGAAAGGCTGAGGGGGCAGAGGAGAATGTTTCTCACAAGGATAGAGCAGTTGACTTGTGATTCTTTGGGCTGTTATCTAGGAAGTGGGCTCGAGGGAGTGGTAGTATCAGTTCAAGGCCCCCCCCCCCCCCAGGCATCTTGGCAACAGGGAACAGATGCTAAGACAAAAATATTATGGAGTAATTTTGTTAAACTCTCCATAGCAGTGCACAGAGTCACAAGCAAATATAAATATAAGCTAACAGCCGTTGTGATCAATAGTCTCTTCTGTTTCCCCAGTGTCTTCCCCTTTTGGCTTACTAATACTCCACTCTTTCGGTTTGAATTAAGCATTCCACCTACAGACCCTATTAAAGGCAGTGCCCCAGGTCCTGACTTTCTGTCTGCACTCTGCCTTTACCTCCCATGTGGCCCCTGGAGGCATGCCAGGTATTTCTTCCAGGCCCCGTCAGTACTTCTAGTTCATTAACTCATGAGGTCTGTTGTTGAACCATGGCTCACCATCTGGCATCCCGTGCACCACTTAGTATTAATCTGATAAAAACATAACATAATTATTTATGTAAACTTTTTTTTAATTTTTTTTTTAACGTTTATTTATTTTTGGGACAGAGAGAGACAGAGCATGAATGGGGGAGGGGCAGAGAGAGAGGGAGACACAGAATCGGAAGCAGGCTCCAGGCTCTGAGCCATCAGCCCAGAGCCCAACGCGGGGCTCGAACTCACGGACTGTGAGATCGTGACCTGAGCTGAAGTCGGACGCTTAACCGACTGAGCCACCCAGGCGCCCCTGTAAACTTTTTTTTTTAATTTTAAAACAGCTTTGGATTTATAGAAAATTGTGAAAATAGTATAGGAAACTTCTGAAACACATACCCAGTTTCCCTATTATTATCTATTAGTATGGTAAATTTGTCACAATTAATAAATCAATATTGATACATTTATTCTTTTTTTAATGTTTTATTTATTTTAAGAGAGAGACAGAGCACAAGCGGGAAGGGGCAGAGAGACAGAGAGACACAGAACCCAAAGCAGGTTCCAGGCTCCACGCTGTCAGCACAAAGCCTGACTCAGGGCTCAAACTCACGAACCTTGAGATCATGACCTGAGCCAAAGTTTGACGCTTAGCTGACTGAGCCACCTAGGTGTCCCATTGATGCATTTATTCTTAAGTCCACACTTTATTCAGATTTTGTTTAGCTTTCACTTAATATCCTTTTTCTTTTCCAGGATCCCATCCAGGCTACCACATTACATTTAATTTTCATGTCTCCTTAGATTCTTCTTGGCTATAACAATTTGGCAGATATTTATTGTTTATGATGATCTTGACAATTTAGAGGAGTGCTGGTCAGATATTTTGTAGAATGCCTCTCAATTGGGATGTGTCTGATATTTTTCTCATGATTAGATTGGGGTTATGGATTTTGAGGAGAAAGTCCAAACAGGTAAGTGTTATTTTCATCACAGCATAGCAAGGGTACATACTATCAACATGACTAATCACTATTGACATTCACGTCGATCACATGGTTGAGCTAGTGTTTGTCAGTTTTCTCCATGGTAAATTTACTTTTTCCCCCTTTCTGTGCTGTACTCTTTAGAAGGGATCCACTATTTTCAGTCCATGCTTAAAGAGTAGGGAGTTTAAAACAAACAAGTAGTGGTAAGTTATAGTTCACTTCCTTGAGGGTGGAGTCTCTACATAAGTTATTTAGACTTCCTCTAGATAGGAGATTCATCTACTTGCCTCCATTTATATATATTCAGTCATTTTCAGTCACTATCAGTATAGACTCACGGGCATTTACTTTACCCTTTGGGTTATAATCTAATATTACTTTGTTACTCAAATTGTTTCAACTTCAGCCATTGAGAGCTCTTTCAGTTGGCTCCTGCAACCCCCTTTGACACAGAGACACAATGTCCATCATTGAGGGGTTTTTGGTTTTTTTTACATTTAACATTTTTTTTTAACATTGTCTTATTTTTACGCACTACAAGATACACCAGGAACTTCTTGCATATTTCCTATCCCAGTCATAAAATCAGTCATTTCTCCAAGGAGGCTGGGTTCTTTTCATTGGCAAATGTTATTAGAAACCAAGGACTGCTTGCTGCTATTGGAGTCTCATTGCTTCTAGGTTTTCTTAGCTGACAGAGCAAGAAAGTACTATATGTGTGTATATACAAATCTGTGTGTACAGGTTATGCTCTATATGGAGCCATCTGTGCTTATATTAAACTAAACATGAGTTAATGCTGTTATCTCCAGTGTGATACCTCTGATTTATTATGACATGGATCTTTCTAACCTCCATTATTTGCTTATTTAAACCCTCCATACCAACAGTAAGAATGTTCCCACCATTCACCATCTACTTACTTAATCTCTTTTTTAATGTCTATTTATTTATTTTTGAGAGAGAGATCAAGAGAGTGCAAGAGGGGGAGGAGCAGAGCAAGAAGGGGAGAGAGAATTCTAAGCAGGCTGTGCACTGTCAGCAGAGCCAGACGTGGGGCTCCATCTCACGAACCATGAGATCATGACCTGAGCCAGAATCAAGAGTTAGATGCTGAACTGACTGAGCCACCCCGGTGCCCCTATTTACTTAACACCTCAATTCTAGTATACATTCATAGTGGTTTCAGAATTAACCCATATCACCCTGTGGGGAACTTTATCAAGTAGAGTATATGCTCATGTTTTGCTGAGTCTTATAGACAATAGTTATTTCCATTCAGAACCATTTTCCCCAACTCCCTTTGGTGAGGTTGTTTCATACACTCATAATACCGTTAGACGTTTCTGTTACATTCTGTATTCCATCCTGATATTCCTGACCTACCAACTGACTTTTTATAATCTACATACATTAAGGTTCACTCTTTGTGCTGTAGAAGTCTGTGGGCTTTGACAAACACATATGGTCACTTTCCACCATTACAGTATCATACACAAGAGTTTAACCACCCTAAGAAAACCCTCTGCTTCACCTATTCAAGCCTCCTCCTTCTTTCAAACACATGGCAACCAGTGGTTGATTTTTTATGTCCATATTTTGCTGTTTCCAAAATGTCATCTAATTGGAATCATACAACATGGAGTTTTTCCAGACAGGCTTTTTCACCTGCCAATATATATTTATGTTGCATTCATGTTTTTTCATGCCTTTATAGAGAACTCCTTTTTTATTATTGAATAGTATTACATTATATAGATATACATTAGTTTGTTTTCCATTCATTTATGGAAGAACATCTTGGTTGTTTCCAGTTTGGGGCAATTATAAATAAATCTGCTATAAATATTTGTGTGCAGGATTTTGCATGGACGTATGTTTTAAAACTAGTTGGGTAAATAGTAGTGCAATTGCTAAATTGTATGGTAAGATTATGTTGAACTTTATAAGGAATTTCCAGTCTTCCAATGTGGCTCTACAATTTTGTATTCCTACCAACAATGAATGATGTTTTCCGTTCCTACACATCATTATCATCAGTTTGTACTCTCAGATTTTGATATTCTAGATATTCTTTTTTTAATTCAAGTTAGTTAACATACAGTGTAGTCCCGGCTTCAGGAGTAGAACCCAGTGATTCATCTCTTACATATGACACCCAGTGTTCATCTCAAAAAGTGCCCTCCTTAATGCCCATCACCCTTTTAGCCCATCCTCCCACCGCCCTTCCCTCCAGCACCCTCAGTTTGTTCTCCATATTTAAGAGTTTCTTATGGTTTGCCTCCGTATCTGTTTTGCCTTATTTTTCCTTCTGTTCTACTATGTTAATCTGTTGTGTTCCCCAAATTCCACATATGAGTGAAATCATATGATATCTGTCTTTCCCTGACTGACTTATTTTGCTTAGCATAATATACTCTAGTTCCATCCATGTTGTTGCAAATGGCAAGATTTCATCGTTTTTGATTGCTGAGTAGCATTCCATTGTGTGTGTGTGTGTGTGTGTGTGTGTGTGTGTGTGTACAGACAATGGAAAACACCACGTCTTCTTATCCATTTATCAGTGAATGGACATTTGGGCTCTTTCCATAATTTTTTTTGTATCCTTTGGATAAATATCTAGTAGTGAAATTGCTGGATCATAGGGTAGCTCTATTTTTAATTTTTTGAGGAATCTTCATACTGTTTTCCAGAGTGGTTGCACCACTTTGCTTTCTCACCAACAGTGAAGAAAGGTTCTCCTTTCTCTGCATCCTCGCCAACATCTTTTGTTTCCTGAGTTGTTAATTTTAGCCATTCTGACAGGTGTGAGGTGGTATCTCATTGTGGCTTTGACTTGTATTTCCCTGATGATGAGTGATGTTAAGCATCTTTTCATGTGTCTGTTAGCCATCTGGATGTCTTCTTTGGAAAAGTGTCTATTCATGTCTTCTGCCCATTTCTTCATTGGATTGTTTGGTTTTGGGTGTTGAGTCTGGTAAGTTCTTCATAGATTTTGCGTATTGATTTTTTTATCCAATATGTCATTTGCAAACATCTCCCATTCTGTCGGTTGCCTTTTAGTTTCGTTGATCGTTTTCTTTGCAGTGCAGAAGCTTTTTATCTTGATAGGATTCCTATAGTTTATTTTTGCTTTTATTTCCCTTGCCTCCAGAGACATCTCTTATAAGAAGTTTTTACAGCTGAGGTCAAAAAGATTGCTGCCTGTTTTCTCCTGTAGGATTCTGATGATTTCCAGTCTCCAGGTCTTTCATCCATTTTGAATTCATTTTTGTGTATGGTGTAAGAAAGTGACACAGTTTCATTCTTCTGCATGTCATTGTATTCTAGATGTTCCAATAAGTGTGTTATGAGATTTCATTGCTGTTTTAATTTGTATTTGACTACTGATAGATGATGTTGAGCATCCATTTTTATGCTTATGTGCCATCTGTTTACCATCTTTGATGACAACTCTGCTCCTATTTTTGCCCATTTTTAAATTGGGCTCTTTGCTTTCTAACTGTTGACCTTGAAGAGTTTTCTGTATATTCTGGATACAAGTCCTTTATCAGATGTGTGATTTGCAAATATTTTCTTCCAGTCAGTGGTTTTCATTTTCATTCTTTTACAGTGTCTTTGGCAGAAGTTTTAATTATTTTTTGATGATAAATGCATTTCATTATTTATTTAGATGTTTAAGTTCTTGCACTAGATTTTTACAATCTAGTGAACACTGACAAATTATTTCTCCCACAGAAATATAACCACACATTCCCAGACACTATAAATATATGGTTGAACTAACATTAATACACATCACCATTTTATCAATTACCTAATAAGACAAATTATCAGGTATCCAAATATTAAGTTATACAGGTCAAAAGGCATATAAAATATTAGATGTTTGCTCAATTAATTAGCAGAAACCCACTTCTTCTTCTTCTTCTTCTTCTTCTTCTTCTTTTTTGCAAGAGAGGTTGGTAAGAGAAGGAAGAAAAAAATCACACTTCAAACAAAAATAAGTTGGTAAACAACTTCAGATAAGAAAACAAAATACAAGTATTTCAGAAATTTTATGATTAAGAATTGTTTTAGCTACAATAACAAAGCACCTCTACCTTTTAAAAATATTTACTAAATTAAAGAGCATATTCTACATGTTCTGTGCAAGACAAAGGCAATGTTTTACTAAAAATACTTAATATCCCCCTCCTGTTCTTTTTTCAGGCCCTCCCTGTAAGTTGCACCTGAAAGTGCAAACATTAAAATTAACTGTAAGGCTTTTTTGTCTGGAGACAGTGAAGACATGTGCTTCTGTACAATGCAGATTTTCAAATGGAGGTTTTCCATAACAGCACAAAGTAAAATTTGTAGAAAGACATGAAACAATTATTGTAAGACTTGGTAAAAATAAAAAAAAAATGGTTGAGCAAACCTGATGTATACTGGTACAAATGTGGGAGATGTAAACATAAAGTGAGCAGGCAAATAACCATATAGGCCCTAATTTCTATGTTTGAAATGACTGAAGGAGTAAACCTTATAAGGTCCAGAGTGTTCATAGTTCCTGGGATTTTAGTTCTGTATAACACTAAAAATATACAATATTGTGCTGGGTATTTTGGCACCTAATCTTTGTAAATTTCTTATATATTGATAAGATTTTGGGCATGGGAATAGATTTAAAGACATAACTCAATACTGCATGATTTCAGGAAAGGTCAACTGGTACAAGTGATAAACACATTTTAAATGCTGAACAGCCAGAATCTTTTGCTAAGTGTCCAAACAGGTTGATCGTAACCCAAGCATAGAGGTTGCAATTCTGTCAAACTTGTGGCCTAATAAAGCTGCTTTCCACTACTCCTATGGAAGCTTCATTATACTTATTCACTAAGCCAACATGTTGGCTAATGTGTACAACAAATTAGGTCCTGTTTCAAGTTTCACTTCCAAGGTAATGACATCAGGTACCCCAGTTTTATCAAACGCCACAGTTATTTCTATGATCAGTGGAGTCTTTGAAGCACAGCTGCATTTTAGGATGATACTTCTCCAAATACAAAAGTTGCTGGCTGTTAAAAGCTCCACACCGCTTTTGTCTTATGAAGTGTACGGCATCTTCGTATTTCATTTCACCTTCAATTAATGCTAGGACAACAAGCACTGGAGTTCTCCCAAGGCCTACGACACAACAAACAGCCATACAACAACCAGGTTCTTCACGAAACTTGATTTTTACAAAACTTAACCAGTCATCAACAATCTGGCTGGATGGTGGTACACCATCATCAAAAGGCCAATCGAGAATATGGATGCCTTCTTTCTCTATAAGAGTAGTGTCATAAGTTGCTTCACACACTCTTAATATTGTGGTAAATCCATACTTCTTAAGTTCCTCTCTAAATTTGTTTAAGGTCGCATTGGTTGGATTGTGCAAAATGAGAAATCTCAGGTTCTTGTATGTGACTTTCACAGGAGCTGGGCAGTTCACTCGAGCCATGTTACTCTTGTTAAAAAACACTCAATAAGGTTATGAAAGAATTTTAAAATTGAATGCAGAAATGATGCAAAGAAACTGAGTCTACTTCAACATACTCCCCCTGAAATTCTCAGTGCTCTGAGTATGAAGTTGGGAGTGTGGTGGGAAATGAAATGAACCTCCTAACAAGAAGGAGCAATTCTTCAATCCAGTAATACTGAGGCAATAGAAAAAAAAGTGCACTGAGGTTTATCCCCTCCAGATCAGAACTCTTGTAAAATGCTCTGTGGATTTCAAGCCAACACTCTGTGTCCAGGTTAATGATGAGTGATTTCATTCATTTAAGATTTCTTATGGGGGCGTCTTGGTGGAGTAGTCATGAATTTCCACAGTTCACTTGTCTCCATAGGGGTCGTGCTGTGCCTAGAAGTAATCTTCACTGTCCTTCAGAAACTCCCTAAATGTGTGACCAAGAACACCACAGAACTGAGGAATATGTGTACTCATTGAAGATTGTGGCCTAATCACACAGCTGCTCCCGAGGTGGCAGCGACACAGAGCAGGGGGTAGCGGTGGTCATCACGGGGTGGCGGCAGGGGCACCAGACTCTACCACGCAGTGAGTGGCTCCGAGAAGAGCCAGAAGTTATAATTTTAATAAAGTTCAACTTAACATTTTTTCTTTGCCTTTGGTATTGTATCTAAAAACCCATTGACAAACCCAAGGTCGAGCAGATTTGCTCCTATGTGTTTTCTTCTGAAAATTTTAGAGTTTTTAAGTAACTGCGTCATTTTGCACTAACTTTTGTGAAAGGTGCATGGTCTATACATACTATTTTTGAAAAATTTGCTTGTGTGGCTGGCTCATGTTGCAGCACTGAATTCTTCTCAATTTCTTTAAGCAGTGGGAAAGTTTGGAGGTTGAGTTTTTCTCTCTGTAATTTAACCTTTAGCATGAAAGCATTTTCTTGGATGTAACAGTCTTTTCCAATGCAAATTTCTTTGTTAAAATTTAGAAGCACTAGACCCTTAAAATCTGTGTCTTGAATTTTGTAGGAAATTTCTGGCTTTCTGTCCCTAAAAAGAGGAGTCTTGCAGAAGATGAGAAGGACCTCTGAAATATCCTGTATCTTGTTTAGAAAGATGTTTCCTTGAGTCAAATAACATATAATTATGAACCAATACTATAATTATTTCAATTGTAATAAAATAATTTATTGATCATAGTTATTTTGAAGTCAGTATTATTAGTGACAAAGAAAACCTTTTTAGATTTACTTAAGATTTTATTTTTACTTTTTTAAAAAAAGGATTCCCCGTGTCAATTAAGTTACACAAATTTATAACTAGAAAAAAATGTTTCACTGAATATACACAAGGTAGTTGGTGGTTGGAACAGTAATTTTCTCCCCATTTTAGGAGAAAACAAAACAGGTGTTGGCAGTAAATGTAGAGTGAATTAGGAAAATTTTAAGATTTCTAACTGCTACCACAGCATTTTCAAATAGGAAATCATGCAGAAAATTGCTATGAAATTAGCAGCATGGAGTAGGATTATGGACAACAGAAGAGAATGGTAATATCTTTGATCAATCAAGAGGATGTCTCTGAAGGTTCTTAAATGACAATTTTCAGCAACCTCCTCTTAGTAGCCAGAGCATATGCCTTTTGGTGCTGTGGTACCAAAGCAACATTTTGGTAACTGTGGAGCCTATAAATGTTGGGTGGGGAAGGCAGTCGGTATAGAATCAGTATCCTTTGAGAATGCACATCTTTGCAAAGGGAAATCATTCCAACTCTGTACAATGCTGTTTTAACTATTAGCACAATTTTACTGGATTGGACCTTGACCCGGATATAATTTTTTCCCTTTTAGCAAAATTGAAGTTAGATACAAATGCTTTTGTTTTTCTTTTCCCACCACAGAATAGAAAATCTGATGCAGTTAATGTCTGGCATCAGCTATGACTTTAAGAAACATTTTCTTGCCAGGTTTTTGACAGGAGCTTCATTAGTGTCTGCCCACTGAGAGAGAATATATGTAAAGGAGTACTTACTTCGAAGATCCCATCTTGTGGTAAAGCTGATAGGAAACAACTCAAGTATAAATCATTGCAATGACAAGGAAAACAACTCCGATTACCATTTATACTCATACTTAATTTTTCAGTATGAGAGACAGGAAACCTAAAGATGAAAATGTACTGCTTACTGGCAAAATAATCAGTCTTTAGGCAATTTTTGAAAGAATCAACAAAATTAGATATTATTAGATGTTGATATAAGTAGGTCACCCTTAATGCATAAATGAAAAAAAGAAGACAAATAGGACATATTTAATAAGACAGAAGAAAAAGGTGGAGGAAACCCATGGAAACAAGTGTGAATGTCATGTGATGATAGTGGAAAAGTCACCGGGCTGAGAGCAGAACTAAATACTGGTTTCCGTTCTGCAGCTATATAGCTATTTGATTTTAGGCAAAGTGATCAGTTCTACCGGATTCAATTTCTCCTTTTGCTCCATGGGGGTCACAACATCTGAGATTTCTTCCGCTTTCGGCTTCTATGAATTCATAAGATGGAATAACATAGGTGAAAACATTTTTATAAATACACAACTCTGTTCAAGGGCCAGGTGTTATTCTGATTGAGGAAATTTCTTACCTAAAGAGGAGATGAGGGGCAGATTTCACAGCTGTTACTGACAAGCGTGGAGAGTCTGTGTGTAGCTGTAGCATGTGCCACCTTGCTCCAGGCTGAGCCCAACAGCGTAAGGAGCTTCACACTTGAGCGATGCTACATTGCTACAGCGATGGTGCCAGCAACGGCTGGATGCCCAGAAGCCTTCTCAGCATTGCACACAGGGTGAGGACAGACATGTTGGAAACCTTGATTCTTGTAACCCCTTCTCGAAAGCAGACCATCTCCTTAGCAGAATTTTACTTTCTTTAGCCTCTGAAAGGACCAAAGAGCTTCCAGGTGTCCTCATAGATTGGCTCTTTTCAACCAGCTTTTGTAGCCTTTGCATCAGCAGCCCATAGAGTAGGACCTCATTCTATAAGGAAAAACAATGAACATGACACAATCAGTTGTCATTTCCCAGTGTTCACATACATTCCCTTCATTATCTGAGAATGCTGAGCTCATGATGCAGTTTAGGAAGGTTGGAAAGGTGACAAAATAAATACTTTTGAGGCAATTTTCTGTTTCACTTCATTTCCCTAAGCTCTTCTTTTTTCCCCTATGACTTTTTAAAAGATAGTTTTTAAGGACTTCTAGGGGAAGATGGTGGAGTGGGAGGATCCTAAACTTACCTTGCCACATGGATACAACTACATAAAACCCACATTCGTGTAAATAACCCAGAAAAGGATGTAAAGTATGACACTATATACCTAAAACATTGCGGGGGGAAAGAGAGGAGTAAAAGTTTAGGTGCTTTTAGAATAAATTCAAACTTAAATTACCATCAACTTAATATAGACTGCTATGTGCACAAGATATTACATATAAACCTAATTGTAATCATAAATCAAAAAACTGGTAATAGATATGCAAAAAAAATTTTTTAAGTAATCCAAGTATATCACTAAAGAAAACCAGAAAACCATGAGAGAACAGAGCAAGAGAAGAAAGGAACAGAGAAGAACTATAAGAACAACAATAAAACAAGTAACAAAATGCCCTAAGTGCATACTTATAATTACCTTGAATGTAAATGGACTAAATGCTCCAATCAAAAGGTGCAGGGTAACAGAATGGATAAATAAGACCTTTCTATATATTGCCTACAAGAGGTTCATTTAAGACCTAAAGACACATGAAGATTGAAAGTGAAGGGATGGAAAAACATTTATTATACAAATAGAAGTGAAAAGAAAGCTGGGTAGCAATACTTAGAGTAGACTTTAAAATAAAGACTGTAGCACTGGGTGTTGTATGGAAACCAATTTGACAATAAATTTCATATATTGAAAAAAAAATAATAAAATAAAATAAAATAAAAAAGACTGACATACAATAATAATAGAGACAATCCAACAATAAGATACAACAATTGTAAATATTTATGCACCAAATATGAAGCACCCAAATACATAACACAGCTAATAAGAAATATAAAGGAAGAAATAGTAATACAATAATAGTAGAAGACTTTAACATCTCACTAACATCAATAGACAAATCATTTAAACAGGAAATCAAACAGGAAACAGTGCCTCTGAAGGACACATTGGAGCAGATATACCTAATAGATATATTCAGAACATTTCATCCTAAACAGCAGAATACATATTCTTTTCAAGTGCACATGGAAAATTCTCCAGAATAGACCACATGTTAAGCCACAAAACAAATCTCAACAAATTCAAAAAGATCAAAGTCTTAGCATGCATCTTTTCTGACCACAACACACACAATGACACCAGAAATTGTCCAAGGGAGAAAATCTAGACAGAGCACAAACACATGGAGGACAAATAATATGCTACTAAACAATGAATGGATAGGGGAGGAGCCAAGATGGCAGAACAGCATGGAAGTTTTTTGTGTGTCTCGTGTCCATGAAATACAGCCAGACCGACATGAAACCATCCTACACACCTAGAAAAGTGATTGGAGGATTAACACAACAATCTGCACATCTGGACCACAGAATTCAGCAGTTACGCGGTGCGGAGAGGTGAACTTGGGGAGCAAGAAGCCGCAGGAAGGGAGGTGCTTTTGCAGGCGGAAAGAGGACAGACACAGGGGGGAGGGGGAGAATACAGGAAAAGCACCCTTCCCCAAAAGCAGTTGGAGAAAGTGGAAAATTGGAAACCCAGCCGCAGTGACTAAAATAAAAAGGGAGAAAGGAGAAAGGAGAGGGTTTAAATTCCATTAAGACTGTAAACAGGGGGAGTGCAGAGTCTGCAACTCCACAGCTCGATACCTGACGGTGCTCTGGTGGGAAGGGCAAATCCGCAGGAGCAGAGTGGGGTCTGGGACATTCTCAGGCCACACGGGGAAAAGCGGTTCCACTGCTGGAAGGACATTTGGTGGAGACCGTTGAAGCCACCTGGTCCCAGCAGACCCCAGAAAACGGCCACATTCACTGGTGGTGGAACAAGATCATTAAGGGTGAAGACTGGTGCCAGATGTGTGTTGTGATTTTCCATAATCCCTGAAACGCTGCTGCTACACTGTCCTGCGAACTTTTTCTGGGATGGGCTGGCACCTGGCTGCAGTCTCGGGCACCGGCAGCAGCAGGGTCCAGCAAGCGTTCCTGGGTGCAGCCGACATTCGGCCATTGTTTATTGGGCCACGGTGAGATCCTCCCACAGAGGGGCGGAACGGGTCAAAGCCGCATTGCTTCGGAAGGGGCCGAGGAAAACAGCCGCATCTGACACAAAACTCGGGAAAGAGGTACTGCCTGGGGCCTGGTCACGGAGAGTGAAAAAGCGGGGAGTGGAGGAGAGCTGAAGACAGGGGTCGAGTGCTTGATTACTAATCCGGAAGAACAGACTGTGTAAGTGGGTGGTGCCAGCGTCACCACTCTTGCGCATGCGCATACGCACCTACAGCACTGCAACAATCCACCCCAGTAGGCTAGTAGCGCCATCTAATGGAGAGCGGAGCTGTTACACTGAGCCCCGTCCAACTGGGTCAACTTTGCTCTTCAAGAACACAAGTCCCACCGCCAGCTTAGTTTATGGACTATATAATGCTACTTAGACTGACTTCTAGGGGAAAACGAAGCAATTTCAGTCCTACTTCAATCTGTTAGCAGGTTCGTCTATTCAATTTCCTTTCTTTCTTTTTTTCCTTCTTTTTCACTTCTTTTCTTTTTCTTGAATACAGAAAGAGAAAAAAATCATTTTTATTTTCAATTTTTATTAAAAATATTTTTCTTTAATTTTATTGCTATTTTTTTACTTTTGTGTAAATTTTTTCAAATTCTATTTTACTTTCATCATTTTATTTTTGTCTACTTCAGTGTATTCACTTTTTGAAATTTTCAAACGATTTCCTTTTTTGCTTTTTTCTCTTTTTCGTTTCTTTTATTTTTCTTGAATGCAGAAAGAGAAAAACTTCATTTTTACTTTCAATTTCTATTAAAAATATTTTTCTTTAATTATTTTACTATATTTTTTTACTTTTGTGTAAATTTTTTCAAATTCTATTTTACTCCCATCATCTCATTTTAATCTACTTCACTGTATTCATTTTTTCAAATTCTCAATTTCCCTTTTTTCTTCTTCTTCCCCCCTTTTTTCCCTCTAATCTGTCAAACCACTTTCAACACCCAGACCAAAACACACCTAGGATCTAGCATCATTTATTCGATTTTGTGTGTGTGTGTTTTAATTTTTTACTTTTAATTTTTTAATTTAATTTTTTTAATTTTAATTTTTCTACCTCATTAATTCCTTTCCTCCCTTCAAAATGACAAAACGAAGAAATTCACCCCAAAAGAAAGAGCATGAAGAAATGACAGCCAGGGATTTAACCAACACAGATACAAGCAAGATGTTTGAACCAGAATTTAGAATCACGATAATAAGAATACAAGCTGGAGTCGAAAATAGGTTAGAATCCCTTTCTGCAGATATAAAAGAAGTAAAAAATAGAATGATATTAAAAATGCTATAACTGAGCTGCAAGCACAGATGGATGCTGTGGTGGCAAGGATGGATGAGGCAGAACAGAGAATCGGCGATATAGAGGACAAACTTAGGGAGAATAATGAAGCAGAAAAAAAGAGGGAGATTAAGGCAAAAGAGCACAATTTAAGAATTAGAGAAATCAGTCACTCATTAAAAAGGAACAACATCAGAATCATAGGGGTCTCAGAGGAGGAAGAGAGAGAAATAGGGCTAGAAGGGTTATTGTGAGCAAATCATAGCAGAAAACTTTCCTAACCTGGGGAAAGACACACACATCAAAATCCAGGAAGCACAGAGGACCCCCATTAGATTCAACAAAAACCGACCATCAACAAGGCATATCATAGTCAAATTCACAAAATACTCATGCAAGGAGAGAATCATGACAGAAAAAAGGGGAAAAAAGTCCCTAACCTACAAGGGAAGACAGATCAGGTTAGCAGCAGACCTATCCACAGAAACTTGGCAGGCCAGAAAGGAGTGGCAGGATATATTCAGTGTGCTGAATCAGAAAAATATGCAGCCAAAAACTCTTTATCTAGCAAGACTGTCATTCAAAATAGAGGGAGAGAGAAAAAGTTTCCCAGACAAACAAAGATTAAAGGAGTTTGTGACCACTAAACCAGCCCTACGAGAAATTTTAAGGGGGACTCTGTGAGCGGAGAAAAGATGAAAAAAAAAATCTATATCTATACATCTATATCTATAGATATAGATATATATCTAGATATCTAGATATAGATATATATAAAGCAACAAAGATTAGAAAGGACCAGAGTACACTACCAGAAACTCCAACTCTACAAGCATCATAATGGCAATAAATTCATATCTTTCAGTACTCACTGTAAATGTCAGTGGACTCAGTGCTCCAATCAAAAGACATAGGTTAACAGAATGGATAAGAAAACAAGATCCATCTATATGCTGTTTACAAGGGACCCACTTTAGACCTAAAGACACCTTCAGATTGAAAATAAGTGGATGGAGAACCATCTATCATGCTAATGGTCAACAATAGAAAGCTGGAATAGCCATACCTATATCAGACAATCTAGACTTTAAAATAAAGACTGTATCAAGAGATGCAGAAGAGCATTATATCATAATCGAGGGGTCTATCCACCAAGAAGACCTAACAATTGTAAACATTTATGTGCCAAATGTGGCAGCACCCAAATATATAAATCAATTAATCACAAACATAAAGAAACTCATCGATAGTAATACCATAATAGTAGGAGACTTCAACAATGAATGGATAAACCAAGAAATCAAAAGGAAGTAAAAAAAAAAATACATGGAGAGAAATGAAAATGAAAACACAATGGTCCAAAATCTTTGGTATATGCAGCAAAAGTAGTTCTAAGAGGGAAGCTTATAGCAATACAGGCCTACCCTAGAAGCAAGAAAAATCTCAAATAAACACTCTAACCTCACACCTAAAGGAGCTAGAAAAAAGAAAAAAACAGCAAACAAAAAAGAAAAAAGAACAAGCAAAACCCAAAAACAGTAGAAGGAAGGAAATAATAAGGAATAAAGCAGAAATAAACAAATTAGAAACTAAAAACCAATAGGAGCACCTGGGTGGCTCAGTCAATTAAGAGTCCAACTCTTGGTTTTGGCTCATGTCATGATCTCATGGTTTGTGAGTTTGAGCCCCATTTTGGGCTCTCCACTAACAGTGTAGAGCCTGGTTGGGATTCTCTCTCTCACTCTCTCTCTACCCCTCCCTCCACTTGTGCTGTCTCTGTTTCTCTTAAAATAAATAAACTTCAAACAAAAAAAATTTTTACGTAAAAAGCAATAGAATAGGTCAATAAACCCAGGAGCTGGTTCTTTGAAAAGACCAATACTGATAAACCTTTAGCCTTACTCATCAGTCAATCAACCAATCAATCAAAGGGAGAGGACTCAAACAAAATCAGAAATGAAAGAGGAGAAATATTAACTGACACCACAAAAAGACAAAGGATTGTAAAAAAAATATTATAAAAATTTATATGCCAGCAAACTAAACAACCTAGAAGAAATAGATAAATTCCTCGAAACATAACACCCAAAATTGAATCAGGAAGAAATAGACAATTTAAACAGACCAATAACCAGCAATGAATTGAATCAGTAATCACAAAGCTCCTAACAAACAAAAATTCAAGACTTGATAGCTTCACAGGTGAATTCTACCAAACATTAAAAGAAGAGTTAATACCTATTCTTCTTAAACCATTCCAAAAATAGAACAGGAAGGAAGGCTTCCAAATGTATTCTATGAGGCCAGAATGAGCCTGCTGCCCAAACCAGATAAAGTTACCACAAAAAAGAGAACCACAGGCCAACACCTTTGATGAAATAGATGAAAAAATCCTCAAAAAAATATTATCAAGCCAAATACAACAATACATTAAAAAAATAGTTCACCAATATCAAGTGGGATTTATTCCCAGGATGCAAGGGTGTTTCAATACTGGTAAACCCATCAACATGATCAATCACATCAACAAGAGAGAGGATAAAAACCATATGATTCTTTTCTTTCTTTCTTTCTTTCTTTCTTTCTTTCTTTCTTTCTTTCTTTTTCTCTTTTTTTAAAGTAGGCTTCATGCCCAGTGTGGAACCCAATGTGGGGCTTAAACTCATGACCCTGAGATCAAGACCTGAGCTGAGATTAAGAACATATGCTAACCAACTGAGCCACCCAGGTGCCCCCATATAATTATTTCAATAAATGCAGGAAAAGCATTTGACTAAGTACAACATCCATTCATAATGACAGCAAAGGTTTAGAGGTAACATGTCTCAACATAATAAAGGCTATAGATGAAAAACCCACAGCTAATATCATACTCAAAGATGAAAAACTGAGAGCTTTTCTCCTAAGATCAGGAATAAGACAAGGATATCCACTTTCACCACTTCTATTCAACACAGTAATGGAAGCCCTAGCCACAGCAATCAGACAAGAAAAATAAATAAAAGGCACCCATATTGGTAAAGAAGAAGTAAAACTTTCACTATTTGCAGATGACATAATAGTATATGTAGAAAACCCTCAAGACTCTATAAAAAACTACTACTAGAGAAATTAAGGAAACCATTCCATTTACAATTGTATCAAAATAATAAAGTACCTAGGAATAAATTTAACCAAAGAGGTAAAAGATCTATGCACTGAAAACTATAAAACATTGATGAAAGAAATTGATGAAACACAAACAAATGGAAAGATATTCCTTGCTCATAACTGGAAGAACAAATATTGCTAAAACGTTGAAACCACGCAAAGCAATTTACAGATTTAATGCAATCTATATCAAAATACCAACAGTATTTTTCACACAGAACTGGAATAAATAATCCTAACATTTGTATGGAGCCATAAAGGACTCCAAATAGCCAAATCAATCTTGGGAAAAAAAAGAAAGAAAAGAAAAGAACTGGAGGTATCACAATCTCAGATTTCAAGATACACTACAAAGTTGTAGTAATGAAAATAGGAGGGTACTGGCACAAAAATAGACACATAGATCAATAGAACAGACTAGAGAGCCCAGAAATAAACCCATAATCACATGGTCAATTAGTCTTTGACAAAGGAGGTAAAAACATGCAATGGGGAAAAGTCAGTCTCTTCAACAAATGGTGCTGGGAAAACTGGACAGCCACATGCAAAAGAATGAGACTGGACCACTTTCTTATACCATACACAAAAATAAACTCAAAATGAATCAAGGACCATAAAAATCCTAGAAGAAAGCACAGGCAGTAATTACTTTGACATCAGCTGTAGCAACATTTTTCTAGATATGTCTCATGAGTCAAGGGAAACAAAGCAAAAATAATTACTAGGACTACATCAAAATAAAAAGCCTCTGCACAAGGAAGGAAACTCAACAAAATAAAAAGACAACCTACTGAATGGGAGAGGATATTTCCAAATGATGTATCCAAAAAGGGGTTAATATCCAAAATATATAAAGAATTTATACAACTCAACAGCAAAAACAAATAATCTAATTAAAAATGGACAGAAGACATAAATAGACATTTCTCTAAAGCAGACAGAAAAAATGTTCAACATCACTAATCATCAGAGAAATGCAAATCAAAACACAATGTTACCTCACACCTGTTATAATGGCTAAAATTAAAAAAAACCCCACAAGATTGTGGAAAATAAGAACCCTCATGCACTCTTGGTGGGAACACAAACTTGTGCAGCCACTATGAAAAAGAATGTGGAGGTTCCTCAAAAAATTAAAAACAGAATTACCATATGATCTTGTAATTCCTCTATGGGGCATATACTCAAAGAATACCAAAACACTAATTCAAAAAGATATATGCACCTTATGTTTAATGCAGCATTATTTACAATAGCTAAATTGTGGAAACAACCCAAGTGTCCATCGATAGATGAATGGATAAAGAAATAAAGATAAATGGAATATTACTCAGCTATAAAAAAAAATGAAATCTCGCCATTTGCAAAAACATGGATGGATCAAGAGAGTATAATGTTAAGTGAAATAAGTCAGTCAGAGAAAGACAAACACCATATGATTTCACTTATATGTATAATTTAAGAACCAAAGAAAAAAAAGAAACAAACAAAAAACCAGACTCTTAACTGTAGAGAACAAACTGGTGGTAACCAGAGGGTAGGTGGGTAGGAGGAAAGGATAAAAGTAAGTGAAGGGGATTGAGTACACTTATTGCAATGAGCACTGAATAATGTATAGAATTGTTGAACTATATTGTACACCTGAAACTAATGTAACACTGTGTTAATTATACAAGAATTAAACAAATAAATAAAAATAAAAGATTGGTTTTATTTATTTATTTACTCATTGACTACGTAATAATTCTCATGATCAATTATCAAAATGATATTTAAAAAAACTATTAAAAAGTTTACTCTATCTCCTGCACCCTATAGACAACCAGGCGTTAGTTACTTCTGTATCTATCCAGTGTTTCTTTGTATCTAAACAAGTGTGTGAGTATGTGTCTCATTTCTCCACTTCCCTACAGAAAATGTTGCAAACTAAATGCACTTGGGTGCCCTTTGTTCCCCAAACTTTTCTAATATAGTCTGCTATGTAGGCACTCTGTAATGTTCAGGTTGCGATTCCATTTATAGTACCCAAAAAAAGCGAAGTCTGATTCAACGAAAAGGTTATTCCCTTCTGAGGAGGAAATTAAATCCTATGTAGCAATTTTAGTTTTAAAGTAAATTTTGGTGCTATGGCATAGCCCTGACCCTAAGCAATAATCTCATCTCACTGTGTTGGAACATTCTGTTGGCATTTGATGTCCTTAATATCCCAAAAGGATTCATCACATAAAAGTACTTCAAAAGTTTTTTGTTGAATTCAATTAAATTTAAGAAGAAACTGGCTACTTTGCTTGTTTCTCTTTTACTTATTTTTTTTTTCTTTAATGAGAGGATAAGTAGCTTAGATCTTAAAACTAAGTAATAAACAGCTGGGGAGAAGACAGAAGCTATAAAAATGATTGTCTGTTTTTCCATCTATCCTTTCAGTCAACAAGCTTCAGTCAAATAGCGTCTGCTATAATTCTCCAGCAATGATATCATGCCCTGGGGATATAGCAATGAAAAAACCAAGTTCATTCCAGTTTGATGCCTATATTCCAGTCCCTGGCACATTCTGTCACCCCAAACACATATCAAATAACCGCATCCAGATTATTGCTTTGCCTGCTATCTCATGTCCTTGCTTCTACTCATCCACCCTTCAGCCTGTACTCAAAATAGCATCCAGACTTGTTCTGTTAAAAATATAGATCAGCTCAGGGCATTCATGCTCGAGATTCTCTAATAGGAGAAGATTACTCTTCTCCTTTGAGTAAAAACCAAAGTTGTTACAATACCACAAGGCCTACATGATCTGTCTCCTTTACTTCTTAGTAAAGCCACATAATAATACATTAAAATATAGTATAATGATAGTAAAGACTATTAAAAAAAGTTAAAGAGTAATATGTGGCAGTGTATCAATATTCCAGTGAGCAATATTAAGTACTTTAGTATCTGCAGATAGATTACTGTTTAAACTTCAGGTAGGAGAACAGTTATGCAAACACTAAATACAGGCATTGGCTTAAATAACCATAGATTTCCTTTCACAAATGCATATTTATATTTAAGGGAAATGAGTATGAATAAATGCTTTTGTTATTTTTGCTGAACCATTGTCCTATTTAGCCATTAGCCAGTAAGAGAATAAGCCAGAAATTACAAAGGAAAAAGAATTAATTGAAAACAATAGACCTAGACAAGGCTGAATTAAAGATGTTCAAGTCTTTCCTTTGGCATTTCTCAGAATTCAGAGGCAGTCTCAGTAATACAATATATAATATATAATAAAGTGATAAATAAAATGATTTATTTCCTTCCGTGTAACTTTCGACAGAACAAATTACACTGCTAAAATTCAAACAATATATGAAAAAAAACACTTTCAAATTCTTGAAGGAAAGTACTTCATACTATTCATCACATCTTTATTCCAAACTCTTAAAACATGCTGTAGTCAAACTGTAGACACCCAAAAGTATCTATTGACTGCATGAATCAATAATTGGACAAGTGTAAGTCTTTGCTGTGTATTTCTTAGCAGAAAGAAAAGGAAGAATCAGGATCACCTAGGATTTTTTTTTTTAATCTTTATTTATTTTTGAGACAGAGACAGAGCGTGAACAGGGGAGGAGCAGAGAGAGAGAGAGGGAGACACAGAATCCAAAGCAGGCTCCAGGCTCTGAGCTGTCAGCACAGAGCCCAACGCGGGGCTGGAACTCACAAACCGGGAGATCATGACCTGAGCCGAAGTTGGGCGCTCAATCAACTGAGCCACCCAGGCGCCCCTCACCTAGGACATTTTTAACCCAGTGTTTATAACAGGAATCTTTTTTTTTCCTTTGGAATTCCTTTCTGTTACATATGTTTAATCTGTGCTTTAGTCCCAATGAAGCAGCCTGTGTAGCAGAAAGAACAGATAATCCTGAGCTCATGTCATGACGTCATGTTTACTGAGTCAGCGACCTTTATAAGGTATGTCTGTGTTTTCTTCTGTCTATAAAATTAGGCTAGTACTACATGGTTCACAGAAAACTAGTGAGGATTAAAGGAGATAATGTGTGTATAAATTTCAGAGTCTTTGCCTTGCTGTCATTGGAATAGTCTTCCTTTACCAATTCACTTTAGCTATTTCCTTCTTCATATTCAGCATTCAACGCAAGTATTTCCGTCTCCAAAATGCCCTTATATATTTCAAGTGTCCCTTTCTTTACCCCTCTGTCATATCACACTTCTAAAATTTTCTTCATAGCACTTAATGTTACTTGAAATTATCTTATTCATTGACTGGGTTTTTTCCTTTTCTATTAGAATATAATTTCCCTGATACCAGGGACCTTGTCTACCTAGTTCATTATTCAGTTCCCTGCTCTGGAAATAAATGCATCAGATGATTAAATGGTAATTTCTAGACCACAGATATAATTTTTTAAAAAATGTTAGTTTTGTCCATTTTGCTGATGGCAGGGTCAATCTTTTGTCATGGTTCAGCATATGACACATGATCAATAAATAATTTGGGGAGGAAAAACAGGAAAAATCTCTAGACACATGCCTAAAAATATGTCCTTTGGTATCCTGTATTAATTCTGATTTGCACAAACTTGTATAGATGGCTTTTTAGTTCACATACACACACAAATGTTCTCTTCTGAATGTGAACCCATATGGCCTTCCCAACACCATCTCTATATAAAGTTGGATAATAATGTCTCTTGAGGTTATAGACATGTAATGTCTTCAGCCAAAAATTCACTTCAGAAAGATTAGAGTTTGCTTCTTCATCATTATCGATGGTGTCTTAAGAGCAATGGCTAGTTTCTAAAGGGATTTTCTTTTTCTCTTTTGCTACGGACAGTGATAAAAAAATTAAATAAAATAAAATAAGATGCCTTGTTCCTGGACTTGATGAAACAGCCCAAGAAGTGAAGTGAGAGAGACAGCATCGTTAACCCACACAACCTCTTTCTAGCCTCTTCACCGGTAACAGAAGTTTTCATAATGAGGAGCTCAGGAGGTTCTTTGCAGCTCAAATATAACGGAGAAGCCATGTATCAGTAGACAAAAAAATCAAAGGTGGAAAGGAGTTTCCTTGTTTATGGAGGTGTAGCTTGCTCCACAACACCATGCTTCAAAAGTGCAGGTCCTGCAGACCTATAATTCAGAATTTGCCCTGCAATATGGAACTTTTCTTTACAAATTGCTAGAAGTCATTTCACTACTTAGGAAAATTTTATTTATATCTGGCAGTGCAAAATACTTGTGATGCTTCTTCAGAGAATCACAGTAAAATCAATACTCTTTATAAAATTGATAACTAATGTCCACACTAGGAACAAGAAATTACACAAAGCTCAACTAGGGGTAATTTTGATTATGAAGGTGGGATGAATCTGGGGTAAGAATTTTTGACAGATCTTTGCTCTACATGATCATTTACTCTCCAGTCACAATTATATTTAGTCCTTTTATTCCCAGCTATCCAGATAAACTTGAGGCTAATTGTTTTCTAATTCTAAGAGCCCTAAATTGCATGTTTCCAAAAACAAAACAAAACAAAAAAACCTATAAATGTATTTCAAATTCAGTTTTTTCAAAGAGGAACCATTGTTGATTATATAGAACTGTTTTAGAACATGAATTGCCATTTCCTGGGAGGGGTCCAGTAGAAATGTAGGGAAAACTCAACCACTATTTTCCCAAAACATCTGAACCATGGCAGACTGACCAGAGCATCGCTCTGGAGCAGCCTTCCTCATATTGAATCATGGCTCTGCAGCTTTCTAGCTGTGTGACTTTGTAAGTTACTTAATTTTTTTGTTCTTCAATTTTTTCATCTGTAAAATGCACATAATATGGAATTGCATCTACTTCATATGATTGTCTCCAATAGTTCCTGTGAGAATTAAATTAGTTAATCATGGAGAGCTCACAGAACAGTACCTGGCATGCAGTAAAATCCAATAATTTGTATTTAATGATGGTAATAAGCTTCTCCAGTGCTGGAGCCAGAATAATCAAAAGTAATGGATGGAGGAAACCTCATTCTAAATACCTCCTTCCTCTGTGATTGCCAAGCTGACATGATATGAACAAAGGACTCCTGCTGGTCATTCTTCCCGCCTGAGTGGAGAAATCTGGCTGCAGTAGGAGAGAGTAAATTAACAGGCAAAGAGAAACAGAGATGAGACAGAGATGGGGGAAAAGAAATTATGAGGCCCAGTTCTAACCCTGAGGTTCTAGGGAGGGCTCAGATTCTTAAAGTTCTTTCTTTGATCTTCCAATAAATTCCTTTTTGTTTTACTTTGTTTTTGCTTAAATCGTGGTTGTTTTTGTTACCTACACTGATAGATTCTCACTGGAACATGGTGGTAAGTAATGTGATGGATGAAGTGGGCAGAAAGATCACCTACTCATTTAGGCTTGTCAGTCTCTTAGGCTTCAGTTTAGCTCCAGCGTTCATTTCCACCAGGCCTTTTCTTTAAAAGAAAAAAAAAATTGTCTATTTATGAGAGAGAGAGTGAGCACAAGCAGGGAAGGGCCAGAGAGAGAGACACACACACAGAATCTGAAGCAGGCTCTGAGCTCTCAGCACAGAGCCCAATGCAGGGCTCAAACCTATAAAATGCGAGATCATGACTTCAGCCAAAGTCCGATGCTTAACCAACTGAGCCACCAGGCACCCCTCCACAAAGCCTTTTCTTGAGAATCCTTTGCCATTGGCTTCAGGGGCAGAAGGACAACATTGAATGAACTCAGTGAAGTAGGAAGAGAAAAAAAAACAGAAAAATAAATTGGTAGTCTATGGCTCTATGATAAAGAAATGTTCTGTTTTTGTTTTCCAAATATGTGGCTTCAGAATTCTGAAAATAATTCTAAGGAAGGGGAGTCCAGAATATTTAGAATGCAGATTAATCATGTCAATAAAGGTAGACCCACAAGGGAACTATTTTATATATATATAAAATATATATATGTATATAAAAAATATATATATTAAAATATATATATAAATATATACATATATATATATCATCAGTTACTTATTAAGGTCAGTGTAGTAAGTTTTTACTCTTTTAGAACAAAATTCAAGACTTATTGCTGATTTTATATATTTTTAATACTTGAGAGATTTAGAATCACATAATTCAATGTTATATTGAATGTTATATATCATCTTAGCCAAATGTCTAAAAATGCCCAATGAGTTCTCAATCCATTAACCAAAAAATGTGAACTGATAATGAAAGGTTTAGAATACATAAGTTTATATATTATAAAAATTAAGTATTTAATATCAATGGGGTAAGCTAAAAATTGCCAGATTTGGCAACATACGAAAGTGGAGGGGCACCTGGGAGGCTCAGTTGGTTAAGCATCTGACTCTTGATTTTGGCTCAGGTCATGATCTGAGTTTGTGAGTTCAAACCCTGCATCTATCTGGCTCTACCAGCTGTCACTGTGGAGCCTGCTTGGGATCGCTCTCTTCTCCTCTCTCTGCCCCTCCCCTGCTTACATTCTCTCCTCTCTCTCTCACTCTCCCTCTCTCAAAATAAATAAATAAACTTTAAAAAAAAAAAGACAGTACAAACATTTGCTGTTTAATCTATCAATAACTTGGTGTTTGATACCAGTTGTAATTACAAATAAATTAATACTTTTAAAAAGACAGTTACATAGGAGTATATAGATCAATTTCCCCAAAATCCATCCAAAGAGATTGCAAATTCTTCCCTTCCCTTTGTCTAAGCCCTTTAGCAGTACCCTTCCATAGTGACTCTGGCTTAGCTTTGATTTTTGCTGTGTCCAATGAAACAATAGCAAATATAAAACAAGCAGAGACTTGGGGGACCTGGATGGCTTCACTAGTTAAGCGTCTGAGTTAGGCTCAGGTCGTGATCTCACGGTTTGTGGGTTTGAGCCCCACATCAGGCTCTGTGTTAACAGCCTAAGCACAGCCTGAGCACAACATTGGAGACTGCTTCAGATTCTGTGTCTCCCTCTCTCTCTGCCCCTCTCCTGCTTGTACTTGCTCTCTTTCTCTTTCAAAAAAATAATAAACACTTTTTAAAAATTAGAAAAAAAAAAGGCAGAAACTGAAAATTGCCTGTGCATTGTGACTTGCTGTTTCTTGCTGCTCCTGGGAGCTCTCATAATGCTGCCATGTGAAGGAGCACAAGCCAGTCTGCTGGAGACATGTGGCCCAGCCCTGCTGACAACCCCAGTGAACAGTTAACTACCTTCCTTGTCAGAATGGTATAACTGAAGTTGTGAGTCTAGCTGAGACCAGTAGGCGATCACCCATTTGAGTCCACTCCACACTGCTGACTTAATCAGAATCATGAGCTATATAAATAGTTGTTTTAACTATTATGACTTTCTTGGATATTACTTTATGTTTTGATCTATAAAAGTGAATAAAAAGGTCTTGATTATGAATGTAGAATTTTATAGAATTGCTTAATAAAGATTATAACTTCCTATTATATCAGGCATGGGTTAAATTATTGTGGTTTAAGTCACCTTTTGAGAAGCACAAGAACTTTCTCATTAAGTATAAGAATTGTCTATTTTAATTGGCAAGGTGGTTAACAAAAATGAAAAACTGCGTATCCAAAGATGAGTGAACTGTTATTTTTTGTTGGAACACCATGATGAGAAGATGGCATCCAATAACAGCCCTATTTATTTATGTAAAAACAAAAAACAAACAAAACTTTCCTCCCTCAACACCAGTAAATGTAACGGCAAGAATATTACATTCACATTTAAGCAATAGAAGATCACTATGCATACAAGTGAGAACAAAATCAATGCTGCATTGTTACCATTATTTGACATGACTTGATTTGAAAACAAAAAAAAAAAATTAGGTATGATGGCCCACTATTTTTAAAGTATTAATGTAACAGCAAATATGTAATATTCAAACCAAACCTCAGTGACTCAGAACTCCAACACATCTTCAGAGAGAGCTGTGAAATTGGCTACCTGAAAAATTTATCAATGTAACTGACTGACAAGAGATTCTGTTTTAAAACGGGGTAAACGACAAGAGACACATGGGTTGCAAATACAACTGTTGATGCTGCAAAGAGCAGTGACTTATCTGTAGTCTCAATGTCCTTTCTATAAATTGTCCTTGACTTCCCACTATACATTTACAAGCAAGAATATTTTAATTTGAAATAGTATTGGGAAGACATTCACTGGTGATATGTGTCAAATGCTTTGTATCATTGTATATCACCAAACTGATACTATTAACTAATTCTAATCATCAAAAATACAGGATTTTCTTTTTATAGCTACTACTCACACAACACACATTTCTAAGTAGTTTATTTAGAACATTAGTTATTTCCAAATAAGTGGTAAATGTTTCTAAAGAATCCATATATAGATATATATATTTCAAAACAAATACTTCAACATTTACACAAAGAGAGTATTCTAGGTGTTAATAATATGAATATTGCTATAAATTAAATTTCTGCTAGAGGATCTTATATATTACTTTTATTTTAAGGTAGGGAGGCATTCTACTAAAAAGCTATATTGGCCTTTAAGTATCTAGTTGAATATCAGATAAAAGATAAGGATATGAAAATTCCATAGAATGTTGTCAGATTTAAATCTGACTAGAGTTCTATATTTAAAAGTTTAGCATCCTGAGGCATCTAGTTATTCATATTTATTCAAGCAGTCAGTCAAAAACAATTTATTGCATATTTGTTGTTTAAGTGCCTGACATTTGTGAGTACAACAGACACAGTCTTTGACTACATGAAGCTCATACTAGTCTAGTAAGGAATAAAGACAAGGAAGCTGTCAATTTCCATGGTGTGATGATGACTATGAGAAAAATAGAAAAACATTCAGTAATGAAGAGAGGAATTCACAGAAGGCTTCCTGAATATATCTTCTTCTATCCTATCTTCTCATTTGATATTAAATGATGGATACTTTTACAGCAATGAAGAATCTCAGACACTTAGCAAATAACTGTTGATTAATCCTGTAATTATGTTTTTCATGGGGCTCTCAGGAAAAAAAAAAAAAACTTGGAAAGTAAAGTCACACATACACATCTAAATTTACTATAAAATGTTATAGTATAAAATATTAGAATAAAATACTTGTTATAAAGAATGATATATTCCTAAATTGGATCAATCCATGGATATTCTTATGACAGCAGCTCTAAAAGGACTGTTGCTGAATAAAGTTGGTGCAATGTGTAACTTATGTTGTTAATGTAATCAATCCTGCTGTGTAGGCTGATCCAATTAGAACTGCTGTGGGGTTTGGTGTAAAGAAGGAAATAGAGGACCAAAAGAGATGGCGAATATTTTGAACTTGGTTTATCGCCAGTGATGCTGAGCTGTTGCCCAAACTTATCCACAATGTTTGCTATACCTTCCAGATTTATAAGCACTGGGACTCACGGGGACAGATGACATAGATAGGGAGACAGTATCGTCTCCTAGTTTATGTTTCTTTGTCCACTCTCAATGATTCCCCTTATCTCTTCCTTGCATCATTAAAAAGCTCAACTAATGTAATTCTAAAGAATGTAACATTTTTTAGAACATCAAACTGCTGTTTTTTTAAAAAGAAAACAAGTTCATTAACTGTAATAATTAGCAAGTATCCAAGAGGTCACAAAACAGTTACCCAAATCCATGGCTTTTTTTTTTTAATTTTTTTTTTTTTAACGTTTATTTTTTTATTTTTGAGACAGAGAGAGATAGAGCATGAACGGGGGAGGGTCAGAGAGAGACGGAGACACAGAATCTGAAGCAGGCTCCGTGCTCTGAGCTGTCAGCACAGAGCCCGATGCGGGGCTCGAACCCACGAACCGTGAGATCATGACCTGAGCCGAAGTCGGACACCCAACCGACCGAGCCACTCAGGAGCCCCAAATCCATGGCTTTTTAAAGAAAAAAATTCCATTTTAAATAATGTCAAAAACCATTCCACAACACTCCTGCAGATGGTAATGATTCAATTATCTAATACTATTTAACATTATACAAAACATATAATAAAAGTTAATTAAACTATTTGGAACACAGCCTGAGTCACATTTAATAACTAATATATATCCCTTACATGGTGTGTGATTACAGCTATCAGATCATTTCCATCTGTATTTCCTTTTCTCGTTTGATCTTGGCAGGCTCATCTACCTAGTATCCCACATGTTGAAGGCAGTCAGGACTTGAATCCAGGTCTTCTGATGCCAGCTGAATGTCCTATATTTTACAGTGTTACTGCTCTAGATGAAAGACAACTGATCAGAACTTAGTGTACAGTAAATAGGAAATTGGCTTATTTTTATTTTATTCAATCATTTTCTCGTGTTAGAGTTATTTTAATAATTATAAAATAGTTATAAATTAGAATATTTTTAATTCTAATTTTTACCATGATTAATTTATCCTTATCAACTAGTAAACCCAAACTACCAAACCATTAATAACATGAAGGCCATATGGATCAGTGTTTTCTTCTTAGATGCTTGCCAATTATTTGTCATAATGAGATACTTTTCTTCCAAAAACTACCATTCTTTCAAATTGATAAGAATTTGCAAATGGAGGAAAACTGGACTAGGAAGAAAGTAAAATTATACTAATCCCTTAAACTTTAATGATAAACATTTAGCTGGGAATTTACTAACAAAATAACAGATAGGGCACCTGGGTGGAAAGTTGGTTAAGCATGTGACTTCAGCTCAGGTCATGATCTTGTGGTTCAGGAGTTTGAGCCCCATGTCGAGCTCTGTGCTGACAGTTCAGAGCCTGGACCCTGCTTGGGATTTTGTGTCCTCTCTTTCTGCCCCTCCTTGCTCATACTCTGTCTCCCTCTCTCTCAAAAATAAACATTAAAAAGAAAAGAAGAAAATAAGAGAGTACATCCAGAGATTCAAAGATCTCATGATAATAAATTTATGATCTTCCAAACTGAATTATTTATCTCTTGAGACTGAGAAAATACCATTGGATGATAAATAGTCCATGGAAGTTTTCATACATACATATATATGGAAAAACTAACATAAAGAAAGAGCCACTATAATATCAAACATTATAAATCACAAAAGACCCACAAATAGTCTGTCAAGTCACATAAAATATCACTGAAAACTATTGGGAGACTTGCAGAAACTTTAAATTGCACTTATTTCAGCTAAAATGAATGATTATTTAAAACATTCACTTCCCATGTTACTCATACAGCATTACAAATACAATTACTTCTCTTTCTTCCCTTATCAAGTAACCATCTCCATAGCTCAGCTGTCAGAGAATGGCTGACTTCTTGTGTAATGGCCAGATGGAAGGAAAACAAGAATTTCCCATCAACAAACCTTTTGGGGAACACATATATTACACATATAAAATAAATTCCATAGGAATTAAAACTGTATTTATAAACTCCAGGTTTTACTGGTATTCGAAGTGAAAATGTAAGTAGAAAATATAAAGTTTTTCACATATTCTTAATAATGAGGAATGGAATGCAGTTATTAATTATCTGATTCAAGTTTGTACTGGTCACATTTCCAAAATGCTCCCTGACAAAAAATAAGTAACATTTACCTAAAGCTAAGCGTATTTAAAGAATGTCTTTCAAAAGATAATGAAAAAATCATTAGTATTTGTAACATTATATAGGTAAATAAAATGGTATAAAGTTCCCGTAACACTAACTGGAAAAGATGTCCAAGATTGCCACCTTCAGTGCAATTGAGAATAATGAATTTTGAAAACAAGATTAGCAAAAAGGGGATTAAAAGTTGCCCAGTTATCCCCACTAAAAAATTAACATTACTCTGGATTTCAATTGTGCAAGCAGAGATCAGTATGGTCTTTCAACCCAGATCCTATGACATTCTTCTTTCTTTTCACATCAGTATTTTGTATGCATTCCATAAGAAATGAGCCACCTGAATAAAGTATTTGTTTCAAAGTATATTTATTTTGAGAGAGATGCAGCACAAGTGGGGAAGGGGCTGAGGGACAGAGAGAGAATCCCAAGCAGGCTCTGCACTGTCTGCACAGAGCCAGACGTGGGGCTGGAACTCATGAATCACAAGATCATGACCTGAGTCAAAGTTGGATGCTTAACTGACTGGGCCACTCAGGTGCCCCCTAAATAAATTATTTTAATAAATTCTAAGAGTCAATAACATATGAAGAAATGTTTCCTCTCTGGGCTACCATTTCTTGCTGGCCCTTACTCTTTCTTCAGTCTTCCTACTTCACTTTCCTTTTTTTCCTGGCAATATTCCTGAAGTGCTCATGCTCACCATCCCCAGAAGTACTTGCACATATGTAGGTGGGTAGTGAGGGGGGTAGGGGTGAGGACAGTGATGGCTGGAGGCTTGGAGGAGACACACATAGATATTCTCATATGATACTAAAACGTAAATGCCTGATTAGCCTTAATGTGTTATTTTCCCCTGCATTGTTTCAAAAAGGGACAAAGTTTTATGATGAAGGCATAGATTTCTAGGTGGGTTAATTAAAAATTGATATCCTAGATCAGAAATGTCTCCTCTGCTTATGGATCTCCCTAATCCAAGGGCCTCCTTACACCTCTGCGACTTTGCAGTACATTTGGTCAACCAGTCATAAGACCAACCGAGTACACAGGTATTACTTAAAGTTAACATTCCAAGTCAGGCCAGGTTTCTTAACCTACATTTGGTTCTTTCACCATACGTTTAGAGACTGACAGATTGTAAAATAAAAAAAAAAAAAAAAATGCACTGAACAGTACTTACTGAAAAACACTAATAGATACCTATTTCCTCTCATGAAACGTTTCTCCCAACAAGGCTACATCTCTCAGCTTCAAAATCTTTCAGGCTAGTTTTAGGGTGCCCCCTTCAACCTTTCATGCTGCTTATTAAGAATGTCCTTCTCCCTGGTCTCTGTACCATGTATAACAGGATCTGAGGAGGGACTACAGAGCAATTCCCTTCCTCTTCATCTTCTGGACATCCTTTCTCAAATAATAGCTATTTTTCTTTCAGCCCCACTTATCATAGGGTCTGCTTATAGGATGTGTGTTCTCTTTGCTCCTCATTGCATATAGCAGAACATTTTCTACCTATTTTTTATATAAAAATAATCTCAACTCCTTTGAAGGATAGGTTGTCAGATTATACAAGTTTGGAATTAGTGTAGCACTTTGCATAAAAGGGCAAGTGGTCCTGGAGCCACACTTCCTAAGTTTGCAAGGTTTCAACTTCCTGTACCTCACTTTCCTCATCAATAAAATGGGGATAATCACATTTGCCTCACAGTTATGAGACTTAAATTAATCCATATTTAAGACTTAGACCAGTGCCTAGTACATAGCAAGCATTCCATTAATACTGGTCAGTTATCATTACCTACTACTCAAGTGCCAAAGTTTTACTATGCAATTTCTATCCATGCCCCTTTATGCTGCCTGGAATGTTTTTCACAATGTCTTTATCTGTCCCAGCAAGTATAGTCTCAAAGGCTAATTTTCCCATGAAATTTTTCTTTGTCCATTCAGTCAGGTATAATTTCTATTTCCAAGTAAACTCCCTAGCTTTAGACTCCTCCTTAGTGATTATCCTATACTTTGCATTAGTTACCCCCAATTAAAAGGTGAGTTACTCTTATCTGGAATAGATTAGTCACTTTCAGGTTTTTGATATCATTCTTATATAAGGGACCTTCAAATAGCTGTTGGATTTAATTACAAATTTTTACAAATCTGGGTAGCTCAGTCGGTTAAGCGTCTGACTTCTGCTCAGGTCATGATCTCACAGTTTGTGAATTCCAGCCCCATGTCAGGCTCTGGGCTGACAGCTCAGACAATACCCCCACCAATTTTTAGAAACTGTTTAAGTCCTTCAAAGCAAAAGTAACACCCCAACTTCTTTGTCCATAAACAGAAAGACTATATACATAATACATGACAACTATAATCAAGACAAAACTCCTGGGCAGGTAGGTAATAGCAGAGGAACTTTATCTTATTGACTCTTCTGCAGATTGATAAACTGAAAACGGGAAAAAAAAATGTATTTATACAAGCACTAAAGAGCAAACAAAAGCAGGCAGGAACTGGATAGGATTTGATAATTGGAACATCTCACCGGGTGAGATCCATGTTTGTGTGACTTTTTCTGAGTCCAGGAAGCTGCAACAGCACTGGCTTGAGGCATGAGAGGATAGTGTTAAGGTGGCTATAAATTAAGAAGGGAAATCCTGGAAGGAGGGAGACATAAAGAAGGAACCCCCAAACCTGTGTCTGGCTGACATATATAAATGGGAGAAACTTAAGAAGCCCAGTGGAAAGTAAGAAGTGGGCATCTAAAACACAGAACAGGGATCTCTTCTCTTTACCACAAGGGATCAAAATTTGGGGTTTTAGTCCTGCCAAGTTAAAAGTCCTTGGAAAACACTCTGGGCTTTCTAAAGTCCTAGACTAACAATGAAACCCAAACCTCTACAAGTTCAAGGTGACCATCCAGCATTTAACTGCCTTCAATTACTATGAGAATAAAAGGAAGATTATATACTTATTTAAGCACTCATTACAGATGCTTACAATTATTCAGTTCTGGGGCAGCTGGGTGGCTCAGGTGTTTAAGCATCCAACTTCAGCCTAGGTCAAGATCTCACCTTTCTTGAGTTCAAGCCCCTGTTGGCTCTGGGCTGACAGCTCAGAGCCTGGAGCCTGTTTCAGATTCTGTGTCTCCCTCTCTTTCTCTGCCCCTCCCCCATTCACACTTTGTCTCCCTCTCTCAAAAAAAACATTTAAAAATATATAGTATTCAAGGGCGCCTGGGTGGCTCAGTCGGTTAAGTATCCAACTTCGGCTCAGGTCATAATCTCACGGTCTGTGAGTTCAAGCCCCACAACGGACTCTGCTGACAGCTCAGAGCCTAGAGCCTGCTTCAGATTCTGTGTCTCCCTCTCTCTCTGCTCCTCCCCTATTCACACTCTGTCTCTCTCTCCCTCAAGAATAAACATTAAGAGGGGCGCCTGGGTGGCTCAGTCGGTTAGCATCCGACTTCAGCTCAGGTCATGATCTCACAGTCTGTGAGTTCGAACCCCGCGTTGGGCTCTGTGCTGACAGCTCACAGCCTGGAGCCTGTTTCAGATTCTGTGTCTCCCCCTCTCTCTGCTCCGCCCCTGCTCACGCTCTGTCTCTCAAATAATAAATAAACATTAAAAAAATTAATATATATATATACACACACACACACACACACATATATATAATTCAGCTCTACTAGTTCAAGACTAACAAAGGTAGGATTGGTGGATGGTAGACAAGGAAAACTGGTAGTAGTACAATGAGCCACTAGCATCCAGGTTAGAATTAGAGAGTATGTTAGACACAATAAATTATAAAATATTACAAAACTGAATTTATTTACAAGCAATGTGAAACCATGATATCTGAACAAACTTTTTAAAACGGAAAACAGAAGTATTTTATTCTTAGAAATAGATTTACTTAAAAATCAGTTTTAAATGACATAAACCCACAATATAATTTTACAGAACAGTTATCTAACAAAATATAAAACTTAAAAGCATCTATATACAACATATATTTATAAATTTCTTTAAAGATTAAGTTTTCCAGTCAAAATTTTTTTAAAATTCCCAAAGTCTATCATGTTTGACTAACAATTTGCTTCCAAATAAAAGTCTCTTCAGAGAAACTAAGTAATAATTTTCAAACAACTATGCTCCTGCCTTTGGTAGCTGGAATTATCTAATTGAAACAAAGGTCTTTATTTCAGTGTAACTATGGCTAAGACTCCAATCTTGAGGGTTTTTTGGTTTGTTTTTTCCCTCCAGAAAATGGAAGGTAATATGGCAGATGGAAGATTATGTGCCTCTGGGATAGCCAAATTAGTGGGGGCCTCACGATGCTGACTTATAAAATCAGGGAGTATAACTACACTCCTCAGGTTTATTTTTCTTTCTGAAATGCTATGAATTCGAGGGTAGAATCCATGTCTTCTCCCTTCCCCCCATCAGTTGATAGCAGTTAACGTGGATTCTGGAGTCACCCTGCCTAGATGTGAATCCCTGCTCAGCCAGTTATTTTGCAATCTTGGGAAAAATATTTAATCTCCCTACACTCAGTTTCTTCATGTATAGACTGGAGATATTAAAAACAGTACTGATCTCACAGGGTTGATATGAGGCATAAATAATGTGGGTAAAGCACTTATAACACTGGCCAATACAATGAAATAGAGGAGTTTCCAAATTTTTCACCATCATCCTTCACTGATATGGGAAAAGATCTTGTCTATGCCATATGAAGTAAAAAATGTCATACAGGAAGATATGTTAGATTAAATCACTTAATACAGGATTACAAAACACAAAAATGATTGTTTTTTACATTTACTTTAGCTTCACAGAATTTAGAAAATATCCTGAACAACATAATAAATAAACATGGATAACTATAAATTACTTTGCAGTTCAAAACTTAAAACTATAAGAAAAGTAAATTCAGACTATTAAGAAAGTTTAATTACTAGAACACTCAGAAATGTAGTACAATATCACCACCTAGTGGATACTGCATTTAAAAACATTTTATAGATAGTGCTTGCCCTATTTATCATTAAGAGGAACATCCTTTTCAAATAGAAGCACATTCTCTTCACGAATGTAAAGGGGATTTAAAAAAATAGAAAACAAATTTAATACTATATTAGCAGTACTCTTAAACATTACAGATAAAAATACCTCTACTAAATTGTGTATCTCAAATTTATTTCTAAGACAAGGTAACAGAATTAGAAGTACAATTTTTGTTCAGAAATTTAAAATGTATTAGAGACAGCATGCAAGTCACCAGAAATACTTCACCACGACTTATCAGTTCATGAAAAAAAGGTCAGTTGTAACAAACATGAATTTCAAATCACCAGGTTGTGAAGCATCTTAAAAACATTTTACTCTACTTACTATCTCAATCACTTCTGAAGCATTCCTGATAAATAGAAATCTTGCCTCCAACGAGAGGGGAAACTTACTTTTTTCTGGATTCATTCCCCTACAGAGACTAAACAGAAAATGTACATTTTTTTATCAGTTGAAATCTGTTGGCCCTTGATACACACTTCAGGGAATGAAGACTAGTCCAATCCTTCTTCCAAATAATTATTCTTTAATTATGAAAGCCTATCAAGTTGTAGGATCTCTAATTCTCCAAGTTAAACATTGTCTCTAATCTTTTAGCCATTTCTCTTACAACATAACTATCTGTTCATGCTCTTTTAAACAGCTGCTAGCATTTTAAAAAATGACTATTACAATACAAAATCCAATACAAACAATAATATGCCATGAATGTTCTGGTTAATGCACAGTAAAGACAGATGACCAGCTCTCCATATTTTACTTCTCTTAATGAAAAACTTTCACAGTGAGGCAGAGTATCAATTAAAAACTCACAGGTTTGGGAGTAAGGCCAATCAATGTTCTTCAGTGGCGATGCGGACTTTGGGCGACTTGCCTGGTCTGCATGATTTTAGCTTCTCCAGCGGTTAAAGAGAAATCAGTATCTGCCCCATACAAATATGAGGATCAAATGAGACGATATTTATAAATCAGTCCATGTAATGCCCTGAACACTGTAGGTGCTCAATAAATGACAGCAATTGTTAGTTACCATTACTTTTCCTCCCTCTCTTCCTCATTTTGTACATGCCTTCCCACCCCCAACACAGTTCAGCTGAACTGAATCATCAGAAAAGTTTCAGTCAGTGTGCAAAAAATTAATACAATGCTTAATATTTATCTCCTCAGAAAAATATCATCTTTCTTTTTGCCTGATGGTGATGTACTGGGCTCAAATTAACATTAAATTCATCAAATGCCCATTTTTTATAAGCAAAATGTAACAGTATTATTAGATTTCTCACTGTGGCAACATTTCTTACTCTAGAAATAATTTTTAAATGTTAAAGAATTTAGTATTGGGTTCATGGATATGTGTTAAAAAATATATAATCTATCTACTTTTATTATAATTTTCTTTCTTCTTTCTTTCTTATAATACAAGTTTTAATATATTGCAAATATTTGTCTAATTGTCAACATTTAAATCATAAAAAAGTACCCTAAATAAAAAATAACATTTATTCCTAAAGTAGTAAAATGCAGCCTAACGAAAATAATACAAATTATTCGTAATTGGTTGAAACCTCTTTTCCCTTAAGAGTTTAATAAGCATCAGAAGTTTTACTGCTATTATATTTTAATGGTTGAGAGTTACTTATTTTAAATAAAACAGCAATAATTTTGAAATCACATCCTATTATAACGACATAACATATTTACAAATAGATACATAATATAAGTATTAAACAGTATAGTAAATAAAAAAATTTTTAAATAAGGCAGAAAATTTAGGCAGAAAAAAGTTTAGGACGGTTTTCATTATGAAGCATGTGATTTACTTCCTAAGGTTGGCTTATGGTTATATAGTATATCTTTTCTAGGACATTCACTTCATTCTATACTAAAAACTTCATTCAGTATACACTTCACATTTACTATACATTTATGAACTTTATGGATATACGGTGGAGGCTGAATTAGTTTGAAATTAGGCTAGACACATGACAGGCTAGAATAACTAGAGTTAGGACAAATACTGTTTCCACTTGAAATGAGGTGAAGTGCTTAAAACCACTTGCTTTATTGAATCCAAAGTCACAAATACAGAAATCCTAACTTTCATCTTAAATGCTTTTTCTACAAGCCCATGGTTTCTATGTCATATTTAAATTTCCATTTGAAAAAGCTTTCTCATATTACTTGCCAGATATTTTTCTTGTTTCACTAAAGGAAATTCTAATTGCTTCAAAGATAATAAATGCTCTCTAACCTGATCAATGCGAATTCATTTTTCTATTTCCACATTTTACTTAAATGTTTATCTAAAATAACTGTCCACTATTTAGGTAGTATAATAAAAATAAGGATCTCTTTTCTTCTCCTCTCCTATCTTCAGATGATTATGAAGAAAAAAAATATCAAGAACAGTGACAGTTAAATTCAAACAAGAAGTATACTACATTAAGCTATTTATCTATTAGAAATAAACTGCATTAAGCTACTTACATTAATGTACTTCATGACAGACTAAGCACATTCCAGAAATAACTTTAAGAAAAGGAAGAGGCCAGACAGCTAACATAATTTGTCTTATGACAAAATGACATTCTATATTTAAACTCAGGAACACTGTACTTCCAAATAATTTAAAAACATAGTTGGACACATTAAAAAGATTTCCAGATATCTAACAAAAGAAAACACAAATAGTGTGTGAGGAAACACACAGCACACTGCTTACTAACACCATATAAAGGGAATACTCTGTATCTATGGAATTTCACGTAAGCTAAAAACAGTTCAAAAAGATTTATTATAAGGCTTAGAAAATTTATGCACTAAATCTTTTTAGGACATTGTTTAAAATAATCCTACTTAAAGACTTTAACAATAATCACAAGGCTCCACAGGCTATCCAGCTTATCAATACTTCTTTTTTTTTTTTCAATAATTACCTTTTAATCAAGAAATTCAATTTAGTTTTTAAAAAATGTCAAAATACATATCCAATAATTCTTGAAAAATCTTCAAAACACAAATGCAACCTAAGATGTTTCTAAAAGCTATGCTCCATAGCACCTTTTAATTCACAGTATTCTTTTCTAAAGTATTAAGTACTGTATTTTATATACTGTATGGAAAACATGGAAGATTACCCTGTTTCCCTCTGAGTGTGGATTTCCTCCAAAAAAATCTCTTAAAATAGCAGGAATTCAACACTTACAAATGAACTGGAACAGTGATTCCCCCAATATGGAGTAGAATGGTTTCCTTATGTTGCCAGACTGGGTTACAGGGGAAGTTTTTTCATCTCAACAATATTCCGAGTCACAAAAGCCTTGCATTAATAGTATCAGATAAGAAAGTTGTTTATTTTGACTTCCTGGAACTCAGATCTCCATTATAAGATAATAATTCATGTTTTCTTATCTAATTATCAAAAAAAAAATGAGTTGTTAAAAACATCTCTCAACAATCACTGTTACAACTAGAGAATCAATATACTAAGTACTGAACAGAATACAAGACTGCCCTATACTTATTACTAAAGACTATACCTGTAATTTTCACCTACACAATTTTATATTTGCAAATGCAGAATATTTTCCAAATCCACCCATTGTTTAAAACCCAGAGAAACCATAATCTAACATTGAAGATAAAGTAATTTGTTCACAGTTATTTAAAAGTTTACAAATGTAAAATGATATTAAAAGATAAATTCTGTTCACAGTTCTAAGTTTGCATGTCAAAGTAAACATGTCCAAGTACTACTTTTCTGTAAAGGAATGACAACCAAGTGAATTCACATGAAACAGTAGACACAGAATTTAAAGACTCATATAAAATTCCTATCTGAACAGTTGCTTCCTAATCTACAAAATAAGACTAGCTCAATGGGTCTCTAAACTTCCTTTCACTTCTATTTTGGATAATGGAATCAAATACCAAATTACCCTTACTTTTGTTATTCTGTAACCTTAGAATCAGCTCTTAGTGAAGACGTAATTTTATTTAAAATATCTCAGCAAAGAAAGAAATTTTTTCCTACAAATTTTATGAGGTTTATCCTAAAATATCCTTTGGTAACTTTAGTGGGTGAAAAGTATCCCACAAAAAGATGTCTACACGGAACCTATAAATGTGCCCTTATTTTTGAAAAAGGGTCATTGTAGATTTAATTAAAGGTCTTGGCATAAGACCATCCTGGATTAAGGTAAACCCTAACCCAATGACATTGTCCTTATAAGAGAGAGAGGACCATGTGAAGACAGAGGCAGAGATTGGAGTGACACAGCTGTAAATCAAAGACTGCAGACAGTCACCAAAAGCTAGAAGCATGGAACAGATTCTCTCCCAGAGCCTCTAGAAAAAATCAACCTGGCCACACCTTAATTTTAGAAATTAGATATTTTTATAGCTACCAAGTTTGTGGTTATCTGTTACAGCAACCAGAAGAAATGAATACACTAATGTATCTCTGAACAAAAATCCCTTTTAAAAGGTATTATCATCAACACAATTTATCTTTGGCCATCATATATTTCATATTAATAATCAGTGAAAGGGGGACACCTGGCTGGCTTAGTGAGTAGAACATGTGACTTGATCTTGGGGTCGTGAGTTTGAGCCCCACATCAGGTATGAAGATTACTTAAATAAATAAATATATTTTTTTAAAAAAAGAATTAGTCAAAGGGATTGATCATTTCTAGATTTTTAACAAAAATTAACTTAATTCCAAGATAAACATAGATGAGCCTCTAATTTATAACATTTACTATCTGAGTCTATTTTGCCTTATGATTCAAATTATAATCACTGAAATATTTTAATCAAGAACATTACCTGATCATTTGTCAATATGTTTCAAATACTTGTCTGCTATTGCTTTCTGAAGAGGATTCATAAATAAGTTTCAGTACTACAAAGCTCAGTTTTCTTAAACTTGTACCTGTAAAATGTTTTCAAGCTTTTTGAGTGGTCAGCAGTATCAAAAAGATATCATGAAATAACTGTAAACAATTTCATTTTCCACTATTCAGGCTTATGGAGCAAGTCTTAAACTTTTCTCAGTTCTTTATCAGTTCCTTGGATTTATTATGTATGTTTAAAACACAAAAAATCTGATGTGATCTGTGGATCACCACTGTGCCTAAAACAAAGTCCGTAATTTTTACCTCTTCAATTGTTCATTGTGGAGATAGTCTATATAAGTCTATTTTTAGAACTCAAGATATCTCTGACATTACCACATAAATCTCTGAATGTCCTGACTATCTGGCCACTGAAAAGTCTTGTTCAGGAAGACATAAAAAGTTAGGAAATTAACAACTGCATAGCAGCCTAGTTCACAAACAAGTCTAGATATAGGTGGTAGAGGTATGTTAAGCCTATAAATAACATAAGGTAAAATGAAATAACGAAATTCTAGCAGTTTCTGAGGTACTGTAACAGTAAACAAGCATATGAAAAACATTAAATTCCAGAAAATTGACTTAGATTTCAAGGAGTCAGCTATACTCCAACCAGCAAATATATATACTGGAACTAACAAGTATTTCATAATTTCATATCTTTGAAAAACTCTTTTCCATACATAGAAGGTATAATGTCTATTATCTGCTAGCAAGTATTTATGAGCATAAGTGAATTTCCAAACTAAAAACAGAGAGACTAAGGTGATCATAAAAAACTGAATTCTACGTTTCCAAACTAAGGAAAGAAAAGCTCTAATTTTGCCAGGAGACAATAGGTGAGGAAAGGAAAAAAAGAGAGTAAAAGAGAAAAAGTAGAAGAGTTGAGGAAAATGTAGACAGGCTTCATGACTACTTCGATCGCCAATAACAATTCCACCATTAACAACTACAAAAACACAAAACAGAAACACCAGAAGGATGTACGGCCAAGTCAAAAGGAAAAGCACACTCAAGTTCTTAAAGGACATGGAATAAGCCAAAAGAAACTGAAGAATTTTCCTGAATTCTGAAAATGGTCCTTTAATAGGGGGAAGCCTCTCTTCCTTCTTCTTTTGTAGCTCAGTCTTCCAAGCTTCCGTTAATTTTTGTGCAATGACATTTCCTGCGCAGAAGACAGCCCAGATGATATTAGTTTGACGAAACATGAAGCCACAAAATCCAAGCAAAGCTGAAGTTTTATGATTTCCATAAAGACACATCAAATAGGCAAAAAGAGTAAAAAACATGGATCCTGCTTCTGTATAATAAAGGAAGTTAAAAAAATAGAGTGTGGGAAATACTGCTAATGTTAATGTTGACAAGATTCTCTGGATACTTGAGGCAGCCTAAGAGGAGAAGAAAATACATTTACAATTATTGTCACAATAAAACAAATATGCTATTTCTGCTGGGCTAACAGAGATTTATTAAAAAAACAAAAACTACCTTAATCTTATTTAAATAAAATTATTCAACATTAATCTTATTTCTAGCTTTGCAAAAACACAACATACATTTGTAAGGACGCTTTCTGGTACCTTTTAGTTCTATTTATCAGTTTGGAAGTCATGAAGACAACACGTGTGTATGCCAAAGCCTCTATGTTCTAAAACACTTTGAATGATTCAACAAATAATGAAGGAGTTATTGTGTGAACTAAATTCTATGAGGAACATGTTGATGAACGGGACACAGGGCACACAGTTTCATTTCCCTGAACTAAGTCTTAGCGCTTCTAATAAGCATTCATTTAGCCATCATCCTTAATTTCTTTTAAAGATACTCCCTTCAAAACTTTAGAGACAATGTAAATATGTATATAGCATTTTTACCACTATACCCAATGGTCTTACTGTTTCATGATGAATTTATAGGTTTTTTACTGAAAATAGTGGTCTCAGTCTAAAGTTAAATATCTTTGGCTTTTCTCAAAAGCTATTTCAGATTTTGAAAGTATTCTTATCTCCTGAAATTTTATCTTCCACTTAATCTAAATCACCAAATCAGACCATGCCATTCTCTTGGTTAAAATTAAAAGCTGTATGCCATCACTTACTAGATCAAGTTCAAAATCCTTTCCATGACATATGAAGGCATTCATGACTTCACCCCTACCTACTTGTCTAGCCTCACATCCTTGTACTTTATCATCTTGTGATTCCAAAAAGCAATTCTCTATGATCTTGTTGCTCACCTCCTTTCTACCTTTGCTTATGCTTTTTCTCCTGCCAGGATTCATTCCCCACCCTACAGTACTGTCTGTTCATCGGGATTCAGTTCAGATACCATCTTTTCTGGGAAGTCTTACCCAATGCCACCCATACATCTTACTGCCATTCAGGCTACAAAATAAGTGCTCCTCTAATCTTTCTGTGTCCTTATAATGTCTTATACCTATCTCCCTCTCATCATTTACACTATTGAAATCATTTAAGTTAAACCTAATTATTATAATTAATATTTACTGAGTCCTTACTATTCTATCAGGCATTATTCCAAATGCCTTCCCTTTATTAATCTCCTGTACTCCAACAGTCCTCTGATGTAGATTCTATATTTCCATTTAATAGAAGAATACACTAAGGAGTCACTAAAGGTGACCTGCTAAAAGTAACACAACTTGGAAATGGACAGAATTCAAAGCTAGGCAATCCACCTCACAATTCCTCAAAGTCTGTCTTCCCTAAGGAAGATAAAAGTTTGGTAAAGAAAAAAAAAATGCCTTATTTATTTCTGTAGTCTCAGTGCCTAGCACACATAATAAGCACCATAAACATTTACTGAACTCATTTGATTCACAAATATTTATTTTAGGTTTCACAAATCAAAGTATTACAAATCATTCAAGTATTTAAATACAAACTTCTTCTAAAATGGGGGTAGGAGACTTGCTTTATCTTAACAAAATATACATAAAGACTAAGTGTTCAAGATACTTTTCACCAAATCTCATAAAATCGATTTATCAAAATTGTGGATCTGACTACATAGAAACTTACAATAAATTATTTTGGAAACATACCTTGTGTCTGGGTTGTACCTTGCGGAAAAGCAAATATAGTAAATAGAAGTTGCCTACACTGAAGAGAAGATTAACAAATCTGAGCATTCCAATGGAGCACACAACATGTTCAGACCATCCAAAGATCCAACTGGCAGGTTTGACCACTCCAACTGACAGCAGGTATAAGCCAGGTAATGTAGTAATCATGGGATCCCACTTAAAAAGGAAAGGCCAACAATGAAGCAAAAACAAGATGAAATATTAACAGGACCTACACAAGGAAGTCAAGCTCAAAAACATCTCTACCAATGATCAGATATGTTGAGAAGTTAGTCTGTGACACGGTGGTTAGGTAAGTCCTCAGCAGATAAAATATCTCCTCTAAAGAAAAGTTTTGCTTATATTTTGCCTCTGTACCTGTTCTGTGCGGAGGTATCTGTAACCAGTAAACAACAACAACTTAAAACCAGTTTCCATTTTCCAAGACCTACCCTTCAGAAACCCTGTATTTTAGTGATCAAACTGCAAATGTTCCCATTTTAAAGTGTGGAAACACTGGCTAGAATTCTGATGGTTTTGGAGGGAAAGAAGTGTTTAAAGAGATCAAACCACAGGCTCCATAATGGTAGCTAACATGTACTGAGCCAAGAATTGTGCCAAATCCTCTTTATTTAATCCTGCAACACATCTTATAGTAGATCCTGTTAAAATTGTCATTCTCAGAGAAGTAACCTGAGGCTCAAAAATTTTCCAAGGTCACATAAGTAGTAAATAACCACACAAAAATTACAGACTTTATATTTCTAACCACATTGCTTCCCCAGAAAAGTAAGGGTAATACATCTACTTTATTTTTTATCTTTATATTTACATAGGCCTTTATATTTTCAAACATGATGCCACCTCACTGGGTGCTAGTTTCTCCAGTTAACTGAAGGTTCCTAAAAACACCAAGGATGGAATTAATGTAACTTGTCACTTCTTGGTGGCTGAAGATTCCCCTCATTCCCCCCATTCCCCACAGTATCGCACACCCAAAATATTGGGTGAAGCTCTTAACAGGTGAACTAAAGTGAGGTTTCCTGACATTTCCAAGGGGGCAGGCCGATGCCTCTGATCTAGGGATTGGGGAAGAAAAGCTGGGATAGCTAATACCAGCCACCAAGAGGGAAACAAATGTACCGTGCGCCTGGGTTGTACCTTGTGACAAAGCAAATATATTATTCCATTAGCTAATCTCTCAGAACATTACTTCCTGAGACACAGATCTGCTTATATTCATTCATTAAACAAACATTTCACAGATCTCAGGGACAGGAACAAAAGATTACCCAGTTCCTTTCATAATTCGAAACTGGAAGGGTAGAGCGGAGGGACCAAAGGAGAAGGGGGGGGGGGGGGGGGGAGAAAGTAGTGCTGGGGCTGGGTCAGCCCTCTCTGGCCTGCCCTAGGGTGGGGGTAGGTTGGGGACCCCACCTGCGAGAGGGAGAAATGGCCCTCACAGTAGCGCTGCGCCTGCGGCAGGTGGAAGATCTCGTCCATGTAGGGCTCTCGCAGCGCCCGGCTGAAGGCGGAGAAGAGGAGACAGGACACTAAAAAGGTACAGCTCAGAGCAGCCGAGAAGTAGTAACCCTCGAGCTGCGCCATTCCTGCCCCCATAGCCACTGCCCAAGAACCCAGTCCTGGAAAATCTGTTCCGGGTTCTCGAGCCTGCAAAGTCGAGCTTGAAACTCGGGCTCGAAATGGGCGCGCAAGGCGGGACTGGCCGGACAGGACTGAGCATAGCCGGAAAGCAAAGGATGCTGGGAGAGCCCGGACCCTGATCTTCCGGAGGGATCCGGTCACTGTTTCCGGAGTGACGAGTTTAGGTAACGGACCGGGCTGTTGCCCTGTCAATCACGTTGCGCAGGTCGCACTGGAGTGGTCAGAGCCACCGGGAGGGGCGGATCCCGGAGTCTACAGGCGCTGTAGCTGCGCGGCTAGATGGCTTTGAAGCGAAAGCCGCAGTTGTTTATCCCTCTAGTTGCATTTGGCTTTTTTCCTGCTCGTTCTCATCTCTTACCAGGAGGTGGCATCGCTTCCCCACGTTTGCAATCCCCAAGCCCTGACATTTTGCACCTTTCCCCCTAATTATTTTTCTTTCATGTGATCTGAATTGAAACCTGTGATTCCAAGATATTTGGTTTCATCAATTTTGGAGTGTAGGAGAGGAACTTTGGTTATGGAAGCTAAGATTACGACTTCCAGATTAAAACTTGAATGTCTGAAGAGGCTTTTCACTGCTGAATTGCAGTACTCTGTAGGAGCTGGGGAAAGAAATTTTTAGGATTTGGGGTGTTTTAGATAAGAAAGGATTCTCTGTGTCTGCAAGTTTGTTCTCGTTCTTATCTCTGCTGCAGTATTTTATTTTTACTACTAAATAATAAGCATGAACATATTAATTGGTGGCACTGTGTATCAGTAATATTTGTAGTCCCCCAAATGGCTTTCACATACTAAGCACTTAAATTGGTAAACTGTTTACAGGTTGTGTAGATTTCGCACATTTCTGGTATTAGGAGTTAGGGGCAGGAAGTGAAAGAGAATATTTGAAGAATGCTGACGATAAATTATGTCTTGTAATTTTGCCTTGAACATAGTTGGCATGTTTTGAAGGATGCCCTCTTGGGTACTCTCAGTCAGATTGTGTTTGGTGGGAATACATTAGAAAAGTGTCAGGATTTGTTTAGTGTTACAAACCTCAAGGTTCTCAGTTCATTTTTCTTTGAGTCCAAGCTAATTCACACTGTCCCAATTTAGACAAATTAAACTACATCCCTATTCAGTCTCTGCTATTTCTTCATTAATAAAAGGGCACAAGGTGAATAGGAGTGGGATGGAAACATATTTAAGCCACTGGAATCAAATCATGTCAGGATTCTGTTTTGATGTGATGCTTAGCTTTGTTTTCTCTATTATCTCCCATTTTATTACTGGGTCAATAGTGTGCTTACCTATTGAAAATCATGTCCAGATGATTCAGTCTTCAAAAAGTAGATAATAGTCTACAGGTAATGGCCCCAGATCCCATGATTTACTCAAAGGTGACATATATACTATAGGGGAGGAAAAGTATCTGTTTCCTCTACCCTTCTAAGTTCTCAACTGGGAGCTCTGTAACAAAAGACAGAAAAATGAGGAGAAAGCATACAAGTATATTTAATATCAATTTTATGTGACATAGGGGCCTTCGTATGGAAGTGAAAACTTGAAGAGATAGTTCAATCTGAGCATTTTTATGCTAGGTTTGATGAAGAGTGGAAAGTAGTGAAAGGGTATGATAAGACAAAAAGTATGAGGTAAGTATAGTAAACTGGAAGAAACTTAGCAAGGCTTGTTCATTCAGATTCCTCTATGTTCCTTCAGTTTCAAAAATAAGAATGCTTCTTTCCTCTGCGTGTAGGAAGGCCACCTCTCACATAAAGGTTTTATGATCTGCTTCAGGAGGTCAGAAAGTCCTCTCTAGGTTTTATGATCTGCTTCATTGGAAGACCAGAAAATCCTTCCTGCACATGCCATTTCTCAAATTTCTTTGGCTTGAAATATTCAATATAACAAGTTATCATATTTGGGGCTAACATGTCTTAAACCTCCCTCCCCATCAATACCCTGCAGTCTATTGACTTATCCCTGAAATAGTGGGAAATTTTTCAAGGTAGTAGAGTAAGGCCAGAGATTTATGCTACAAATTTCTTTCTATAAAAATTGCCATCAAGAGCTTACATTATACATCCTGTCCCTATAGATATCACACACATCCCTTTAAGGTTACGTGAATGTTTCAAGGAAATATGGGGCTTTAGAACTGCTAGGGATCTTCTTTAATAATCTAATTGATTTCATTTCTCAAAAGCAGCTGCAGTTAAAATAAGTGCTTTACCTGAAATCACATAGGAAATTAGTGACAGAGGCAAAGGTAGAAATTAGGATATCAGCTCAAGAGTAATAAAATAACCCCATTTTGTTATTGTTTAAAACAATCTTAAATTTATACTGAAATGAATGTTTGTTAGTCCCAGTAACCTTACATCTACGTTCTACTCCTTTATGTTTTAATCTACCAAATTGAAAATACAGGTGTCATTTTTTTTAGATGTCCACATTGCAGAGTAATTGTATTAAAATCTGATGGAGAGCCTTGTAAAAAATTAGATTCCAGGGTATCATCTCAAACCACTGAATAATAATTTTCAGATTTGGAAACCATCAGTGAAAAACACGAATGCTAAGAAATCCTATTGGTTCAATAGTGGTGTTCACAGAATACTCTACTAGTTTGTTGGTGAATTATTTTTACTATTTACAAATTGGTGAAGGTTTGTCATATATCCACTTTGGGATTACCACATCTCCAGTAACCTATAAATGCTTTTCCAAAGTCTTCCACTAAATCAAGACCTAATAAAATAGCTACCTGTGGGGATTTTAATGAAGTAAGCTATATTTTATTAGGCTTATCTTTTAAAACTGGATCATGATTCATATTCACTTTGCATTCTCTGTTCAGGATTTCAACCCCAATTTCCCACAGATGTTTATTTTGTGGAAAAGAGTCAACACTAGTATAAGTAATTCCATCATCATTGAACATTAGTTAAATTCTCTATTTTGTGCTATTTGAATTATGATATAAAAAGTTAGGCAAGAAAAATAAGCAATTTCTGTTGGAGTTCTAAGGATAGGTAGTGTTCACAAGAAGTAAATATTTATGGGGTGCCTGAGTGGCTCAGTCAGGTAAGCATACGACTTTGACTTAGATCATGATCTTGATCTCACATCTCTGCTTTTGAATTCAAGCCCTGCTCGTGAGTTTAAGCCCCACGTGGGGTTCTGTGCTGACAGTATAGAGCCTACTTTCGGATTCTCTATTTCCCTCACTCTCTGCCCCTCCCCCACTGGGGCATGCACTCTCTCTCTTTCAAAAACAAACAAACATGAAAAAAAGAAATATTTGTTGATTTAAGCCATTAAGATTTTGCCTTTATTACTGCCATGAAACTTAGCCCATCCTGATCAATTCTGACATTCCTAATTTGATGAACTCATGTAACATTGTGTATATGAATTCTGTGGAACATAAATTTCCAAACAGTGAGTTTCCCTAAAGACTGTAATTCTAAGAGAAATTTGTCTAAGTACCCTCTTACTTTGAAGTGATAGACCAAGTACCATTCTTCCTCTTATTGAATGCTTTTCACTTGCTACTGAACCAAAACACTGATCACTTGATACTGATAGTCGTGAGATGGCTTACTCAGTTCTAGGTGACAGTTCTAACTACAGCAGGGTACTATATCTTGGGCAAAATCATGCATGATGACATTCAAAAAGCAAGTCTAGGGGCGCCTGAGTGGCTTGGTCGGTTGAGTGTCTGACTTTGGCTCAGGTCATGATCTCACAGTCCGTGAGTTCGAGCCCCGTGTCAGGCTCTGTGCTGACAGCTCAGAGCCTGGAGCCTGTTTCAGATTCTGTGTCTCCCTCTCTCTCTGCCCCTCCCCTGTTCATGCTCTGTCTCTCTCTGTCTCAAAAATAAATAAACGTTAAAAAAATTTTTTTTAAAAAAAGCAAGTCTAGCCTTCAGCTCAATTTCAACACATTGACGAAAAAACTTTTATAATTAACCAATGAATTAATTAATTAATTAAAAAGAAAACAATGCAACATTTTGATATAAATGTGTTAACTAGTATTTTAGCTCTTTGCTGAAAGTATCTTGAAGGTATGATGTAGGGTGACCAATCTTCTTGGTTTGCTGGATACTTTCCAGTTGTAGCCTTGCAAGTTTCAGGAAATCCTTTGGTTCCAGATAAACAGAGATGGTTGGTCAGCTGGAAAGTTATACCATACAAACCAAAGCAAAACTTCCTACATATCCTGTATAACAATGGTTCTTAAAGTGTGGTCTCTGGACCAGCAGCATTAGCACCACCCAGGAACCTGTTAGAAATGCAAGTTATTAAGCAATGTTTTAGACTTATTGAAACAGAAACTCTGGGGGCAGAGCCAAGAAATCTGTGTTGTAAACATTCATTTAATAATCAATTATGATTCTCCTAAATTCCTAGGTGAACCTGATGCACATCTAAATTCGAGAACACTGTAGTCCTCTACATTGCCTTTGCTCTTCTGGTCACATGTACTGCTTTGCCACCTGTCTAGGGTCTTTTTTTTGTGTTTTCTCTCTTTTTTTTTTTTTCCTCCTGGAGTCGAATTTGGCTTATCCAATTCTTCATCTCCAGGCTTTACCCTACTGAAAAACACAAAGTTAATCTCCAAGCAACATAGAGATTCCTTCCTCCTCAGCAGGTGGAAAAGAGAATTTAAATACAAGTTAATATTTTTCTATTGTATAAATTCATACTTAAATACATCTAATTTTTCTTTTAAAAAAATCTATGTAAAGAGGAACTGTTCTTTTTGAAAAAGAGTAGCTGAAACTATAGTCCTATAGCTACTGCGTCCAGTTAAATGAGAAGCATTCCAGGGAAAAGAAACTTCACAAAGACCTTTGCCCTTACACTATGTAAAATTTAAGGAAATGATGAATGATTGTTAAATGGATTGAAATATTATATTGATGAAATTGCAGTACCATTAAATCAATCAAAGTAAAAAGTTAAAAGAAAGACACTGACCTAATTTGTAATTTTACATTTTTAATAAACCAGCAGTATGATCTTACTAATTTAAAATGCTCAGAGTTTGGACTCAGATTTATCATACTGCTGTTATTACTAAAGAAACATTCATCCATGTGAATGTGAAATATTTAAGAGACTTTCTATTTACTTATTTCTCTTTTCATTTTAAAGGCAGAGCTAGAAGAAGACGAAACACCCTTACACTGATCATTTGGTGCCCTGCACCAATTGAAAGTTTGGCATACATTCAAAATATTGTTCTTGAGTTATTTGTATGATATTAATTTAGTGAGTACAGAGATAACATGAATTTTCATTAATGAAATTTAAACACAGAAACCCTCATCTGGATTTTATTTTCACTGGGCAAAGCAGAGACGTTGTAGGAGTAGTTCCTATTCTCTGGTCCCTGTTTTTGGTCTTGTTTAGTCTTGTATTACTTTTCTGAATGAGACAACAAACCATATTAAAAGATTTACAATTATTTAATACAATGAAATGAAATAGTACCTTGTTTATTACTGTCTCAAAGTTTTAATTTTTATAACAGCCAAGTTTTGATGACTGATGATACGTTTGTGCAAAAATAGTTAAAATAGATCTCTGTATTAAAGAAGTGGTTTTTCAAAAACTTATTTCCACTAGAGGGTGCTGACAACTTCAGCAAAATCAGGACCAGTTTGTTCCTTTCCTAATCTGATTTGTTTCCTAAACAAATGTTCTAGCCTTGCTTATCAATCAGCACTCAAAATCGGCCTAACAAGACTGCCACCAGGTTGGCTCTTTCTAGTTTTTAAAGCTCATTATTTTCAATATTAATACTGCATTACCATTATTTTTTTGTATTGATGTTCTTTACCATATGTAGTTTGAGAAACACTCCATACCTTGTGATAAATGCAAATTTACCTTAAAAAAGCAAAATTAGAGACTCCTGGGTTGCTCAGTCAGTTGGGCGTCCGACTTTGGCTCAGGTCATGATTTCGTGGTTCATGAGTTCGAGCCCCGGGTTGAGCTCTGTGCTGACAGCTCAGAGCCTGGAGCTTGTTTTGAATTCTGTGTCTTCCTCTCTCTGCCCTCCCCTGCTCACACGCTCTCTCTCTATCAAAAATGAATAAACATCAAAAAACATTTTAAAAAAGCAAAGTTAAAGAGAAAAAAAAAAACAAAACTCAGTATTATGTCCAAAGGATATATAATGTAACTTATTTTCAAAATGGCAACCTGAAAAATGTAATGTAATAAATATCCAAGCACAGTGTTTCCATTTGGCCAACGTCATTTAATACAGTGGTCAAGAGTCAATCTAAAGTTTGCACTTTCTTGAGGCACCTGGGTGGCTCAGTTGGTTGAACAGCCGAGTTCAGCTCAGGTCCTGATCTCAGGGATTGTGAGTTCAAGTCCCGCATCAGGCTCTGTGCCTGGAGCCTGCTTCAGATTCTGTGTTGCTCTCTTGCTCTGCTCCTCCTCAGCTCATGCTCTGTCTCTCTCTCAAGAATAAATAAAACATTTAAAAAAATTTAAGTTTGCCCTTTCTTTTATTTTTGAGAACTCAGTGCTCTGTGAATGAAAAGTTATTTACCAAGCTAGCCTAAACAAATGTGGCTTGTGGGTAAATGGCAAATTTTATTTGTTCTCTCATGAATGTGGGTACTCTGAAATTGTAGGGAGAGCCTGGGGATGGTTCTGGTTCTCCATCTTTGCAGCCTCTTTGTCAGATGGTTCCTTGCAGTGAAAGCAAGACCTGACCAAATTCCTCAGAAAATGGGCATGTGCTAGCTCCAATAAGGCAGGGGCAGCCATATAATCTGCTTGTAGGTGGAAGGAGCTCTTTGTCTATGCCATCTAGTAGCTCTCCTGGGCAGGTCTTCTTCATGTGTGTCTTATTCCCAAGCACATGTGGTGACTTTCTTACGGTGTAATCGACAAACCTTGTAACCAGCTCTTCAGGCAGAAATTTTTTTCAGTTTATTTATTTTTGAGAGAGAGAGAGCGAGAGAGATCGTGCCAGCAGGAGAGAAGGAGGGGCAGAGAGAGAGGGACAGAGGATCTGAAGTGAGCTCTGTGCTGATAGAAGAGAGCTACAGGGGCTCAAACTCACAAAACTGTGAGATCATGACCTGAGCCAAGACCCTCAACTGACCGAGCCACCCAGATGCCCCAGAATTTTTTTTTAAGTGGAGAGAAACTGAATTGTTCTTTCTGGACTTCTAATGCCATCAATGCTGTTATCACTTAACTTGAACAGCAATAATACTGGCAGTCGAAAAGCTTTTTTGTAAAACTTATGTTAATTACTATAATTTAAAATATCTATGCAGATATATGATCTTTAAAAGAATAAATTAAAAAAATAAACAAATTAGGTTGATTGAGATATGATTTATACAAATAAAATTCACTCTTTTTCAGTGTACAGTTCTGTGCATAATCTTTCACGGGCATAAGTACAAGTCTCCCAGATAGTCTCTTCATGTGCTAATTAGCCAAACTCAAATATTTTAATCAAAGATAATTACTATGCCAAATGGTTGATCAAAATATTTCGATTCAACTTAACCTAGTCACAAACATATTATTTCCCAATCTGATGTAAATATAACAGCTTTCCCAAATATTACATGCTTTCCTTAATGCAGAATGTTCAATCATCATAAATGTGTTTGCATTCCTTGCTTGCACAACTTTGTAATCAGCTTACATTCAATGTCACTGACCTAGGCAAGAAGCCCTGGAAATATAATTTCTGTGGAAGGATATTCTTTTTTTAACCTGTTTATTCATAGTTTCGCTATTGACTGGCTTTTTTTTTTTTTTGACACATCTACCATTAGTATAAGGCCAAGGTTGACAGACATTTTTTTGTAAAGATCCAGAGAGTAACTGTTTTCAGTGTTGTGGCCATATGGTCTCTGCTGCAACACTTAACTCTGCTGTTGTAGTGTGAAAACAGTCATAGGCAGTATGTAAACAGAAAGCATGGCTGTATTCCAATAAAAATGTATTTACAAAAACAAGTAGCAGGCAGGATTTGACTCACTGGTTATAGTTTGCCAAGACCCCCAGTAAACCTAATAGTTTCCAATTTACTTACTAAGATATAAAAAAAAAATATAACAGTGATATAAACAACAAATAATGAGGGCAGCATTCAAAACCATATAGATCCTGTGAATATCAACAGTGTTATTTCAACTAAAATTAGCTATTGTTTATGACCTGGGTTAACATAAACACACATTCTTTCCTCCATTGCAGATAGAACTCTACAAATGTGCTAACTTAGGACATTGAATCTATTGGGAAATAGTTTAAGGCCACCAATAATTCACTGATTTATTAAATCTCCCCCTACACTTCTGCACTAGAGAAGAAGCTTATCCAGGGCACCAAATCTCTGGATATTTCTCATTGAGAAAAGGTGGGTTGTTGCTTCTATGAAAGAGATTCTGGACCCCCTCCTGGCTTGTTGATCTGTAGGAATACTTCTCTTACTGGGGATTCCTTGTTGAAAGGCACAGTAACAGGGGTCAGGAAAATATTAAACCCTATCAGTTCATACTGCCTGGATCATATGTCTCAAAAGGCGAAACAGCATGAAAAATGAGCTCACAAGTGGGGCAGGTTCTGCAGATCAGGAAGATGTGGATGGAATTTTTTAAATACCTGCTAAGTATTATATAGGAGAAGGTTATGTGAAGAGCAGGTTTTCCATAATGATGACACTGGCTTATTTTACAAGGGTTTCAGCAAAAACACTTATATAACTCAAATGGTTGACAAAACACTGTCAGCAGAGGCTTACAGGTCCTTTTAGAGCAATGGTTCGATTTTTGCTCATTCAGTGTTTGAACATAACTATTAGGAATAAAGAGAATTGACTGTGTATCACTTTAAGCAGAAGTATTCAAAGCCACTGCCCAATTATCTTCCTGTATTCTTCCCTCCGCCATGAGAATGTCAAGTCCTAAAAAGGGACTGTTCCTTAAGCCTGAGTTCTGAAATGGGAATGCAACCAAGAGTTGAGTCACAGTAGCCCACCCACAGCTATCTACATGTAATATGATTTAAAAATAAATGTTGTTTGAGGTTGTTATTGCTGTAAAGCTACCTAATATAGTGTGGTTATCTTGCCAAAATTATTTATCGGTGAAAAATTATTTATGTACACACTTGATAATAAGTAACATGTTCTGTGTCTTCCAAGGGGTCAGACAGTAGCTCTCCAAAATTATTGAATGAATGAATGAATAAATGGAAGAAAAATATAAATAAAGAGAGCTAGGAGATATCATAGGATATAATATCACCCATGTTTGGGAAGAATAAAAGTAGTTAAAGTCACTGGGATTCTTTGTTCCTCTCCATTATGCAAGCAGCCATACCTTCTTGAACAGTGCAGGTCACATTCCTGAGACATGATGGGAAATATTAGAGAAAACTAATTTTATTGCATTGGTGCTTGGTAATCAGGGCTGCTTTTGACACTGACACTGGATATTGTCTCTGTTAGTGACCCCTTAAATGACTGCAACTTCATGGTCTACATGTTCCAGTATGATTCCACCCATGGTGAGTTCAATGGCCCAATCAAGGCTGAAACCTGGTAGCTTGTCATTAATGGAAAGCTCATCTCCATCTTCCAGGAGCAATATCCTCCCAACATCAAATGGGGTGATGCTGGTGTTTTTGAGTCCCCTGGTGTCCTCACTAACTTGGAGAAGGCTATGGCTCACTTGAAGGGTGGAACTAAAAGGGTCATTATCTCTGCCCCATCTGCTGATTCCCACATGCTTAGGATGGGTATGAACCATGAGATGTTTGACAACTCCCTTGGGATTGTCAGAAATGCCTTCTGTACTACCAAGTGCTTGGCCTTTTCGGCCAAGGTGATCCATGACAGCTTGGCCTGGTGGAGGAACTAATGTACACAGTCTGTGCCAGCACTGGATGGTCCCTCACGGCCCCTCTGGGAAGCTGTGGCATGATGGCCATGAGGCTTCTCCAGATATCATCCTTGCTTCTATTAGCACTGCCAAGATTATGGGCAAATTTATCTCTGATCTGAATAGGAGCACACTGGCATGGCTTTCTGTGTCCCCATCCCCAAATGTCAGTTGTAGATTTGCTCTGCAGTCTTAGAGAAAGCTGTCAAATATGATGATATCAGTAAGGTGGTGAAGCAAACATTAGGGGATTATCTGAAAGACATCCTGGGCTATACCAAGGACCAGATTGTCTTTTGCAACTTTAACAGTGACACCCATTCTACCTTTGATGCTGGGGCTGATATTTCCCTCAATGACCACTTTGTCAAGCTTCTTTCTTGATATGACAATCAGTTTGGCTACAGCAACAGGATGGTGGACTTTATGGTCCACATGGCCTCCTTGAGCCCCTGGACTACCAGCTCCAGCAAGAAAAAGAGAGGAAGAGAGAAGGCCTCAGCTGCTGGGAAATTCTTTCTCCAACTCATCCCCCAACACACTGAGAATCTCCTGACTTCTGCACAGTTTCATCCCAGACCCCCCTGAAGAAGTGGAGGGGCTTAGGAAGCCCTACCTTGTCACGTACCATCAATAAAGCACACTGTACCCAGTCATAAACAAATAAAGGCTTTGGGGATTACTTGAGGAGATGGGAATAGATTGTGTTCCAAGAAACCAGAAACACCATGAAGCCATTTGCCCAACTGTGAGATGCCTTTTGCCGAAGAATCTGGTACTGATTCAGTCCAGAAAATAGTTTGGTGAAGCTTGAGTGTGTGATGAGTCTTGTGCTTGACATGCTTCCAGTAAATATTTACTAAATAACTGTTGATCATAATGCCATTTTAAATAACATTTCATGAAAAATGTATCCTGCCTTATTAAAATAAGGTAATAAACTAGAACTCAGGGATACCCCATCAAGATTAAAATGTTTATTTGATTAGCAAATGAGTGATTAAAAACTCCCATGTTACTATACCAAGGACATAGCAACATAGATTTACTTAGTTCATTTATTTGAAGAATATATTTTAGCTTTAATTATTTATGACAGTTTTAAGTATGCTCACAAATTTATTGCTTTGTTTGGAAAGTGTAATTAAATCTCTACTTTGGGAGATATTGATATTATTAATGTGTAAGGATAAATCTGAAAATGGGAGCACTAATAGCTTAGTCCAAATCACTGTCTTTCTCTTTTAGCAACTTCAAACAGTATGTGTATATGATGAATCACTTATATCCAGAAGAGTAAAACTTGTTGGAAAATCCTCCTCCTTGGAACTTCTACCTTTTTCTCCTTTCTTAGTGTGGCAGGCAGGTAATTTGTCATTTATTTCACACCTGAAATTTTGGAAGAATAGTAAAATGTAGCATAACATCTTTTATTTGTGTCTTAGAAGGTTTTTCTAGGCACTATAGTTGTTCCAAGCCTAAAAGATTTGGTCAGCCCAAACTGGACCAGTTACTTTTACTATAAGGAGAACCTATAACTATATTTTGGTCTTTTTTATGTTCTTCTAAGTTTTAGATGACCTGTTAATTAAAATTCTAAAACACTGCAGTATTTGCTTACTAAATCAATGAATTACTGCAAGTACAAAACATAGAGTCTAAGCTTTAACTATTTATTTTACTGCTAGAGAAAATCCATTTGTAGAATTTGGTTAAAGAAAAAAAAGCTTCGTGTGAATCTTTGAGAGACTTAGATACATAGTCATTCAATAAAATAGGTGATTAATATATTAACTATAGAAGATAAAAATATTTGACAAATTTTTGAGAAAACTAACGCACCTGCAAAAATACTCATAAGCCAGATTTGTTTATTCCTAACATTAGAGAAAACTTTCTAAAGATGCTCAGGCTTATAGTAAAGAATGATATAATTTAGTTAAATGTCAAAAAAAAGAAAAAAAGTGAGGGAGGATGGAGAGCTATGTACAAGAGCAGCATGCGGAAAGGTAAAGATGTATAAAAACGTGAAAGGTTTGAAGAAGTTCTTTCAAATTTGATTTTCAGAAGAAAACTACAGAGAAATACACACACACACACACACACACACACACACAATTTTAAAATAGGCCACTTAAATCCCAATGGCAGCCAGACATGTGTGTTAATATATCATTTTGTGCAAGGACATCAACATTACTCTAGGTTCCAGGATAAAAGACAGCATACCAGCTCTTTAAGAGTTACTGGTTTTCAAAAGTATTTGTATTTTCCATGCTTTGTTGTCCATGGTATTGCCCACTTTACCTATCTTTCAAGATAAATCAAATCAAACTTTGGCCAAAATTGATGTGGTTAAGAGAAATATAGCTATATCTTATATACTTTTTTAGAAGTACTTGCACTCTAAGAAAAATGGAATCTTTTAAAATATGAGGACTGAGATTACTTCTAAGTCAATACTTGATTTGTTTTTGAAAGTAAATCTGTGCTAATGGAAAGCATCATTTTCCAGCATGAATTAAATTATTGTGCTCTATATTTCCTGCTGGAGAGAGTAGGTTCCTGGCAATATGATGTTACATTTGCATTTTGATAACACACAGTTTTAGACTATTCCCCTCAAATCCAGAGAAATATAAATATATCAGAGTGTTCTTGAGAGAAATAGAAGTTTTCCATTATATTTTACCAACGTTATTTATAGAATTTTCAAAAAAATCTGTAATTTTGGTAAACCAAACATCCAAGTAACGAAATATCTTGCTTTTCATAAAGTAGGATACATGCATCGGTTTCATCATTGATAAGTTTATCTCAGTTTTTCAGAAATACATCAATAATATATAACAGCTATTTCTATTACAGGAAGATTCTTAAATGCCAACATGTAAAGCTTATACAATTAGATACAGATGAAATGTTTAGATTCATGTCAATATAGTCTTAGGAATAGAAGTTTTGGTTTTCTTAAAGCCATACATTTACAAAAAAAAAAACATAGGGATAATTTTTCAAATGACATAATAATTTCATTGTGTGAAAACAAAAAACTACAGTAATGAAAAAAGTTAGGGTTCCTTTACAACCAAATACCTAGCTTCATTAAAGAAAGATTCAACTTTTAAAATCTCAATTTGTTGGGGTGCCTGCGTGGCTCATTCAGTTAAGCGTCCAACTCTTGGTTTCAGTACAGGCCATGATCTCACGGTTCATAGGTTTGAGATCTATGTTGGGCTCTGTGCTGATAGTGTAGAGCCTGCTTGAGGTTCTCTGTCTCCCTTTCTCTCTGCCCATTCCTGGCTCATCCTCACTTTATCTCTCTCTCTCCCCTCTCTCTCTGCAAATAAATAATCATTAAAAAATAAATAAATACATACATGCATAAATAAAACTTCAATTTGTATGTAACTGCAGAAACAAATTTATTCAGTGAAGCTATGAGATATGCAAAGACATTGATGTTGAAAACAAACATGTTTGGGGGCACCTGGGTGGCTCAGTAGGTTGAGTGTCCAATTCTTTATATCTGCTCAGGTCATGATTCCAGGGTTGTTGGATCAAGCCCCAAGTCAAGCTCCAAGCTGAGTGTACAGCCTACTTAAGATTCTCTCTCTCCCTCTCTCTCTCTTTCTTCTCTCCCTCTGCCCCTCTCCCCCACTTGTGTTCTCTCTATCTCTAAAAAAACATAACAAAACAAAAACACCCAAAACATGTTTGGAACCCTTGTACTATACTAAATTCCATGAAGTTTTTTATTATGACAGTGCCCACTAGGTAAGAAAAAGTAATCTTAACCTAATACTTGATGGTCATTATTCATAGCATACCAATAATTCTAATTTGATTTGCTCTCAAATTTACATAGTAATTTCTTCTATAGTCCCTTTTAACCATAATGTGGGGTATAATGTCACAAATAAGAAGGCTTGGAAAAGTTAACTCAGTTATGCTGGAGGGCAGACTTTCTAACTTCAAGTTCATCATTATTTGTAATAAACATATTGGGAGAATAATGAGCTTTGTGAAAAGTATTTATCTAAAATATATTAATGTAATGTTTCCTAAAAAAAAAAAAAGGTATATATATCCAAACTCCTATTTCCAAGGTGTTTACCCCATTACAAAACTCCTTAGTTTTGAGAATTAACTTATATAAACAGCTTTCTTTTTAAATAGGGAACTCTTGTCTTTGAACAAGTATTTATTACGCAGTAAGATTAAGGGGAACGCAGTTAACAAGATAGGAATAATTCTTTTACTAATGGCCTACCATCTGTCATAGTATCTTTCAATCCCCGAAGGTTAGTGGATGTCTAGTAAAGATACAGGATATCCCATAAGAATTTTAAATTTATGCATTTTATTTTAATCTAAAAAGATAAATAGATACATGTAATATATTCTAAATAAGTGTTGTTCAGGACTTTCTATGGTAATGAAAATGTTCAATTTTATGCTGTTCAACATGGTAGCTGCTAGCTATATGTAACTATTAAGTATTGAAATGGGACTAGTGTGACTAATGAACTTAGACTTTTAGTTAAAATAATTTAGGGGCACCTCGGTAGTTCAGTTGGTTAAGTGTCCAACTCTTGGTTTTGGTTCAAGTCATGATCTCACAGTTGTGGGTTCAAGCCCTGCATCAGGCTCTGTGCCGACAGCATGGAACCTGCTTGGGATTCTCTCTGTCTCCCTCTCTCTCTGTCCCACCCACACTCATGGTCATGTACTCCTGTCTCTTTCTCTCTCAAAATAAATTAATAAACAGTAATAAAATAATTTAAATTAAAATGTAAATATTTACATGTGGCTAGCAATGCAATCACAAGGGTCCTTATAAAGTAGAGGGAAGAAAGTCAAAGTGAGAAAAGGAAATGTGACAATGGAAGCAGACATGAGAGTGATGTGAGAAAGAGACCACGAGCCAGGGAATGCAAGTGGACGCTAGAAACTGGGAAGGCCAAGGAAATAGATTCTTCCCTAAAGTCTCCAGAAATAACTAATTCCTGCTAACAACTTGATTTTAGCCCAGTGAAACCCATTTCATACTTCTGACATCTAAAACTGTAGGATAATGCATTTTTGTTGTTAACCAATTAAGTTTGTAATAATTTGTTGCAGCAGCATTAGAAAACCAGTATAACCAGTTTAGTCAAACGATGCCTGCAGATAATAGCATCCTTCCATGGTAGTTTAGGGTTACATTTTCGCATCCTTGTCCCTCGTCCCTTGGTCCAACCCCTTGCTTTCAGTTTAAGTGGCAATAAAGGGGAATCTCATTCAACTACACTTAGGACTACTCTCAGAGAGAATTTCTTATGATAAATGCATTCTTCTCCCTATGATTATATTTCCAGTGGCGTTTAATGGCTAATTAATTATAGATTGAATACACCTTTGAAAGCATTTAGCTTAACCATATCACAATCTGGCTCAACATCCACTATCAGAAAACAGAACAAAATTAAATAGACACACTTGGTCTGGAAAAGAAGCTGGAAAACTTAGGATGTTGCAAAGATGTACAAATGGCCAGCAAGTATATGAAAAGGTGCTCAACATCACTAATCATCTGGGAAAAGTATATCAAAACTACAGTGAAATATCACTTCACACTTGTTAGATTGATTATTATCAAAAATAGAAAAGATAAGTGTTGGTAAGATGTGGAGAAAAAGGAACCCTTATACACCATTGGTAGACATGTAAAATTTTTCAGCTGCTGTGGAAAACAACATGAAATGTCCCTCAAAAAGTTAAAATGGAACTATCATATGATCCAGCAATCCAACTTCTGGGTATATATCCAAAGGAAATAAAATCAGGGTCTCAAGATATCTTTACTCACATGATCATTGCAGCGTTATTCACAATAGCCAAGATATGGAAACAACATAAGTGTCCATTGACAGATGAATGGATAAAGAAAATATAGTGTATATATATACATGGACTATTTTGCAGTCTTCATACAGAAAAAAACCTGCCATTTGTGACAACATGAATGAATCTGGAGGACATCATGTTAAGTGAAATGAAGCAGAGACAAAAGAAAAACATGCATGATCTCACCTATATGTGGAATCTAAAAAACAATTGAATTTATAAAAGTAGAATGTTGGTGCTAGGGATCAGGGGTGGGGAAAATGAGAATAGCTGGTCAACTGATTCAAAGGTTCAGGTATACAGAATAAATAAATTCTGGAGATCTAATATATATAGAATGGTGATTACAGTTAACAGTGTATTTTATACTTGAAATTTGCTGAAAGCATTGATCTTAAATGTTCTTACCATACACAGTCATATCTCTAGGAGGTTATGGATGTGTTAAGTAGCTTGATTGTGTTAATCATTTCACATTTGGTATATGTATATCAAAACATCATACTGTACACCCTAGAAACATACAATAAAAATATTAATATTTTCATAGTGTGCTGGAGAATTTTAATGTTGGTACAAGTATCACAGAAAATGATTTAATTGCATATATAAAATGGTTGACAAAATAAAATAAAATACCATTTATACCCTCCCCCAATAATATTCTGTACATCAAATTTGCTAATTCATGTTTTATTGGAGAGGGAGTGGCATCTTCTTCCCACCATATACATTTAGTTCAGTAAATGGTGTAATCACACTGCTTGTCTCATGATGGTGCTATTTCCTGTGTTTTCATGTCCAAGTTTTAATTTCTTTCTAATTTATAGTTTTTTTAAGAATAGAAAGGAAATCTGGATTTACTCATTATAAATATATATATAATAAACAACTATTTTACTTTATTTCAATATGTTCAAATAATTCTATTTGAAATAGAGAAATAACAATATCACTTATATTGATAAAAGTTCCCAATACAAAGCTGATGAGTTTTTGCTCTTTACATAAAACCTGAAAAGATTGGTAAAAGCAGCTATGGTAATCTATAGCTGAAACAATTTGGATCCAGATATGTCAACATGCTAAAGATATGTAGAGGACAAAGTGGTAAATCCATGACTTAAGCCCAGTTCTTGACATTTCCTTCACTAAGATTGCTTTTTTGGATCATTGGTGAGCCAGACAGAGAAATGAGATAAGAGCTCCTAACACCTAGAAAACTAGAGTTGTCCATCTAGAGAAACAGTTGATTTCATTATGGAACTTTGGGTAGGATATTAGGGAAGGAAACTAGCATTTGTTATGTTGAAACTTCTATATAAATTTTAAAAAGTTAGTGAATTAATAAGTTCACCTTCCTTAGGTTTTATCTCCATCATTAAAAATTTTCTTGTATTTGAACACTCTTCTATAACTTATGACTGTCTATTCACTTGCATGTTATGGTGTCCTTTCTTACAAAGATAATGGGTGTATCATCTGTGTAATACTTGGGAATAGATGGTTGGCATTTGCATATTATTTTATTTAGTCTTCATAACAACACTTTGAGTTACATAATATTTTCCCACTGGAATCTGAGACTTGAAGATCGAATACCCTGCCTGAGCTTGTACAACAAGGTAGTGGCCTTCTCACAGCCATAATTTCCACCATAATATTGTCTTCCACTGCATTTGAGGTGAGTTATTGACTTTTGATGATAGATCCCTGCAAATCAAGTAAAAGAAGATCCTTTGGAGAAGGCGTGTATTGTTTCTTTTCTATAAAAGTTCCCTCCCTAAGTGATAGCTAGTGACTGATGTGAATGATCTCTCCATGTGATAAGAATAACAGGTGATAGCAGTGTTTTAAAGGGAACTTTAACCAAAGGCATGACAGTAGACAAAGGAAGGACCAAAGGTGACCCTGGTAGAGATGGCCACAGAGCGAACCAATGAACAAGGAAACCACTCCAAACAAGATGGTGGCCCAGTTTAGACTGGCTCAAGCACTACTGACATAGGGGAATTGGAAAACAAAGTTTGGCCCTGGAGGAAGGTACCCATTACATCATGACATTGACAGGCATTGTCAATGCCTGTCTTAACATGGCATTGACAGGAGACTGAGTAACAGTTAGTTGAAACTAGTTTCCTGAGATAGAATGATACTTTGAAAGGCTTCTCATTTACTTGATACTTTTGATTCCCAAAAGTAATTTACACAGATTCTTATTTCTGTGCATGGCTTGAAAGGAAAGGTCACAGTTACAAAAAGTGAAGCATAAGTTGTTCTGTTTTGTTCTCTGATGGATTCTGATCATATGGCTTAGTTTTGGCACACTATAGACTCCCAATAAGTATTTGTTAAATGAATGAATCAATAAATCACTGTATGTGAGCATCCTCCAGTATCACAAGCATAGCAGTGCATTTGTTTAACACATGAATGTAGAACAAATCTAAAAGGCTGTAAAAATAATCTAGCCTAATCTCCTCATTTTATAAATAAAAATGTAGTCCAGAGAAAGGACATGGTTTAATCATGGGTACACAGAAGCCAGAAATCTAGGAAAAAATAGAGAAAATAATTCTCAGTTCCCAATTCAGGCTTTGTTCGTTTTTGTTTTTGTTTTTGTTTTTTGTTTTTGTTTTTTCCTTCCATTTCTTCTGTTTTTGTTTGTTTTAATGCCTTCCTTTTTACTTATGACATAACTGGGCAACAGCTATATATTGGCTAAAGAAGATTTCTAGTTATATAAACATCAAAAACTCAAGCCAAGGTCAGGTTGTATCCTTTTCTTTTTCTTTCTAAAGCTTTGTCTCAATGATTGCTAGTGTGCCTCTCTATATATACTGCCTCATTTACATGTTATATATGGGGATTGCGTGAGATTATTCATGTTTGTGCTTATTCTTCCCTCTTTGTAATGGGGTAGAACAATGTAGATATTCTTGATTTCTGAAATAAAATTGAGATTTACAGAAGATAAAATAGACATTTGAAGACTGCACTTGCACAGTACATGACTTTGTGCTAGAGCCCAGAAGCCTACATCTTTGTCTCAGAAATTGGATGCTGTTGAATGGAAATGTGGTCTGTACATATGCCTGCATTGCACTTACATTGTTTTCCTGATGTTCTTTGCATAAACCTAGGGTGCTGAGTGGAAGGTGACCACCTCCCCAGAAGAATGCTGATGAATATCTCTGCTGAGTCACCCACAGCATACATTCAGACTGATGGTAAAGTTCCATTATATCATTCAGTTGTGAAACTAGAATAGCATAATGGTTAAGACTAGGTTTTGGACTGAAGGCAGAGCTGGGCTTGAGTCCCATCTCTAGCACTTCTTTACCGTATGTGGGTAAAATGGGGACAATAATATGAACTCCTGAAGGTTGTTACACTTTTAAATAAAATGATATACATGATGTACCTACCTCAGTGTGTCTCGTGAGCTCTACTGCCTTTTGGAATTATTATTGTCCCACTTTCCTATTCTATATTTGAGGAAAGTTGAAAATTAGGGAGCTGCCTTATGCACAGGACTAGAGATTCTAGGTCTAGGCACAAGTTTTCTGATTTCTATAGATTATCAGCCTGTTGTTTCTTATCATTGTCCCTCATTGTCTCTTCTCAGGAGGGGTATAGAGCAAATGGAAATGTGTCACCATGTTCTTTACTTTCTTTTTACTGTCTTCTGTGTGCTTGGTTCTTTGAAGTTTGGTTGTTTTTTGTTTGTTTGTTTTTAACATTTATTCATTTTTGAGAGACAGAGAGAGACAGAACACAAGCAGGGAAGGGGCAGACAGAGAGGGAAACACAGAATCTGAAGCAGGCTCCAGGATCCGAGCTGTCATCACAGAGTCCAACGCGGGGCTTGAACTCACAGACCAGGAGATCATGACCTGAGCTGAAGTCGGACGCTTAACTGACTAAGGCCCCCAGGCGCCCTATGTGCCTGGTTCTTTGGAGAAAGGGAAAACCTTGCCGACTCTGGGCCTTCAGCATCACCCATCTCTCCATGTTCTGCCTACGCTGAGTCAGTGATTATGAGCAAGACATTACTGTGGACCCCCTGACCCTCCGGTTTAGGAATTAGCATGCAGGGAGTTTCTGTCACCCTATGATAAATAGAATTGACAAACCACACAGCCCTGGAAAAGAGGTAAAATAATGCCCACAATGAGTATATGCATGATTTCATGAGTTTTGCCACCTTAAATGGGAAGGGGGGGGAAATGTGTAAAATAGAATATCCTTCTGACATTATTTATTCAAGACAAAACTAAAATCAATCCTACCACCTTCTTGTTACATGGGGAAAACTTGGACATCATTGCTTACATAAGGAAAGGTACTAATTACAGCACCAAATCCATAAAAATATGAGGCATTTCATAATACAGATTTATAGACAGACACTACTGCATTGTTTACACACTTAAAAAAATACCGTGACAGCACTCCAATGGCTCAGAACTAAATTCCAATTTGACTTAGGCCCCTGACCATGTATGAGTTTTAGCAAGTCATCAAACCTCCCTAGTCCTTGGTTTCTTTATCTGTATAATTAGACTATTGAACTGCTGCTTGCTAAAATCTCTTTCCATCCTAAAAGTATTTTGCCAGCAAAGTATTTTCCCATTACATTAGGTAAGAAAGTAAAAAGATAAAAAGAAATAAGCTACCCATAGTTGCTTACAGACATGAGAACAAATAACTATACTGTAATATATAAGTATTATAAGAAAAACTCATACAAAGTATAATATTATGATCAAACATGAAGTGATTAATTCTGGAGCAGAAGCAGGTACCAGGAAGAAGTGATAGCTAAACTGGATTTTGAAGGATGAGTAGGAGTTCACTAGGAGAAAATTATGGAGAAAGATATTTCAGGAAGAGAAAATGGGTTGAACAAAAAGGACAGAGGAGCAAAATTGCTTACAACACTCAAGGAAAAACAGATCGTTCAATATTTCTGGAACACTGTTCCTATGTTAGTGTGTGCAAAATGAGTTCTGATATGTCAACCAAGTTAGATTGCAAAGAGCCTTGTCATGGACTAAGAATGCTGGTTTTCATCTTCTTGTCTTCAGATAATTCAGTTTCAGTGGGTATTATGGCTTTTAATACAAAACATGATACACAGATGCTCATGCATTGTTATAAATGTAGACTTTGTGACTATATATATATATATATATATATATACATATGCACACTTACATGCGCACACGTACACATATATACAAATGAACATGCAGATAAAGATTCTGTGTCCTACACAGCCTTAAGATCTTGCTAAAAATGTGTTCAAGTAGCTGAAACGACAGGAAATACATCTAGAAGAAACTCTGGCTACTGGGTTAGCTTATTGCTTTCCTCTAGGGTCCCGTACCTGACAGCAGTCTCTTGATTTTCCAAGAAGCTTTCTGGAAACTCTTAACAAAGATACTTGGCATGTGTACATATGCTTTTAAAAAATAGCAGGGCCTAGGTGCGTCTGGGTGGCTCAGTCGGTTAAGCGTCCGACTTCAGCTCAGGTCACGATCTCACGGTCCGTGAGTTCGAGCGCGCGTGGGGCTCTGGGGTGATGGCTCAGAGCTCAGAGCCTGGAGCCTGCTTCCGATTCTGTGTCTCCCTCTCTCTCTGCCCCTCCACGTTCATGCTCTGTCTCTCTCTGTCTCAAAAATAAATAAACGTTAAAAAAAAATAGCAGGGCCTAGAATGTATTCATCTCTATAGTGATCTTGGTTATATTGGGGCACAAACATCGTAGCTAATCTGTTTCACTGAAAATCAGTTCAGAGTGCCATCTGAAGAAAGAACTCAGCCTCAGGCCACTCTGAGTACAAATGAAATGCCATCCAATACATGTTTCCTTGGGATCAGAATGCGTTAGACCCTGGGCAAAAATAGCCAACCCATCTACTATAGGGAGGCCTGAACCAGAAAATCAGAGAAACAGCATATCAGACTTAAATCCTGGTCAGTGGATGAAAGTCGTTCCTGAAGCAAAGTGATATACTATGCCTATGGCTCAGCCTCAGTATATGGGAATAGTTTTATTTGCTTTTTTTTTTTTAAAATACAGATATAACATTGTAAATGTTTTCTGTGCCAAAAAGAAGCAGAAAATGGAAATGATTTATATATGCCTTAGTAAAATTGCATCTTGGGTTCATTGCAAAATAGACAATGTAATTATTTTCGGAAACACTATGCACTTTATTAACTGCATGTAACGTGCATATGTGGACATGTCACAAATGTTCATGAAGTGATAGTCATGATGGCTGTTTGGTACTCCTTGCCCTTTTTTTCTTTGCATTCCTCGACTCCCACAGTGAGACATCTGTAGGCTCCTGCTGTCTCTGGGAGGGCTTTGCCATTCCATCACCTTGCTCCCTCCAATCAAAGTGTGCATACCTCATTAATGGCTACTCTCATCCTTACTCAGTGACTGAATAGGTAAGTGATTCATCTGTAAATATGAAATAATATGTCATCAGCTATAGACTGGCTCTTGTATAGGATATTCACAGAGGAATAAAAATTGTGTAAATTTCCGACACAATGCCGCATCAACAGGAAATGTGCTGTAATAGATCAGAATCTTGCTATACTCAAATTGCACTTTGTGGATAAGCACCAAAAATATAATCTGAGAACTGATAGAAAGCCCCATCTCAGCCCCATGCATATATGATTCATATGCATATAAAAATTTGCAAAGTTGAGTATCTGGTCTATAGTAGGCACTTGGTATGTGTTTATTTTTTATCCTGACAGGTTTGAGCACCTTCTAAACTTTTGAAATCCCACTACCAGTTCCAGGCCTGAGGGAGGACACAGCTGCAGAGGACAGGGCTGGGGACATTAGCTGCTTTCTAATTAGGAAGAAAGGAAAAAGGAAAGGAAAGGAAAGGAAAGGAAAGGAACACAAAGGAAAGGAAAGGAACACAAAGGAAAGGAAAGAAACTAAAAGAAACAAAAAGAAATGAAGAGAAATGAAAAGAAACGAAAAGAAGAAAGGAAAGAAAAGAAAAGAGAAGAACTAACATTTAGGAAGCCTCTGCTTGGATTCATGACTAGGATTTGTGGCAATGTGAAGACTAAAAGTTTTCGCAAGAAATCTTACAAGTGATTCTGTTGCATCTGCTTAGTGCCTTTTATTTCAGAAGGTAACAAGCCGTTTACCCAGGAGCTATAAACTACACTTAATGTTCCTGGACAGCCTGGACAAGGCACAAAAGCATGAAGTAGGCTGTTGTGTTTAAACACTAGTGGGATGCAATAAACCTCATGGAGAGGAGAAAATCAAGGTTAAGGAAAATGAAGAGACAGAACCATGAAAGGATGAATATACTATGTAGGACTTCTGGAATTTGGAGGATCCCGGTGGCAGAGGGTGTGGTTTAGGGGGTCATGGATCTTTTTGGAAACTATTCTGATAGTACTGTGGAGGATTATAGGAAGGTGAAACTAGAAACCAGGTCAGTTAGCAAAATATTTTAATATTCAAGGTAAAATGTAGCTAATTACACCGGAACTCTGGTGAAGTAAGTACAATGGAGGGAAATGGAGGTTTTAAGACACAATAAGAAGAGTGAGTTGAAAGGTATTAGTGACAGGCGTGGATGCATGGTGTGGGAGAAGGAAGAGTTGACTCCCAGGTTTCAGCCTTGCATAAAAGGATGTTGCCATTTATTAAAATAAGGTCTAAGGGAGAAGGAAAAAGTTTTGGAAGAAATATAGTTTCAGTTTTACAGAATTTGGATTCAGCATACCTATGAAAAATCTATAGAGGACAGCCTAGTGGATAATTGAATGGATGAATCCAGGTGCAATAAAAAGATGCAGCTGATTATGTGGTATATTCTACACAGCAAGTGACCTAAAGCAGTCTTCAGTCTTTCTCCTAAATTATTTGACCACTTCTCCATTCTAGCATCATTTCATTACCTCTTCTAATGTTCTACCTCTTCTAATGTCAGAATGTGTAAAATGTGACCCTTGAAGATAGAACAAATAACTCCACTATTTCTTAGGTATTTGACTTTGGAATAGTAATTTCAGTTTTGAGGTACAGTGTCTTCATCTTCAAAGAGCACTATGATAATCAAAAATAAATACAGATCTTCTTTGACTTACAACGGGGTTTCATCCTGATAAACCTAACGCAAAATGAAAATCTCGTAAGTCAAAAGTGCATGTAATACACCCGACCTATGGAACATCACAGCTTAGCCTAGCCTACCTTAAACATGCTCGGAACACTTGCCTTAGCCTAAAGTTGGGGAAAATCCCATAGCACAAAGCCTATTTTATAATAATAATAAAGTGCTAAATATCTCATGTAATTTATTGAGCACTATACTGAAAGTGAAAAACAGAATGGTTTTATGGATGCAGAATGGTTGTAAATGTATCAGTTGTTTACACCCTTTTGATCTTGTGGCTGACCACGAGATGCAGCTGCTGACCCTGGCAAGCATCACGAGAGAACAGCATACTGCATATCGCTAGCCTGGGAAAAAGTCCAAGTTCAAAACTTGAAGTACAGTTTCTACTAAATACATATCACTTTCACACCATCATAAAGTCAAAAAATCATAAATTGAAACACCATGAATAGGGGACCATCTCTATGTGGGATAGAGTGTGTGGAATAGTGTCTGAAAATAACCAGTGTTCAATAAATGCTGGTTTTCTACATCACCTTTTTTTTCTAGTTAGTTGAGGTGAGTTAAAAATCCTATCAGGAAATAGTCACTGATCTGCTGCTTGATTACTTTCAGAAGAGAATTGAGTAAATTCCCCTTCCCCAAACACAGAGTATATCCCTAAACCTCAAACAACGTCTTCTTTAAGGAGGAATAATTTAGGTGGAATAATAATGTAGTAGAGAATAATATTCCATTTTATAACATTTTATAACAGTCAGAGGCCTTTTCTGATTTCAGTTGGGCCACCAACTAACTGAGTACTCTCAAGAAGCCTCCCTGGCTCCAAATTTCTTTTCTAAAAATAAGGCTATGAAATGACCATACTATATTCTTTGTCCATCTGAAATACTATGAATAAAATTACCTTCAGTTTCTGGCATGTACTATCAAAATGGTAAGGTTCAAACAAAATCCATCTGATGAAACCTTTCACTGGCCAGATTCTGGAAGCATCTGAGTCCCATCATATCAGTGACATGTTTTGCAATCACAAGAACTAATTAGTGGATGAGATATCTGAAAGAGCTTACTTGCCCAGGCTCCTTGTGGTGCCTTCTCAGGGGAAGCTTGATTGGTTTGAGCCTTGGATGATGAACAGACTTGTTTCCTGCTGTGTTCTTTGGCATTGTCTATTGCCTGTTCCAAATCCTATACACTAGTTTGGTGGATCTCAAAGTCTGGCATCTGGGCTAGCAGTATCAGCATTACCTGGGAATTTTTTAGTAATGAAAACTCTCAGGCACTAACTTAGAATTACTGAGTCACAGTAATTGCTGTTGAGTCCAGGAATCTGTTTTTTTTTTTTTTACAGAGCCCTCCAGGTGATTCTAATGCATACTGAAGTTTGAGAACCTTTACATTGCATCCTCTTAGTTACACCCATCAGCGTCAGCATCACTTGGAGCCTGTTAAAAATCTCAGGCCCACCCCAGCCATGGTGAATCTGCAGCTCTGCAAATCTGCAGTTGAACAGGATACCCAAGTGATTCATATGCACATTAAGGTAAAAAGATGCATGAATCCAGAGAGAAGCATTACTACATGTAGACAATCAGGTTATTACACAACAGTATAATAAAAAAGTACTCTAAATGTTTACATCTGTACTCTACTTAAATATTCTAAGATTATCCCCACACTGACCATACCTACCTACAGTTACTACTCAAGCACTTTTTTTTTTAAGTTTGTATTTAAATTCTAGTTGGTTAACATTCACTGTAATATTAACTTCAGATGTACAATTTAATGATTCACTACTTACATACAACACCAGTGTTCATCACAAGTGCCCTCCTTAATCCCCATCACCTATTTAACCAATCTCTCCACCCACCTCCCCTCTGGTAATTATCAGGTTTTTTTTCTGTATGTTTTTAAAGGTGATCCTTAGAGGGGCACCTGGGTGGCTCAGTCGGTTGAGTGACCGACTTCGGCTCAGGTCATGATCTCATGGTTTGTGAGTTTGAGCCCCACGTCAGGCTCTGTGTTGACAGCTCAGAGCCTGGAGCCTGCTTCTGATTCTGTGTCTCCCTCTTTCTCTGCCCCTCCCCCACTCATGCTCTGTCTCTCTCTGTCTCAGAAATAAATAAACATTATAAAAATTTTTTTTAAAAAGGTGACCCTTAGAAAATTCACTAAAATAGGCTGGGAGAGGCATTGCTGGCATTCTGGTCTATAGGTCTGATGAATCATTAACCTTTACTAATAGAAATAGAGCTAGTTCAGAGCACCTGGGTGGCTCATTTGGTTAAGCATCCAACTCTTGATTTTGGCTCAGGTCATGATGTCACTGTCCATGGATTGGAGCCCCGCGACAGGCTCTGTGTTGGTAGTGGGGAGCCTGCTTGGGATTCTCTCTCTCTGCCCGTCCTCCACTTATGCATGCACTCTCTCTCTTTCTCTTAAGAATAAATATTTTAAAAAAAAAAGAAATAGAGATAGTTCTTTCAGTCTCACTGCTATGTATACTCAACTGTACAAATACACAGTTGAAGCTCCTCCCTGTAAATATACTAAGTGAAACCTGTTAATCGTACAAAGCGTTTTTTCTAATTCATTTGTTGAGAGGACCAAGAGTGTTTTTTAATCATTGAAACACTTATATTGAGATATTCTACTTACATATGATTATCATAGGAAGGATGACTTTCTCTTTTTGATTTGTCATATTTTTCTTCCTTTTATCTTAAACTTGGTAAACAAAATATTTCTTATTATAGTTCCGAATCAATTAGAATTTGAGACTGCCAACAAATATATTTATTTCCTTATGCATGATTATTTTATCATGCATTACCAGTCTGCAACTACTTAAACCAAGTTTAACTTTGAGATTATTTGATCCAAGAAAGTTAAATCTGGGCCCATATTCCATGTAACAGCTTCCTCACCTTTAGTTTTCCTTAACCTTGAGGGTACAGCACTTTGGGAGCCCCAGCTTATAGTGGAGATGGTCCTCAGTTTGGTTCTGAATTCTAACCAGAACAACATATTATTTGTGTCTCTTTTTTTCAATACATAAATGTTCTTTCTTACAGAGAATGACCTCCCTCTACCAGCTGCATGAGATACGAATTGATGATTCTAACTGTAAAGTGAAATAGTCTTTATTGAAGCAATGATAGGAAAGGAGTTATAGGCATGGAAAGAATATAGCTCTGAAATTTAGAAATGTGGGTTCTAGTCTTAACTGTTACTAACTAAATGTGATCTGGGCAAATTCTTTAATCCCCTGGCTTAGTTTCTCTCTCTCTCTCTCTCTCTCTCTCTCTTTTTTTTTTTTTTTTTTTTTTTTTTGGCTTGAAGTAGTTGCTTAACTATTAGTAACCTTTCTTGGAAATAATAATAATGAAACAAAAACTTTATTGATACAATATGTGAAAAAACTGCAAAGTGCCACACAAAGATTAAGTGTATTACTTAATTTTATCCTGTTACGAACCCAGTAGAGTAAGCATTCTTACTATATTCATGTTTTCCCAATGAAGAAACTAAAACTCAGAGATTATGTAATTTTCCAAATGTCATATAGTTAATAAATGCCAAAACTGGGTTTCAAATCAAACTGTTGGACTCTGAAGCCTTTGTATTTCACTCTCTTATACTCTTAGCATGATTAAGGGACCCCTTCTTTTGGCTACCCAAATGAGTGGCCAAATAATACTGCTCAAAATGTCTCCTGAAAAATGCTAGTTATATGAGCAATAGGCAGAGTTATTCAAGGAAATTTGTCAGTTTTCCTTTTTTTCCCCGAGTTCCTGTGAGTCATCTCCCTTCATGTGAGGTAAGATGCCCTCAGGTGAAAAGCTAACTTTGTTAGAAAAACACCACAAACCATGAGAGATTGTGACAATAAGGTCTTTCCTGTCAAGTAGTGCTTTTGAGTTAGACACACACGGCCTGGCTGTTATTGAGTAGCAGGAAGTCCAGCCGCCTCACTTCTTTCCTTAAACATGTAACTCTGCATACTCACCGTTAGTCACTGAAAGGCAATTAGTATATGCAACCTCAAGCATCCTCTTTGGGGAAGGAATTTCAAACTGGATAACTGGCCGAAGAATTCAATGTCATTCATAAATTTTGTGCTGCTTGATTGGACTAAGGAAGTTAAATGAATAACCATAATTAATGACAAATTATTTTTTCCTTACTCAAATATTTTGTTTTAAGTTTATTTATTTATTTTGAGAGAGAGTATGAGTGCTAGCAAGCAGGGGGAGGGGCAGAGAGAGAGGAGAGAGAACATCCTAAGCAGTCTCTATGCTGTCAGCACAGAGCCCAATGCTGGGCTTGATCTCACCAACTATGAGATCATGACCTGAGCTGAAAACAAGAGTTGGATGCTTAACTGACTAAGCCACTCAGACTCCCCACCTTACCCAAATTTTAAACTTAACAATCCAAGAACCTCTAAGAAATTGACACATTAACATTCTTTCTTGCCAATAAATCTCCATCCTTCTCTTGGAAGCTGTGTGATATACAAAGAATGCTTCTCGGTACATACATTTTCTGGTGAAAAAAGATCTACACCTATAGGTGAGGGAAATGAAGAACTAGATAAAGGAAGAAGTCACTCTTCAAGGTAGAGGCAGAGAGTACTAAGAATAGAAAAGCCAAAAGTGGATAGTGATTCATGACCCAAAACATCAACAGGGTAGTGAATAAATGACTGACTGCCTTAGAAAGTAAAGTCTTTAAGATCATTATTTGGGCCTAAAAAACCAAGATCTTTGAATCTTTTATTACTTAAGGTTGGTGGCTCAGTTGGTAATAAGATACACGATGAGGTCCTTTGTCAAGACAAAGCAAAATGGAGTGACCAGAGACAGAAAATAATTTATCAATTGGAAAAGAACAGTAAAACTAAAGTATATTCAACTCTGTATTTCTAAGTTAAGCACCAGTTAAAAACCACCAGCTGTTCCTTAAAAGACACATCCTGTTAATTGAAATGGTCTTAGATCTTGTTGCTCAAATACAGTAATGATTAATTCTTCCTTGGCTTTTGAGGTGCTCCTTATGGTCCACATACACTGAGAGAACTCTGTGATTATCAGAGAGGGTAGTGCAACTATTATCTCTCATATTGTTGAAGTTTGTCATATTTTATGTTCAAGAGAACAACCTGTAGATTTGTATTTTTCTAAAGGAGTAAATCTATGCAATTATGCAGAATTCAACCTAACTGGATGGTCCTGGGGCTTCCCCCCACACACTCTATTTACCTCAAGCTTATTAATACAATACCATAGTCAAAAAGTTCAGGAAAAATGGCTGTAGGAAGTCTGAGTAGTCAAATCTTTTTATTCCATTTTGGAATTGTTACTCTTGTCGCCTATGTTTTTGTGTATAAAGTTCTTCTGGTGTTCAGCTGCTAATAGTTACTTCCATAAGCAGCTCATGAATATTTAAATGTGATGGGGATGATTTCCTGATTTTTTCAGACTCTGCCAAAAGTCATTAGTGACTAAGTTAATCAGATGATAGTGTATCTAATCAGATGCTCCTGAGGGTCAATTATCAAACATAACCTACTTGTATGTTGCAAAGCACTGACTCATGAGTGAAAAGAAATAAAGATATATCCACAATTGGCCTTGTTCATTCCTTGGAGTGATCTAGGAGACCTTTAGGGCAGCTACAAAGACAGAGTTGTAGGGCGATTTTGGATGATCATCTTATAAGTTCAAGAATCCTACATAATCCTTCTGAAGAGCAGTTAGCCATTCATGTATTCAATAAATATTGAGTGCCACTCTATATCATGCACTGCTCTATATTCTGGGGCTATAGCATCAATCAAGACAGTCAAGGTCCAAATTCTCATGGAATATATAGACAGAAGAAATAGAAAATAAAGACAAATGAACAAGAGAAATATCAGACAACTGTAAGTGCTGTGTAGATAACTGAAATAGGGTGATAGAGATTTTGAGGCTACTTAAAACTAGGATCACAAAGAACTCTTGGAGGAGGTGTTTAAGCTAAGATTTAAATGACATGCAGACCTTGACATACGAAGATTAGGCAGAGAGTTTCTGATCAGAGAGGACAGCTAGTAGAACTGTTCTCTCTAATTAAAAACTAAGACCCCAAGGAGAGAGCAAACCTTATGTGATAGATAATAGAAAGAACAGTATGATGGGAGTGTATGATAGGAAGGGAAGTCCTAGGAAATAGAGACCAGATCATGATATTCTTTTTAGGAGAGAATAAGACATTTGGGTTTTGTTCTAAGACACTAGATAGCTTTAAATAGGGGAGTGATGTAACCTGATTTACATTTAGCCAAATTACTTTGGCTCCTGGGTGAAAAATGTGTTTGGGGTGGTGAAGAGTTATTAGAGTAATCTATGTGATAGACGATGGTGGCCTAGACAAGAGTAGTAGAAATACAATGGAATCAAATATATTGATTTGAGATATATTTTGGACATAGAGTTGTCAAAACTTACTAGTAAAATGAATGTGGCTGCTTTGAAAATGAAAAGATTCTAGGATCACTCCTAGATTATTGGTTTAATAAAGTGGTGGATCTAAGGAGAAGACAGAGGTAGGGTAAGTTTTCAGAACTAGAGGAAATCAGTAGTTTCGTTTTGACCTGTCCTACTCCTAATAGATTTAATTTAGTTTTGAGAGTGAGGTCAGTGTTTCTGAGGTTGAGACCATTATTATAAATATAGAGGTTCCACTTCTTAATGTTCCCAAATTCTATACTTCCTCTTGCTTTCTTCTTTAAATTGATAAATTCTCTGCATTGTAATGGTCCGATAAGGGAAAAATTCACAAACATAAATAACATTAATAAATGTGTACTGACAGAATTCAAAACATTCAGTGCACCTATTTACTGAGGCCTTCATTCATTTAATATTTGCTGTATACTATTTGTCAGAAATACAAAAAAAAATGAAACGTGTTCTAAGTAGCAGAGAAATAAAGATATATATTCAAAGCTTTCACATAATCCTATAGTTTGAGAAAACTTGGACGTTTAGTACTACCTTAATAAAATGTTCTCCATCAGCAGTAATCTCCAACACTCTTCTCCCCTGAGAAGTATGTGTATCTGAGACAGAATTCTCACAGAGTTTGTTACTGACAAATATATTCCCTGTAGAGCTAAATTACCATTTCCTCCCTATCAATCACATCCTAATAATGTCATTCATTTTCACTTTACAGAAGCTTGGGGGATAGCTTAACATTATGAAATTGTTGAAGAATGAAAACTATTGACCTGCTTGGAGCCTTCCATTCAACATCAATATTTCATTGGATTTATTCTCTTTCTTTCACCAGGACTCAGATTAGAGTGGGATTTAGCTCAATGGGCTAAAAAGGAATGTGTGTGTGTGTGTGTGTGTGTGTGTGTGTGTGTGTGTGTGTGTATAGGATGAAGTATCATGTTGAATGGTGTCATGGGCTGAATCATACCCCACTAAATTCATTGTTGAAGTCCTGACCTTCAGTATCTCAGAATGTAACTATATTTGGTACTAGGGGCTTTAAAGAGGTAATTAAGGTAAATGAGGCAATTAGAGTGGGCCCTACTCCAATACTATTTGTATCCTTATGAGAAGAAGAGATTAGGACACAGACAGGTACAGAGGAAAGATCATGTGAAGATACAGAGAGAAGATGACCATCTACATCCAGGGGTGTGAGAAGCCTCAGAAGACATCAATTCTGCCAATATCTTGATCTCTAACTTCCAGCCCTCAGAACTGTGAGAAATTAATTTCTATTGTTTAAGGCACTTGGTAGAATCTCTTTACTATACATGGGATAAATGAGTAAGGAAAGCTCAGACAAGGGGTAAAGCACTTGGAAGCTTGAAATTCTTCCACTCCCTTTTTTCTCTAAGAATGCTCTCTTTTCTAGAATACGCACCTGTATACCCTGGCATCTCCTGGGATGTTGAATATGTTTATATGGTATTCTATTCTTGCCCTGCTCATCATAGTGTTGCAGGACAAGTCACGTGTAAGACCAGTTGATACACCCTTCTAATATGCCTTAGATTTTGCTATCAGATTAATATGTTTAATAAAATAGAAGTTTTGCATTTCTCTGTTTTGTACTGAAATGTTTGAATATATCTGGTATTTTTTCATCAGACTTAGACGGTTTGTTTCAAATGGTCTGACATATTTAGGCTACCTAGTGAATTCAACTTGAGGGACAAAGATCTCAACTAGCTAGATATCTTTCAGTACAGTGAGAGATATAAATATAAATGTTGAGAAACACATCACATGTTTTAAGTCTCTGCACAGAAAAAAACAGTGATTTAAAATGTAGACAAATATGAGATAAAAATCCCACGGACAGACATACTGAATTATATGCATTGATTTTTCTGTCAATCTACTTGTCATATAGGCAAAGGACTTTGTCTTTTGAAAGTGAATTATTTGACTAAGGAATGCATGAACAGATTATTATACTCTATTTTCTATTTGCCTGCAAATATTAGTGCTTTATATAACATCTTAAAGATTATATTTTATCTAGAAACTTGTAAATATTTTCAAAAAGTCATCCTATCTAGGGGTTCTTGGGTGGCTTATTCAGGTGAACATTTGACTCTTGATTTCTGCTCAGATCACGATATCAAGGTTGTGGGATGGAGCACTCTTCAGGCTCTGCATTGAGTGTGGAGCCTGCTTGGGATTCACCCTTTCTCCCTCTGCCTCTCTCTCTGGTATGCTCTCTCTCTCTCTCTCTCTCTCTCTCTCTAAAATAAAATTTAAAAAGTCAACTCTCCTATATTCTTCATTTAACAATTTGACCTATCTTCTCCAAAATTTCTTAACAAGGTATGACCATCTATGCCTTGGAGGTGGTGGAATTCATATTGTTTTATATATGATTTGTGACCATAGCAGGGAATTATATAATGGGATAGTGTTGTGGAGGATAGTGTGAAAGGGCCAGATGGAGGAAGAGGGAATGAAGCACAAGTTTAGTGTGAGAACAGCATAATACAATTCTCAACAATAGCATACCCATGAATTTCTATCAAATTAATGATTTGTTTTGATACTAAATCTATTTAAGAGTTCCCAAATGTCCAGTTACATACTATGATATTTTCCTTAATTGATGCTGAGATATGAGAAATTTAAAATCCTTTTGCTATTTCCACACTTTTCCCTCTGAGATCTTGGAAGTTTAAGAAGGGTCAGCCCAAAAATGGTTAATAAAGCACTTGAGGTTTACAAGCCAGTGTGATTGGCACTCTAGGAAACAACTGGTTAATTTGCATCTCAGTAGGTTTAAGAAAGTCTAAGTGATTTCCTTGCAATAGAATGGTTGGGATCAATTATAGCCTGGTCAGTTCTGAGTTTGAAGATAGACATGGAAACCTTTGCTTTCAATTCAATTTAACTTGACCTATCTAGACATAAACAAGAAGGATTATTTTCAAGAGTTTTTTTATAGGAAGAAATAAGTCTAATGGAGGCATTTTCTAAAATAAGAATATATTAAAATCAGGGAAGCTATGTTGAAATAATATTACAACACAGATATTCAGTTTTTTCTGTGCTTCATTTTCACACTTTAAATTCAACCTAGTTTCACCAGAACGCATCTGAAGCTAAAGTTTTTCTTCCTTCCTTCCCTCCTTCCTTCCTTCCTTCCTTCCTTCCTTCCTTCCTTCCTTCTACTGCCTTATGGAATATAACTGATATATAATACAGTGCATATATATGAAAAGTACAATTTGATAAGTTTTGACATGTGTCTTATGACCCATGACCACAATCAAGATAATAAACATATCGATCATCTTCCAAATATTCCCTGATGTCCCTTTAAAATATTTCCTTCCCTTCCTTGATCTTTCCTCACATCTGCAGGCATCTATTATTCTGCTTTCTGTCATGGAGATTGGTTTGCATTCCCTTTAATTTTATAAAAATAGAGTCATGCAATATACAGCCTTGTTGCATAGCCTCTTTTACTCAGTGTAATTATTTTGAGATCCATTCACTTTTTTGTGTGTGTCAGTGGTTGATTCCATTTTATTGCTGAGTCATATTCCAGTGAATTGGTGAAGTGCCACAATTTGTTATCTATCACTCATCTCTTGATGGGCATATTGTTATTGGATATTTTAATAAAACTTCTAGGAACATTTGTGTACAAGTCTTTGTGCAGACATATGTTTTCATTTTGTGCAGAGAGGTGGTAAATATCTAGGAATAGATTGGATTATATGTTCAGTATATATTCAACATTTTAAGAAACTGCCAAATTGCTTTCCAAAGTGGTTCTATTGTTTTACATTCCAATCAGCAGTGGACAAAAATTTTAATTCCTCCACATTCTCACCACTACTTTCTGTGAACAGCCTTTTAAATTTTAGACATTCAAGTATATATGTATTGGTACACTGTTATGGTTTTAATATGCATTCACCTAATGAGTAATGGTGTTGAGCATCTTTTCATGTGTATATACACCATTCATATATCTTCAATGAGGTGTTTTTTCACATCTTTTGAACTTTTTTATTCTTTTGCTTGTTTTCTTATTATTGAATATAAAAGTTTTTTGTATATTCTAGATATAATCCTTTATCAAATATATGCTTTGCAAGTATTTTCTCTTATAATAGTGTCTTTTGAAGAGTCAAAGCTTTTCATTTTGATCAAGTTCCATGAATTAATCTTTCTTTCCTTTTTTTTTTTTAAATTTTTTTTTTTAACGTTTATTTATTTTTGAGACAGAGAGAGACAGAGCATGAACGGGGGAGGGTCAGAGAGAGGGAGACACAGAATCTGAAACAGGCTCCAGGCTCCGAGCTGTCAGCACAGAGCCCGACGCGGGGCTCGAACTCACGGACCGCGAGATCATGACCTGAGCCGAAGTCGGCTGCTTAACCGACTGAGCCACCCAGGCGCCCCTTTCTTTCCTTTTTAATGTTTTTTTTTTATTTTTTTAATGTTTATTTATTTCTGAGACATAGAGAGACAGAGCATGAGTGGAGGAGGGGCAGAGAGAGGGGGAGACACAGAATCTGAAACAGACTTCAGGCTCTGAGCTGTCAGCACAGAGCCTGATGCAGGGCTCGAACTCACAAACCGTGAGACATTACCTGAGCTGAAGTCGGTCGCTCAACTGACTGAGGCACCCAGCCGCCCCAATGTTTATTTATTTTTGAGAGACAGACAGAGTATGAGCAGGGGAAGGACAGAGAGAGAAGGAGAGAGAGAATCTGAAGCAGGCTCCAGGCTCTGACCTGTCAGCATAGAGCCCAACACGGGGCTTGAATACATGAACCATGAAATCATGACCTGAGCCGAAGTTGGATGCTCAACTGACTGAGCCACCCAGGCACCCCTTCTTTTTTTTAAATGGGAAAATAACAGTCTCTTTATTTAAAAAATTTTTTTAATGTGAGAGTGTAGTTGATACACAATGTTACATTAATTTCAGGTGGACAACTTAGTGATTTGATAAGTTTATACATTATGTTATGTTTGCCTCAAGTATAGCTACCCTCTGTCCTGTTACATTGCTATTATAATATCATTGAGTGTATTCCTTATACTTTGGTTATATTTTTGTGACTTACTAATTCCATAGCTGGAGGCCTGTAGCTCCCTCTCCCCTTCACACATTTTGCCCAATCTCCCCACCGCTTCCCCTCTGGCAACCACCAGTTTATTTTCTGCATTTACAGTTCTTATTCTGCTTTTTGTTTGTCTATTCATTTTTTTTAGGTTCCACTTATGAGTGGAATCATATGGTACTTGTTTTTCTCAGTCTAATTTTTTTTGATTAGCATAATATCCCCTAAGTCCATCCTTGTCTCAGATGGCATGATCTTGTCCTTTTTTATGGCTGTGTAATATTACATCATACACACACACACACACACACACACACACACACACAGACATCACATCACATTTTCCTTATCTGTCCATCTATTGAAGGACACTTAGGCTGGCTCCCATGTCTTGGCTACTGTAAATAATGCTACAATGAACACAGGGGTGCATATATCTTTCTTAGTGTTTTTGTTTTCCCTGGGTAAATACCCAGTAGTGGAATTATTGGATCATTTGGTAGTTCTACTTTCAATTTTTTGAGGAACCTCTGTACTATATTCCACAGTGTCTGCACCAATTTACATTCCTACCAATAGGAAGAAATAGAAAATCTGAACAGACCAATCAATCTTTCCTTTTATGGGCTTTTTGTGCCATATCTAAGAAATCTTTGTCTAATTCAAGTTAACAAATATTTTCTTATTTTTTCTTCCAGAAGTTTTTAAATTTTAGGTTTTACATTTAGGTACATTTAGTTTTAATTATTTTTTACTATGGTGTAAGACATGTATTGCAGTTCTTTTTTTTTTTTTTTGGTATATGGATATTTAATCGCACATTACTTGTTGAAAAGACTATCCCTTTTTCAGTTAACAGCGTGTGTACCTTTTTTGAATACCAGTTGTTTCCATGTGTTGGGTTGTTTTCTGAAATCTCCATTCTGTTCCATTGATGTATTGGTCTTTAAGCCAATGCCACACTGTATTGATTATTGTAACTCTTAAGTGTTGAAACCATATAGAATTAGTCCTCCAACTCTGTTCTTTTTCAAATATGCTTAATCTCTTTTAGGCCCTTTGAATTTCATAGTCTAGATACTTTATTCTCCCTGGACTCTCAGCCCTGTCTGCTGGGATCTGCCTGGGTTCCCCCACCATGAGTTGCATAATAGCTTTCATGGCAATAAGCTTGGGGAAATCATAGACTCCCCTTTTATATTTTCCATCTCTCAAGAATCACTGTCATTTTTGTCTGTGTTTAGTGTCTCAAAACCATTGTTCTAACCATTATGTTCATTTTTTTCATTGTTTTAGACAGGGGGATAAATCTAGATTTTGCTATTCCATCTTGGACAGAAGGGAAAGCCCAAAATAAATCCCTTGGACCTCTTTTAAATAATTTGTTTCCCAGACTTCCTTTTGACTTGAATAAGAACTCACCTCTTTTATTTCTCACAGAATTGAAGTGAAAATTAAATGAGGTAATTTATGTATAAAACTTTTTATTATATTGCCTAACACATCGAAAGCCCTCAAGTGTGTTGACTATTACTATAATTACTAATAGTACTAATGTCACTACCTTTGTTGTCATAAATTTTTTTAAATGTTTATTTTTGAGAGAGTGAGAAAGAGAGAGAATGTGTGTGTGCATGTGCCTACAAGTGGGGGAAGGACAGAGAGAGGGGGAGACAGAGGGTCTGAGGCAGGCTCCTTGCTGTCAGCTCAGAGCCCGATGTGGGGCTCGAACTCACAAACCATGAGATCATGACTTTCACTGAAGTTGGATGCTTAACCAATGGAGCCACGTGGATGGCCCTACATTACTTCTTTTACCACTATTACCCTCAAAATAAATCTGAGCTTACGTGTTCTGTTGTACTTTATGAAGTAGGCTTCTTATCATAGACTGATTTCAAACCAGCTCAAAATGGGCCATCCTTCAACAGGGCCAGACTTAGACATGTAACTATAGCTTCTATTTTCTGTTTTTTTTTTAACAGTACTTAATAAAGGACTAAGACTAATAGTAAATATGGGCAAACCTTGTTTTTTTCTTTCTACATTTGATCTCTCCAGTCATTTAACCATTCCTCCAGTGTGTCTCAGTGCTACTTTTCTCAACACATTTCTAAACTGGTACTTAAAGATGAGTTTAGGCTAAACAATACACACACATGCTTATAGATGATTTATTTTTCGAAATTCGGTCGTCTACCAAATATTCAGGAACACCAGTAAAAATTTCACATCTAAACCGAGAGAATGTTCTGGGACTATTGAAGTATAAGAAGTTTATTTAACATGAGACTTTATTTAACTTTTTTGTTTTTAAGGAGATACAGCATGGTGTAGCATAGTGATTTAATTTTTTTTTCTTTTAAAAGTCTATTCCTTTCAAACTAAATGTTATTCAGAATCTTTCTATATCTACCTACCTATCATCTATGTATCCATCATCATTAAAGTAGAGGAGTTCTAGTTGAAATAGGGGTGGAAAGTTCATGACGTGCCCCTTCACCTCCTTCTAACCAGCCCCCATTTCCTCACAAACTCATTCCTCTTCTCTCTTCCACCCTAAAGCACACTATGGAGCAGTCTAAAGATTTTTGAAGTATAGTGTACAAAAAGTTCAGGTGCGGCTAGAACTGAGTTCATTCTGGGACTACCTGCTACCAAATGTACCAAAGACTACATGTCTTTGGAAAAGTCACTAAACCTTTTTGAATTTCAACTTCTTCATCCATAAAGCAGGTATAACAGTGTAGGATTGTTTAGAAGATTAGAATAAATCATAAAAAGTAATGGCATGTAATAGAGCTCATCTCACTAGAATTCTTATTATGTTATAATCAGAACAAAAGGGGTGGGGAAAATATAGATTAATCTGAAAAACTGTACATTTCAGGATTTCTCTTTGACAAGTCTCTGGGGCATAATGATGTCTGTCTTTCTCCTAAGGGTAGTCCCAGATCAGCTTGGCTGAAAGGGGGCTTAGGACAGTTGGATTTAAGTATGTTTAAATGGTATGAAAGAGATTTTGTGAAAAACCTCTTTTTTTTTTTTTTTTTTTGAGAGGTCCAGTAAGGAATGATTGAAAAAAGGTGAGGCTGTAGTTACCAAAATGGGACACAAAGATTTTGTAACAAAGTGGGGGCAAGCAAAACCCAGGGCACCCAGGGTGGTGGGGGGAACAATTTAGACTCCTGGGGTGATAGAGGTAGAGGCTTTAATGATATTTGTCTTTCAGAAATGTCTCCCGGAACTTCCCCAGGAGGAAACTACCTGTGCAGCTCTTCTAGCTAGCTGCCTCATATAATTTTTCCAAGTGGCTGTAAGCACTTTTAATTCAAGCAAATCATCCTTTCCTGAAGATTTTCACAGTGAGAGAACATGGGATGGCCCAGCTACTGCTCTTTCCCCAAAGGATACTTCTAGATGTCTGTACCTTGTGGGACAGATGAATAAGCATCAGCAAACAGGACTGCTTGAAATTGAATGCTCCCGAGGCAACGCCCTTGACAACAATGGCTGAACTGAACTTGAATTACTGGGACTAAACTGGAAGGCCTGAAGGAGGCTATATGGGGCGGGGAGGGGTTGAGGGGACATGGAACACCGCTTGGGGATCCCTAACAATTGTAAACTTTCTGTTTCTGACAGTTCCACGTGTGCCCTCTGGGATGGTGCCTTGCCGTGTGAGTAAAAGGCAAGCATTAACTTGCCCCAGTCTTGAAAACCCCATTATTTATACCTCAGTGTTATTATCAGAAGTATTCCAGTGCCTAAGGAAAATACTTAGTAGACAATCTTCAGACATGTATGCTGTGGGAATTTTGCCTATGGTGGGTATTATTCCATTAGAAAGGTTGTATGAAATTTATTCCTGACTTTTGCTGAAGTAACAATGAGCCTGCCTCAGCCTGAAGGCATTCAGGGCAGTTATAGTTTATGGGTCCTAATTGTTTGGATAATGGAATTTGCTGTTTAAGATTTTTACCTTACAGACAAGGGTGAAGTCTTTGAAAATTGTTAATACATTCTGCTATACCTGGCTTTAGGCCTTGGGTTAGATGGATGAGAAACTGAAAGAGAAAGCCAAATTTACTAGTCAAGCCAATTATTTTTTGATGATCTTGCTAAAATAGCTTAATGAAGCAAATGTATACTGGTGGGGAATAAGAAGGCAGCCTTTAGTCCTGTGTTATTATTTGTGTGTCTGGATGGCTTCAGCCAAATAATTGAATATCTCTGAGACTTAGTTTCTCCATCTGTTGAATAAGGGAATGGAGTTGAAATAAATATTTTCCTTCAGATATGATATTTTCTGATCTTCTCATTTTAATATGGCTAAGGATGCAGTATCATATTATCAGTGAAAGAGGTAAGTCTTTTAGGAGGTGAAAGTATTTTTGAGAGGGATGTCTTGCCTCATCACTTCTCCAATTAGCCCATGTCAATATCCTACCACTCTAGCCATCTGCATGACTGGAATTGCCTGCCAAAATAAATTAAATATTTCTTAAAGTGAAGGGTAGAGAATATAATGGAATAGAGAAGAGTTTGCCAAAGTTTTCTATTTAAGGCCTTTAAAATGAAATTTGTTTCATTGAAATGAATAAAATGAACATAGCAGCAAAGAAGAATGATGTTTCAGGAATGTTCCGTGTTTCTCTGAAATTGATTTAATTTGAGAGGTAACAGGTAGTTAAATAAGTCTTTACTTCATAACATTTGGTATAAAGTCAATGAACTTTTACAATCCTTAGGCTTTATGTGAAGGTTCACTCTGGAATTGTTATTATTATTACTATTTTAGGTGTTAATGTTAAGATTAAAGTAAATTCTAATTATTGAATGCTCAACTAAAAAAACCTTGTTATTTACCAACTTTGTGATCTGATATAGCCTCAATATGTACAGGAAGAAATGTCATAAAGTTAAACCCATTGAATCATAGTGAGTTCTATCTGGATGATGGTATATTATAAACTTAAATTGGAAATGCAAGAAGCAATTCAATCACTGTTCTATTTAAAGACTGCTTTTGTTTATGATTAAGAAGCAAACAAAAAGCAGAAGTATGCCTGTAAATACAGAGAACAAACTGGTGGTTGCCAGAGGGAGGGAGTTGGAGGATGGGTATAATGGGTGAAGGGAAGGGGGAGATACAGGCTTCCAATTATGGAACGAATAAATCACGGGAATAAGAGGCACAGCACAAGGAATACAGTCAATGATATTGTAGTAGTGTGGTATGGTGATAAATGGTAGCTACACTTGCAGTGAGCATAGCATAATGTACACAAGTTAAACCACTGTGTTGTACACCTGAAAGTAATGTAACATTGTGTGTCAACTATACTAAAATTTTTTAAAAATATTTTTTATTTTTTTTAATATGAAATTTATTGTCAAATTGGTTTCCATACAACAGCCAGTGCTCATCCCAACAGGCGCCCTCCTCAGTGTCCATCACCCACTCTCCCCTCCCTCCCACCCCCCATCAACCCTCAGTTTGTTCTCATTTTTTGTTTAAAAAAAGACTAATTTTGACTCAGTGTGGACTCATAAGTTTATGGTGACATTGTTTGTAGTGACGTTTTAAAAATAAAATTTATGTGTTTAAGATTGACCTAATGATTTTACTTTTGACAGAAAAGAAAAAATGTTATACATAGTAAGATAGCATTAAATTTTAAATGAGCACTTTCATGACACATAATCCATGATAATTTATTTTATTCAAACATCATTATTCTGTAGATGGTTTGTCATACGAAACAATGTTCCAGGCTAAGAAATTGGTTTATTAAATGGGCAAGCCCAATCCAAGCCTCTGGAACTTCTTTTTATTTTGCATTGCTGTACGTTCCATCCCTCAGTGCCAGGCTACCAAGCGACACAGTTAGTCACTTTCCTTAACAAAATGTCTCATTGCAATAACGTCTATCTTAGTTTCAGTCATTAAATGTTATTTTTGAGAGAGAGCGAATGGGGGAAGGGAAGAGGGAGAGGGAGAGACAGATAATCCCAAGCAGGCTCCATGCTGTCAGCACAGATCCAGACGTGGGGTTCCATCTCATAAACTGTGAGATCATGACCTGAGCCAAAATCAAGAGTCAGATGCTCAACTGACTGAGCCACCCAGGCACCCCTAGTTTCAGTCATTAAAATGAAGCAAAAATATTGTTTAATGAGTCTGTTTCAGAATCTTTTTAAAAGTTTATTTTGAGAGAGAGAGAGAGTGGACACACCTGCAGGAGCAGGTGAGGGACAGAGAGAGAGGGAGAGAAAGAGAATCCCAAGCTTTGATAGTGCAGAACTAGGCGCAGGGCTCAAACCCACAAACCGCAAGATCATGACCAGAGCTGAAGACAGATGCTTAACTGACTGAGGCACACTGGCGCCCCTATTTCAGAATCTTATTTAAATATTCTTTGTTTAAGTGTTTGTTAAAATGAAAGTCACCGTCAGGTAGTGACAATTTTCATTTCAATGTGTGATAAACACATTTTTAAAAATGACTGACACAGGCACACAAAAATGGGAAATTGATTGTAAAAGATTTTGTCAAATGTATAACACATATATTCACCATCAATGTCCTAAAAGTCTTCTGGGCTCTGATCTCTCTTCCACCTAATCCTCTCTCTAATCTTTTTACTGTCTCCATAGTTTTGCCATAGTTTTTCCAGAATGTCATGTAGTTGGAATCATACAGTATGTAGCCTTTTCAGATTGGTTTCTCTCAGTTCGTAATGTGAATTCAAGATTCCTTCATGTATTTTCATGGATTGATAGCTCATTTCTTTTCAGTACAATATTATATTCCATTGTCTGGGTGGACCACCGTAGTTTATTCATCCATTCACTGGAGGACATCTTGGTTGCTTCCAAGATTTAGCAATTATGAATAAAGCTACTATAAACCACCTATAGGCAAATTTTTGGGTAGGCATATATTTTCAGCTCCTTTGAGTAAATACCAATGATCACGATTGCTGGATCATGATATGAGCATGTTTGGCTTTGTAAGAAACTGCCAAACTGTCTTCCAAAGTAGCTGTACCATTTTGCATTCCCACCGGCAATGAATAAAAGTTCCTATTGCTGTTCATATTTGTCAGCATTTGTTGTGGTCAGTGTTTCAGATTTTTACCATTTTAATAGGCATACGGTGGTATGTCATTGTTTTAATTTTCAGTTCCCTAATGACATGTGATGTGCATATTTTCAGATGCTTACTTGCCGTATATATACCTCCTTTGGTGAGGTATCTGTCAGGTGTTTTGCTATTGTTTCTTTAGGTTGTATGGTTTCTTATTGCTGAGTTTTAAGTGTTCTTTTTATGTTTTAGATAACAGTTCCTTATCAGATATGTGTTTTGCAAATATCCTCTCCAAATCTGTGATTTCTCATTTTCTTGAAAATTTGTGATATTTTGACCCTAAAATAGTAGACTACATTGCTGAGTAGTGTCACTGAGGAAATCCACTTGGAATTATAGGATGAGCTTTAGTCATATTTTCATAGAGATATCTCATTGTAAGTCTCGTTTTTAACTTTAAAATGATGGTTTTTGAAGTTTTTGAACCCATCATTGGTCAATGTATTTAGTGTGGAGACACAAACTCCTGTGCCTGGTGTCCAGTTTTAGCACACCAGATTGAAATGATGTATGTTTAATGGCTGTGATTTTTAAAGTCTCTGTATTCTTTCATTTCTCCCAATTTGCATTTTTGGTTCAGTACTGAATCAAAATTAAGAGGCAAATTATTTGCTACTATCTGTTCTCTGTAGCTAAAACTGTTATTGCATTGGCTTTCAGATACTTCTTACTCTATTTCTTACTCTCTTAACAAAACCTTCACTGCTATCCGTGTTCATACAGCCAATGCTCCATATACCAGCTCTTCCAAGTTACATCATGAATCTCAAAGGGATTGTTAATTGTCTTAATCGGCGTGGGTTGTCATACACAATACCATGGACTGGGTGGCCTAACAGAAAAAAAAAATTGTTTTCACAGTTGCAGAGGCTGGAGGTCTTGGATCAGGGTGCAGCATGATTGGGTTCTGGTGAGAGCTTCTTCTTGTCTTGCAGATGGCTGCCTTCTCACTGCGTCCTCATGTGGGGGAGAGAAAGAGAGAGACATCGCTTTGTACCTCTTCTTATAAGACCACAGTCTTATCAGATTAGGGTCCCACTCTTGTGATCTCATTTAACCTTAATTCTTTCCTAAGGACCTTTTCTCCACATACAGTCACATTGACAGGGGTAGAGCTTCCACATAAAGGAATTTTGCGAAGGACACAACTCAAGAGATAGTATTAATCAAGACAAAATATTTTCCACTGTGTCATGGGCATGAGTTTTCATCAATAAACAACAGAACAAAGTGTTTGAGGGCTTCTTTCTCATATGTAGCAAGAGCTGAATCCACGTTCTAAACTCAACACATTTATTAAATTGTGCATCTGGTGCACAGACATGGAAATAGGTGCTTTTCCTCACTGCTTGTCTTAGGTATTCTGCTGTCACAAAGAGTGTGTCTCATTAAAGGAAGTTTGCTAAATGCTTCATCTGCTTTTTTTCTGAGCACATTTGCCTGTAACTTCTTTTGGCTGATTTAACATGCTTCTCAGAGATAGTACTAATTTTTGTACTGAGGACCACAACCGTGAAAGATGTCCTATACTTTAGGCTTTTTTCTGTTTCTGGTGATGCATTTTATCAACTTTATAATGAAAAGAATTACCTTGTGCTTTATTGTGAAAATAAATTAGCTTATTAGGGAGGTCACTGCACAGTGTTTGAAAATGACATGAAAGCTTCAAAAGCTTCATGCCATTATCCGGCTACAAACAATAGACAGGGAGGCGGGTGTAAATATATCATGAATTCAGTAACATTCAAATGTAGGTATTTATAATGGTACTTCCTCTTTACCATTTCATTTTAACTGTTTATACAAAATCATCAAATTTATAAGTTCATTTGTTCTTAAACATCCAAATTCAGATCTGCATATTATATTAATGGTGAAATTATGTTCATCATTTACATGTATGTAGCATTTTATACAGTTTTTGTGTAAAATATATATGTGTAATATATATGTGTATAATGTAAAATAAATATGTGTAAAATGTAAAATTACATACACACAAGTACAATGTAAAACTAATTTCACTTAAAACATATGTTCTACTCATTTTTATTTTAATTCATAATATATATGCAGACATAACATAACCCAATGAAAATAACTAAAATTCAAATATAACAAAATTTAGAAGTTACAGGAAAATATTGTGGAAATATTAAGTAAGATGAACCACACCCTGGGAAATTTATGTAGCCAAGACCAACAGACTGACATATCTCTGCAATACACACATGTCTTTAAAAGTGTGACTGTTTCTTAGAAAAAGCAATGTACTTTATTAAAAATAAAATTATTTTTATATTTTAAAATTGTTAAACTTATGTAAACAAAATGGTTTTATTACCTGTTTGAAACTGCCAAACCACTCACTACCCGCACTAACTGCATGTCAATCACTTGCACACTGTGTGTTAAAAATGAACAGTCAAGTAGGTTTATAGGTGAGCTTGGAGAAGATCTATAAGAATACAGTATCTCGGGGAGCCTGGATGGCTCAGTCAGTTAAATGTCCAACTCTTGATCTCAGCTCAGGTCTTGATCTCAGAATGGTGAGTTCAAGCCTTGTGCTGGGCTCCACACTGGACTTAAAGAAATACAGTATCTTTGAAGATATGGAAATCATAAGCTACATCTCTCAAGTTCTGCCATTTCTGATATCGAGATAAGGAGATTGAAGAGGTGTGAAACTTACAGGAGTTACACAAAAGTGACAGTTGTTTAATGATTTCATTTCTCAAGCTTCTTTTGCTTTGGAAACCCATCTACTTACTCAAAAAAAAAAAAAAAAAAGCCAGTGATCTGAATGAGAAAATATTCAAAATGTTAATGGAATTTATGGGTATAAAAATAAAGTATGATAATAAAGTGAATGAAAATGTTATAAAAAGTTTAAGCTAGAATTGACCATTTGATACTCTCACAGTGCAATATTAATCAGTGGATACCTCAGTCTAACCTGGGTTTACATACCTTAGTAATATAATATAATATAATATAATATAATATAATAAATACTTTTAGTTAGCTCGTTGGAGAGTCAGTTGCTTTAGCCACTTAAGGCCTCCATCAATAATTTCCCTGGTTTACCTACCTATTAAATTAATCAGTTATGACTTATGTAATACAATCCCAAAGCAAGTTTATTTGTTTCCCACTTTACTCATTTGGGCTAGTAATTTCCTTGCTCATAGAGAAAACTTTAGGCAATCATCATGACTTTTATATAAGGCTTTGGAGGGGTCAAAAAACAGTCTCAATTTAATCATTAAAATATGCAATCTTGTGATTGTCTAAACTTTGACGACTTTTCTCTTTTCCAGCCCAAGCCACCTGGAGATGAAAATTCTGGAAGGTGTGAGACCTGATTCTTTATCTCATTGCCGCTACTGCGTGCATTATAGAGATTTCTCTTTATTATTGGCAAGCTTTCTTCTGCAGTTCTCTTCACGTGGGTGAATGCATTTCTTTTCTGGACTGTTACTTCTTTCTTCCTCATCCTTTAGACAAGTGAAAATACACTTCAGCTTCTCTCTGCTGAGTTCTCTATGCCCTCCAGGAGGCCCTGTTGGCTAAGATCTAAGACCATTGCATTTAGGCTATGTCTCTTACGATGTCCCATCTTGTTCACAGAAAACACTCCTATTTTATTACATGACAAGCTATACAAGTTCTAGCTGTGCAGCCTGTCAAACTAAGTCACCTCTCCTTCAGCTCACCCACAAGATTTCAACAGCCATTCTTTTGCCATTTACATTTTTTTTTTTAAATCTGGAGTGAGATACCAGTCTACTCAGACCTCAAATACAGGGGATACATATTAAGTTTACTGGCTATTATGGTGCTCACAGCCTCCCGGCTTCCATTATTTAGAAACCTATCATTTCCATGGATGTTAAGTTTTTTTTCATACTTTTAAGAGCCACCTCAGCAGTGAGTTTATTCCATTTCCTGGGTCGTTGCTATGTTGTGTCCCATGTCCTGAGCAAGTGCCCCCAAATCAATGAATTCGTGTGTATCCAGTCTTACATTCTGGCCCCCTTTGATAAAGAACCTTCAAAATCAAATGCCAGGAGTGTTCCCTAATTATTTTTGGTGAAGGCAAGCTAATTCTTGTAATTCTTTAGATGTATATTCTCTTTCCTTCTTATCAGGCTTAGCACATTTCTAGACAGGTGATCCTGAGATTTAATGTTTGTTATCAGTCTGACAGTCAGAAGAGGATGTCAGAGCTGCTCCTGAGGGCAGGAGTGTGTGTGTGTTGGCGGGGGCGGGGGGACATCTGTTGCCTTGTGGTAAAGAGGCTTCTGCAGCATCTTCTAGCACAGTGGAAACACTAGCTGTTAACTAAAGAAGAGTGACATACTTCTGCAAGCCTAGAGGCCCAGGGTAGTTGCAGAATCAACATCCTTGAGATATGCAGGCAGATATATCTGTCCCATGTTCTAATATCCCAATCTTTCTTGACAAGTGATATGAACTTTGCATAGTATACCTGACTTGGTGAGCATTCAAACATCTTAGTAGCCCTAGAGCTCTAACAATTGGGTTTTCAGTCTGTTGTTCAAGTGCGTGTGTGTTCTCCTGCACAAGATACCCTGGTTTTCATAGTTAGTCATAAAACTGCTTGCTAAAAGCCCTCAGTCATTATCTTCTCCAATGAGTCAACACCACAACAGTAACCAGTCAACCCCATTATTTTTGTAGGCATTGTTCACTCCCGCATTTGTTAAATGCTTGCATCATTAATTCAGAGAGATTTATGAAACTCTAGGTTCAATATAAGCCCAAGTTGCAAAAGACTTAGGGAAAAGGTCATTCTACTTGCTTCTGGGTGGGAATAACAAATGTGTTGGGAGCATACATAAAAATCTCGCTTAAGATGGAGAATATTTGGGGTGCCTCAGTGGCTCAGTTGGTTAAGCGTCTGACTTCAGCTCAGGTCATGATCTCATGGTTCATGAGTTCGAGCCCCACATCAGGCTCTGTGCTAATAGCTCAGAGTCTGGAGCCTGCTTCAGATTCTGTGTCTCCCTCTCTTTCTGCCCCTCCCCTGCTCACACACACACTCTCTCTCTTTCTCAAAAATAAATAAATGTTAATTTTTTTTAAATGGAGAATATTCTTGGTCATCATGTGCAGTGACAGTGGTTAAGCTTTTCAAGTGGCTTTAAATAACATAAAAGTGGGATTACGGGTGTCATACATGATGCATTTCAGTGACTGTATCCAATAAATGATCTGGAGGTACAGCAGTAGGTATTCCCAGAAAAAAATGAGCCAGATTTTACATGAAATTAATTTCTGATACTCAAGATATTGAACTTGACAGTGTGTATCAGTTCAGGCTTCAAAAAAACCAAAACAAAACAAATCGCTATGTATTCAGGAGATTGGAGGCTTATATAAGTGTTGGCTGGGGTGAGAAATCAGAGGTCAGAGAAGACAAACGTAATTTGAGCATCAAGCTGAGTGATTCTCAAGAGTTCACTTAGAAACAGCTGGGAATCTAAGAACCTCTGGGAGCCTCCTACTGACTATCTCAATTTGCAGTACCAACTCAAGTGATTAGCAAGAATTTTCTGCCATCTGTCCCAACTGCACTGCATTTGGTGGGTCGCTGGAAACTGTCAGAAACTGCTGCAAATCACATAACTGCCATCTGTCTACTTGTCTGCCTGCAACTCTCTCTTTTGGTCCCACTTTTGAAACTTCATGAGAGGGCTTCTCATTGGCAGATGCTGACTCAGAAAATGGAAGAGTCAGACTTTCCAATACCGTAACACCTGTCCTTCATTCAGCCTATAGCTATAAACTGAATGTCCTGTGACTCATCAGCTTATAACAATGAGATGACATGGTATTTGTTTAACCCTCAGTTATGATAGAACATTGCATTGTCTTTTATTAACATCACCTCCTTCTCCTGTGAAGATCGTCTCTAAATGAGTTTCCCCAAATTATCTTCCTCATGTAGTTCTGAGCCGATATCAAGAGCTGGATGCTTAACTGACTGAGCCACCCAGGCACCGTAGTTTATGTATTTTGGATATTAACCCCTTATTAACTAAATGGTCTGTAAATATTTTCTCCCACTTCATGGGTTGCCTTTTCACTCTATTCATTGCTTCCTTTGTTGTCCAGATGCTTTTTAGTGGGATATAATCCCTCTTCTATTTTTTTTATTTTGTTCCCTGTGCTTTTGGCTTAATACCCAGAAAATAACAATACCAAGACCAATGTCAAGAAGTTTTTCTCTTATATTTTCTTCTAGGAGTTTTACAGTTTCAGGTATTACATTTAAGTCTGTAACCCATTTTGAGTTATTTTGTGTGTGTGTGTGTGTATAAAGCAAAAGTCCAGTTTCACTCTTTTGCATATAGATATCCATTCGCCCAACTCCATTTGTTAAAGAGACTATCTTTTTACTAGTGTATGTTCTTGGCACTCTTGTTGAAGATCAGTCAGTTGTATATATGTATTTATTTTGGGGTTCTCTATTCAGTTCCATGGGTCTATATGGTTTTTTCCACTTCTTTTTGTTTCCTTTGGGTTTGGTTTATTCTTTTTTTTCTAGCTCTTTGAGGTCTAAATTTAAGTTGTTTTTTTTGGGGGGGTTTTCTTCTCTTTTAGTTTAGGTAGGTGTTCATCACTATAAACTTCCCTCAGTACTGTTTTTATTATATTCTATACGTTTTGGTATGTGGTGTTTCATTTTGAGATAGTTTCTAATTTCTCTTTTGACTTCTATTTTGACCCATTGGTTCAAAAGTGTGTTAATTTCCACATATTTGTGAATTTTCCAATTTTTTTTCTACTGTTGATTTCTAGTGTCATTCTATTGTGGTCAGAGTAGATACTTGGTATGATTTTTTTTATGTTAAATTTGCTGAAACCTGTTTTGTTACCTAACACAGTCTATCCTAGAAAATGTTCCATGTATGCTTGAAAAGAATATATATTCTTCTGCTATTGAACTGAATATCCTGTATATATCTGAAGGGTTCTTTTGGTCTATGGTATTTTCAAGCCAACTATTTCTTTATTGATTTTCTATCTGGATGTTCTATCCATTTTTTTTTTTTTTTGGATACACATTTCAAGAGTAAAGTGGTGCAAAACTGGACCTAAAAGAATTACCTTAAATATTTTTGACATACAACCCAATACCTATGGCTAAATGTATTAATAAAATATAATAAATAATAAAACACACTACTCAAATTATTCTTCTTATAAATAAGTACTACCACAATATAAAAAGATTATCTGACAATTTGGATAAATATTCACAGTATTTGAATATGTGGAACTTTTAAAGAAAGTCTCTGGTGGACAGATTTAGTAGTCAGGGAGACAGAAATGTATAGGTAGATATGGCAGTGAATCTTGAAATAAATCTTATAAATCCTATATAAATCTTTTCATTCCTGGCCCATTGATAATAAGGGTGAATTTTAGGTCAAGATGTCATATGGACCTCTCTCAGACCTAAGTCTCCTGTAATTATCTACAATACCACCATGGAATATTTGCAGCTTTGTGGATTGAATCCAAATTTCTGCAGCACTGTATGCTACCCTGAAAGGTATGATGGAGCCAGAAAAGGCTCTTAATGTGATAAAGAACTTGTCATCAATTGTGAATGCTAACCAATTATGTCACTATGGATATAGTGAATCATCATGGAAGACTTATAAAAGGAGCCACATTTGTAACAAATTAGCCTTCCTTCTTGTCTACACAAGCTATGGAACTTAGTAGAGGACTGTGTCATAGGCAATATTAATCACAGTTGATATAAGAGATCAACTTCTGATGATATTTCTGTAAGGTACAGCATGGTTATGAAGGCAGGACTCTTTTGGATGCAATGCCTTACCTATTACTCAATTGGTTGTGACACTATTGATGTCAATTATATTTCTGGGTTAAGAGGGGTTAAAACAATTTGAGGGTCAGAAAAATAACATTTATGGCAAATGGGAAGTTTATATTTTCAAAAAATGTTTTGAGGCTATTGTGGTAAATAAATATGTAATTAGTCATCAAATATGAGTTACTATCTCATTGTAAGAATGATACAAGTCATAATCAAGGTGATGATCTTTTTAAGATTTGGGGAAGTGGATGCAGAGATATTTGTCAGAGATGCCTAGAAACTGGTAGAAATGGCTCTAATTTCCCAAGAAGAGAATGGGGCTTTGATGATGCAGTATTTGATTCAAGTTAAAATAGAGCCTTACATTTTAAACATCATATGGGCAGAGACTTACATCATATGTGTAAACCCCTATCAGTGACTTTGAGGACCAAAGTGTGCATGTGCATGTGTGTGTTTGTGTGGGCATGTGGTCTCTTACCACCAGTCCCCCTACCCTTGCTGAAAAGTTTTTCTCAATACAGGTCATAATTTTCAATTAATTTCGGTGGAACATTTTATATTTAGTGTTTCTGTTTTTGCTGTTTTGATAACAGCAAATAAGATATAAAATTAAATAGGAGAAACAGGGCTGAAAAATACTTAAAGTCTGAAATTTAACCAGAAATAGCTATGGAGGGCTACATACAGACAATGTGGGTGAGTAAATAAGTTTAGGGGGAGATTGAATGGAAGAGGATGGTCCATTAAAGTGTGTTTGGGGGAGATAAAGTGGGTCATGGAGGTGAAAAGAAAAGGTGAGTGAAAAGTGGCAACTAGCTAGAAGAGAATACGAATCTGGGGCAAGGACTGTGTGACCAGCAGAGAATCCTAAGGCTGCCAGTCGTGTTCTGGTCTCTTCGAATTGTACACAGAAAAGTCTTGTTTTAAGTTTAAGTTTTTGCAAGTAATTATAAAAAATAGCTTTAAAATATGTCTGTATCTATTCAGTAGTCAAATAAAAAACTAAGGTTGCTAAATTGAGGGAAAGATGTAGGCACAATGATTGAGTGCAGTAGATCTCCATTTCTGGAAGCACTTTGGAGCTTCTGTTTACTATTTATTTATTTATTTATTTATTTATTTATTTATTTATTTATTTAAGTTTATTTATTTATTGGGGGCGGAACAGAGAGAGAGAGGGAAAGAGAGAATCTCACGCAGGCTTCACACGTAGTGCAGAGTCTGATATGGGGCTCGATCCCACAATCAGGTGAGATCATGACCTGAGCCCAAATCAAGAGTTGGACGCTCAAACGACAGAGCCACCCAGGTGCCCCAGCAGCTACTGTTTATTGAGTCATTTATGTGGTACTCTGATATATGATTTTATTTATTGATTGATTGATTGATTGATTTTTTTTTTTTTTTTTTTGGGACAGAGAGAGACAGAGCATGAACGGGGGAGGGGCAGAGAGAGAGGGAGACACAGAATCGGAAACAGGCTCCAGGCTCCGAGCCATCAGCCCAGAGCCTGACGCGGGGCTCCTACTCACGGACCGCGAGATCGTGACCTGGCTGAAGTCGGACGCTCAACCGACTGGGCCACCCAGGCACCCCTATTTATTTATTTATTGAGATAAAGCTAATGCAATGTATTTTTTTCTTTTTCAAATTTTTTTAAAAATTCTAATTAGTTAACGTATAGTGTAATATTGTCGCCAGGAGTAAAATTTAGTAATTCATCATTTACATATAACTACCTAGTGCTCATCTTAACAAGTGCCCTCCTTAATACCCATCATCCATTTAGCCCATCCCCCACCTTCTCCCCTCATTTGTTTTCTATCTTTAAGAGTCTATGGTTTGTTTCCCTCTTTTGCCCTTCCCATGTGTTCATCTGTTTCGTTTCTTAAATTCCACATATGAGTGAAATCATATGGTATTTGTCTTTCTCTGACTGACTTATTTCACTTAACATAATACACTTTAGTTCCTTCCATGTCATTCCAAATAGCAAGATTTCATTCTTTTTGATGGCTGAGTAATATTCCATTGTATATATATACACCACATCTTCTTTATCCATTCATCAGATGATGGACATTTGGGCTCTTTCCATAGTTTTGCTGTTGTATATAATACTGCTATAAACATCAGGGTGCACATACCCCTTTGAATCTGTATTTTTGTATTCTTTGGGTAAATACATAGTAATGCAATTGCTGGATCATAGGGTAATTCTATTTTTAACTTGATTTTAAATCTTTGAACAAACACTAGTTATGAGGAAACTGAAACCCTGAGAGGTAAACCAATGTTATGAGTAGTTTTAATGTGTAGACTTAATGTCTGGATTTGAATCCTGTGTCTCCCCATTACTTTGTATGTGGCATAGGGTGAGTTCTTCAATCTCTATGTTGCAATGTTCTTATTTATATAATGAAGAAAATAATAGTTCCTAGTTCAGGACTCCTATGGAGATGAAATCAGATAGTATGGGTAAAACATGCTTAGTACATTGCCTGGCACAGAATAAGTACTATATAAATGTTAGCTACCAATAGTGCTGATTATTATTATTTATATTAATATAATATTATTATTATATTATTATTATTAGGGGAACAGGATAAAGAAGAAAAAAGTCATCTAAGGTTGCAATGTGATTTGGCAGGGAGTCCAAACTCTTTCAATTGGTGCCTCCCTTATAAACATCTGGGTTGAAATGTTTCTGTGTCCTTTTTTCTACTGCTGTCATAATGTTTAGTTTATTTTTTTAATGAGGCTTAAACAATGTCCTTCTCTCATCATGTGTTTGAACTACTCTGATGTACTTGATAATTCTCAAACATAAACTTCACATCTCTATAACTTCCACTAGTTTCTCCCTTTGTTGGAATGTCCTGCCCTGTCCCTTTATATATCTGGCAAATTGCTATTTATTCTTTAAGACATAACTGACCTAGTCAGAGATTGTTTGGGTGCAGTAATAGAGACTCCCTTAAGCTATATTTCATGAAAACTATTAATTTAATGGGAGGAAACACAGGACTATCAAACAGAACCTATAGGCAAGAGGTGTAGGCAGACCTTAGAAAGACTGGGGTCACAAAACTGGAAATGGCCTGGAATGAAAACCTTTTCCCCTCTCTGCTTCTCTCTGTGAAGCTAACTGTCTTTTTCCTTTCTTCCATTCTGCTTCATTTTTGCCTGTCTCAGAGATTGGGCTGGTTTTTTTTTTTTTTTTTTTTTTCATGTATGTGGTGGAAAATAGCTACCACAGGCAACATATTCTTTCAGTTTAATTGATAACAATTACATTTCTTTTCCCAAATTACAAATTTCTTGGAAATATAAAACAATTATTGGAGCATGGGCCAGGTTTATACCCCTGTAGGTCTAGGAGAAGCAGGGTTCTTTACTCAAAAGTGTCTCCTTGATGTAAAGGAAAGGATGCAGGGATGAGATGGGTATAGGTAGGGCAGGAAGCCTACATTTATCTTTTCTTTAAAGCATATAAAGACTCCTGCCAGCTAAGACTCATTACTACCCTTTATGATCTTATGAAGCTTACCATCTCATAATGTTGTTAATTATAGAGCACATACAAAAGTATTCTCAAAAGTGTGAGCTCATCAAAGACTAATGGGTTGTCTAATTTATATTTTCAGTACTTAATAGCCCTGAAGGGACTCCATATAATAGGAGAAAATCAAGAATAATGTTAATTTCAACACAAGGAAATATTTAGTAAGAGGAACAAGTGTTACAGGAGATCAGGGGAACTAGAGATCATTTCTAATATGAGTGATTGAGAAATTTTCATGAAGGAGATAGCATTTGACTTGTACCTTGAAAGGCATGGAGATTTTACCAGATAGTAAAATTGAGGGAAAGTAATTTCTAGCACTGGGGATACCACAAATGAAATTGTGAAAGTAGAAAAAGCCAAAGAACTACACATGGAAGTCTAAAGTAGGATTCAATAAAATTTTATGGTTACTTAGGATGTGCAGAAGAAATAAATGGAAATGAAGTAAAAAAAATAAAAATTATAGAAATTTTAACAGCTTTTACTCTAACAAAAATAATTATTTCACTGAAACAAAAAAATATCTTGTTGTTGTTTTTTGTTTGTTTGTTTGTTTTGCAAAATATTTTACAGGGACACATTCAAGTAAAAAGATACATGTTAAATACTTTAAAACGTCTGCTTCTGGAATAGGAAGGGGAATAAAAGTGCAGTATGAGGATAATACGAAATATTTCATACATAGTTAGGATGCTTCAAGTTGTATTATTTTTCTTTTCTTCTTGCCTAGAACATTAAACATTTTGTAACATCTCCTTTATAAGAAAAGTTTACTAATAAATGGCATTCAATTGATCATCAGATCAAACAACTGTATTTTAGTATTATCTGTATAGAAATAAAAAAAAAAAAAGACCACCCAAGTGAGAGCAAGCCAAAGCTATTTTTTTTTAGGTTTTATTTATTTTGAGAGAGACAATATAAGTGGGGCAGAGACAGAGAGAGAGAGGGAGAGACAGAGAATCCCAACCAGGCTCCACACTATTAGCACAAAGCCCTACTCGTGGCTCCAACTCACGAACCACAGATCTTGACCTGAACCGAATCATGACCTGAGCCAAAATCAGGGGTCCGACACTCGACCAACTGGGCCATCCAAGCACCCCACCAGCCAAAGCTTTTTATTCTGACCTTGTTCCAGCAAGGGAGTCAGCCACCATCATGAATCTTTGGCAGAGATTCAAAGGCAGAGAGAGGGGAGAGAAAGCTTTATAGCACAAAAAAGGGAAGCTTTTATAGCACAAAAAACTGACAGCTTCCCCAGTTTTTGCCCCCACTTCCAACTTACGGCCAACTAGCAAAAGTCGAATATATTCCCCAAACCAACCACATAGGATGCTCCACTTTGAGGAACGCTGCCTATAGCTTCCCAAAACCAATATGCTTCCATCAGGGCAAACCTGAAGAAGCTGTCAGTTATTAATCAAGTCCTGGTTATTTGGGCTAAATGTTACAGGGATTATTGTTAGGTTTCCTAAAGATGGTGTTCTGGGGGTGACTGGGTGGCTCAGTCTGTTGAGCATCTGACTTCCACTAAGGTCATGATCTCAGGGTTCATGGGTTTGAGCCCGGCATGGGGCTCCGTGCTGACAGCGTGGAGCCTGCTTAGGATTCTCTCTCTCTCCCTCTCTCTGCTCCTCCCCAACTCTTGCTTTCTGTCTTTCTCAAAATAAATAAATAACCTTAAAAAAAATTTTAAAGATGGTGCTCTGACTTCCCAGCAATCCGATTTGAGAGTAGGTTGATTTCCTGGGCTGGTTACTGCATATTGTGGGCGAGAGTTCTATTTTTACGTATGATCTGGCCTTTGTCTGTTTGTATATTCAGTCTCATTTGCAAGGATAATTCTGTATGGTTGAGGGTACAAAAGAGATCTCTTTTTGTATCTAGGTCCATTAGAGAAGGCTACAAACAGCTCTTATATAAGTATCTTGAACAAATTCAATATATATGCAGTTGTAAGTAAGAAAAACAAAAGTTCTTTACATATTACCCTGACCATAAGAACATCATGCTAGTAGTAACAATACCTATTTGTCTCTTGTCCTTATATTCTTGTAAAGTATTGTGTTGTTGTTCTCTCGGTGTTTAAATGTTAGATCAATTACCTAGAAGTTCCTGCTTGATGACATTTTTAATTATCCTTACCCTCAGCCAAACTCAAGGCCATTTTGTTTACTGGGTCAAGCTTTCCTTGCTTCTTTATTTACATAGGAAGCAAATTGCTTCCCTTATGTAACAAATTTCTAAGACAATCTTTCTCTTTATTTAGTTGGCCATACCTAGCTAAGTGGGTGCCCCATTTTCTTCTGAAGCTGGAAACTGTGCTATATATAAATAAAACACTCATGATCAAGTCAGTGTGAATTATTCTGCTTTTGTTGCTGGATAATCATCCAGTAAGTGTGTAAGTGTGCTCACCTATGCTGTGCAACATTTGATGCCTTTGACATCTCCCTTTCTTGAAATACTTTGACTTTTATTTCCAGAATAAAGTACCCTTTTGCTTTCCTCCTAGGAATCTATTTCATTTCATCATCATGAACAGACTGCCCATTCTTTGTTCTTTCCTTTGTCACCTGTGATTTCCAAAGTTCTATCCTCAGAAGTCTGCTACCCCTTAACCCACACTACCCTAGTGATCTATCCACTCCTGTGGGTGGAACAACTGCTTATTTGCCAGTCTGAACCATATATCCCTCATATATTATAAACCTGTATTTTCAGTTCCCTATTGCATATATTTTTTTGATGTTGGAGTAATCTAATAACTGTCCTCCTCTTTTATTGTTTTCACGTGGAGGGTTGTGAGTAAGAGAAAAAAAACCTTAAGGACCCATGTGGAAATGAAAATACAACACTGTCTCTAGATTCAAGCTTTATGGTACTTTTTAAAATGGAGAACATGGCAAAGCTCCCATTCATTTTTTCTTCTGGTAACCTTACCTCTTACACACACAGATGCACACAGACAGCGTGAGCGCGTGTGCGTGCACGCGCGCACACACACACGCACACACACACACACACTCCTGCCCTCAGGCTAGGAAAAAAAAAAGATGAACTGTCTCATATTTCATGGAACACAGGAGAAGAGAGAAATGGATAAATCCTCATTAAATTCTGATATTTTTGCCCCAGCTGATTAATTTAACCCGAGATGTCAAACCCTCTCTCACTTGGCAAACAGCTAAGTTGTTTTTTCACACGAATGGAGAAATATTTGAAGAAGGAGGAGTGAGGGAACAGAATAGCATCACTCTGGTACTAATCTATCTCTCAGGAAACACGAAGGAAATTAGGTTTCTACCAGCAGTCTCCAATTGGATTTTTTAAAGGAAATTCAAATTCAACAGCCACAGCCACAGCCTTTCATTCATTGTCTCACCTCAGCTTGAGCCACTGACTTAGTGAATACAATCACCCTCCAGTTATGTAACTGCAAACCAATAAAGGACAGAAATATGCAGTTTCTCTTTTTCATACATATTCTGCAACATGTATTAAAGTATTTATTTATTTATCCAAATGTTTATTTATTTTTGAGAGAGTGAGTGTGAGCAGGGAGGGGCAGAGAGAGATGGAGACAGAGGATCCAAAGCAGGCTCTGTGTGACAGCAGAGAGCCTGATGCCAGACTTGAACTAACCAACCATCAGATCATAACCTGAGCTGAAGTCGGAAGATCAACTGACTGAACCACCCAGGTGCCCCTTCAACATGTATTAGAGTATTTAAAATACAAAGGGAAACATGTAACTTCTTCTTGGCAAGAATATCCCTTTTGCAGTAGATGATCTGCTATTTCATGATAACAGTTGAACCTCCTGGTTGTCATCGATCATTTGATTACGGGAGCAGTCACAAATTTGTATTGAGATGTCTGATACTTGTTCCTCTACCCCCTAAGACTCAATCCTGGCCGCTTTTTTTGTACAATTCCATTTTTCCATCTAACCAGTAATAACCTTCCTAATGTCAAATAGTTTACAACATACATGAATGCTATAAAGTATGTTTAGGATGCATAGTTTCCTATGAATTTTGTGAAATGGATGAATGATTTATAGATATACACAAAGAATAGAAGATTTACTACAAGCATCATTTCTACTTTAAATACCAGGTTCCTATTGTAGACTGCATGTGAAAATACTCTGAAGTTAATATGACCTCCTTACACATGCAAAAAATCATGTTCTTTAGGAATTATAATCCTTAGAATTTCAAAGCACACCACAGCATATTTCACAGAAATGAACTAGATTTTATCACTTATTTTACTTCTTATTTTGGGTGAAAATGTATTTCAAAATATATCCATTTTAAGTATAAGCTCTTGCTATTTGCTTCTGTCCATACACAAAAGATAGCTTAGACTTTTTCCATGAAAATAATTTTAACAGTTCTCAACCATTATAAATTAAGATCTGTAATAAGTTAGACCTTTTTATAAAAGCACCAGTAAAAATTCTTGATTATAAAATAGTTTAAATGTAAGTGTGTAAGGTATCATATTTTCTGTATACTAAAAATGTAAAAGGACTTTTAGGGGCACCTGGGGGACACAGCTGGTTAAGCGTCGGACTCTTGATCTCAGGTTATGTCATGATCTGTGATTTTGTGAGTTAAAGCCAGTTTGTGAGTTCAAGCCATGCATTAGGCTCTGTGCTGATGGTACAGAGCCTGCTTGGGATTCTGTCTTTTCTTCTCTCTGCCATTCCTCAGCCTGTGCGCTCTCTCTCTCTCTCTCTCTCTGTCTCTCACAAAATAAATAAACATAAAAAATTTAAAAATATATAAGAACTTTTTTCACTCCTTTTTTGCTTAATATAAGGGATTCAGAAAACAAAAGAATATTTGTATCAACAGTAGCTAACATGTATTATGTACTTACTATGTGCTAAGCATTATGCTATATATTGCATTCATAAATTCATATAACCCTGTGGGAGTAAAATCCTTGGGGCCAAATGTGTTTTGAAAATTAGAGATTTTCAAGTTTCAAGAGGATAATACAGTGCATATATTGTAGATTATGCAATCCTCAGAAGAGGGCAGCACTCTGTAATCAAACATATTAACATTCCAATAGAGAAATTTATAAATGTTCAAACAACATGAGAAAATGTGGCTGTAAATAACCAACATCAGCTCAGCTTTGTTCTTGCTGCCAGATGAGTTTGCTCCAAACTTAAAGTTTTCAGTTTTGATAAATTTTGGATTTTATAATTATGCATTATAATTTTGCATTATGCCTTATAACTCCCATTTTACAGATGGGGAAAATTGAGCTGAAGAGTTATAAGGTGGTTTTCCAAGGTCATATTGGAAAGCTAGAAATTGAATCCAGGAAGTCTGGCTCAAAATCTTTCAACCTCTATGATCTACCTACTAACATCCCCTGGGGCTGGATGACTTCCCTTCCTGAGCTGAGCAAGCATTTTGTGTGTGTGTGTGTCCCCACAGATGATTTTCTTTAATAATATGTAATTCACAGCCTCACAAGAACTCATGTTCTTTTTAATGTTGAGATGGGATCTACTTACCCATGACCTCCATTCAGTATTCATAGTTTTGCCTCTAAAAACAACAAATAGTATATCCACACCTCCATGACAGTATTTAAAATATTTAAGGATAGTTCTTACTATTTTTCTTTATTTTTCCCTTTGTTTATCTAAACACTCCTAGTTTGTTCATATATGCATTCTTTCCCTTTCCATAACAAGTCTAAATGTCCTCCTGCCAAGTACTATATTTTTATTAATGTCCTTTTATTTATTTATTTTTTAACGTTTATTTATTTTTGACACAGAGAGAGACAAAGCATGAATGGGGGAGGGTCAGAGAGGGAGACACAGAATCTAAAACAGGCTCCAGGCTCTGAGCTGTCAGCACAGAGCCGACGCGGGGTTCAAACTCACGGACCGCGAGATCATGACCTGAGCCAAAGTTGGCCGCTTAACCGACTGAGCCACCCAGGCGCCCCTATTAATGTCCTTTTAATGAATATATCATTGAGAAGTTAGCTGAGTTTATTTTTATTTTTTATTATTTTTTTAAGTTTATTTATTTATTTTGAGAGGGAGAGAGAGAGAATTTCAAGTAGGCTCTGTACCACCAGTGTAGAGCCCAATGTGGGGCTTGAACTCACTAACTGCAAGATCATGCCCTGAGCCGAAATCGAGTTGGATGCTTAACTAACTGAGCCACCCAGGCACCCCTGAATTGGTTTTTAGAATGGACTATGGCAGAATACTTATCCCTGTGATAAGAACGCCATTCTTCCTGTTGTTGGAAACAAACTAACATGATAGTTTTTTTACTACCTATATTCTGTTTTTGAATTATATTACTCTTGTGGTTAACTAATACCATCTATCATTATCATGTAAGTTGCTAGCAACATAATTTTCCTCATCATTTACTTAGGCAAATTAATTTTTTTAAAACCAAAATCTAGTACAAAGTATTTATTGTGGTCATATTTCATAGTTTTTGACCCTTCCAGGATAATTTAGAATCTAGAATCTGTTACTGTTTGGTACCATTTTGGCTTTATAGCACCTCAGTCTCTGATTATCTTCTTATCAGAAGTTTCATCTTTGATCACACTTTCTACACTTGCACTCTTGCACACTTGCACAGGAAGAAAACATTATGTATGGGTTTATATTCCTTCACAGGGCAGAACAAGAGTGCACTCATTTTTCTAGGTTATTTTCTTCACCTGTCAGGGAATTTTCTCATTGAAAGGACTGCATTTTCTCCTGCACATATTATCAATAGTCAGTAATCAACACTCCATTTCCTTGTAAGTAGATCTTCCTGTCAATTGGTTTCTATTGCCATGTATAAAAATAATGGAAAGTGGAGGCTGCTGAGTTTCAGTAAAAGCTTCCTAAAATTTGAGTTTTTTTTCTTGTTGCTAATCCATTTTGAAATGTGCCTGCAGTTATCTGAGTTAGTAGTTGTTTTTATATTAGGCTTCAGGCTCAGACGGGGATAAGACTAATTTAATAGGTTCTTATTCTGTAAGGCAAACAGCATACCTTGATTTCCTCTGGACAAGAATCTTGATTACAAAGTTGGTTAGAGTTTATTTAACTTAGTTATCTAGCTGAAACTTAAATGAGTAAGGGTTTTATAACTGAGGACTTTATGAAGACAGTAAAGGACATATGCAATGGTGATGGAATCTATATTATTGCACAGTCAGCTGGAATGTAACTGTATACAACAAACTACATAATCCTTATGTGGGTTGTGATATGAATAGTAATCTCTCTTCATTACAAATTATCTAATTTCTTTGCCAAGGAATGACTAAAGAAAGTGATTCTACTCTGGTCCACTTTAATTTTCCTTTTCTTTTTTTTTTTTTTTTTTAAACATCTAAGTTCTACTTTTTCTTTTACATATGGTTTACCCCAACGCTTTGCTGGTGACATTAAGAATGATCACCTTTTTGATATTACCAACTACAAAGTTATCAGTCTTTTTATGTAAATGAAATATAAAATTTTAAACACAGAATTTCATAAACTGGATTCATTTAAAAAATAAATCTACTTTTCCCCTTCACAATGAGTGGCACACATTCATTACAAAAATTCAGGTAAAGAGAAGATAAGAACCACCCACACTGTATCTATCTTTCAGATTTTTAATACGTCCTCTTGTACATAAAATCTTAAAGCCACTCTATATTCTGTTTTGTACCCCTTGTTCACTTAATATATCACGTCTCCTTCTTTTCCAACATACAGAGTTCTATGATATTTTTTTAATTAAAAAAAAATTTTTTAGGGGCGCCTGGGTGGCTCAGTTGGTTGAGAGTCCGAACTCACCGCAGGTCATGATCTCACTGCTCATGACTTCAAGCCCCGCCTTGGGCTCTGTGCTCACAGCTCAGAGTCTGGAGCCTGTTTCCAGTTCTGTGTCTCCCTCTCTGCCCCTCCGCCACTCACGCTCTGTCTCTTTCTCTCAAAAATAAAGTTAAAATTTTTTTTAAAAAATTAGAAAAAAAATTTATTTAGGGCGAGAGGGAGCGCAAGTGGGTGGGGGGAGGAATAGAGGGAGGGCGAGATTGAATCAAGCAGCCTCCACATTCAGCACACAGCACACAGCAGGCTTGAGCTCATGACCCTGAGATCTTGACCTGAGCCAAAAATCAAGAGTCAAACTGAGACACCCATGGGTCCCAGAGTTCTATGACGTCTGTAATGCGCATATTGAAAGTCATTTAAATAACCACTATTTTTGAACATTTAGTTTACTTTTTTCCCCTATTATAAATAACACTGTGGTAATTATCTTTGCAGCTGAATATCTGAGCACATATATAATGATTTCTGAGAAATGGATTTGCTGGATGAAAAGGAAAACATGTTTTAGGACATATTTCACAGGCATTACTATATTGTTAGCTGTTGTTTAAAAACACTGCCAAATACTACTTTCCATTAGCGTCTGCAACTGCGTATTTTTGGAAATGTGAGTTTTTAATCTAAGTGTTCTGATCACAGCCATGGCATTCTTCTCTTGCACTGCAGTGTGGGGAGTTTTATGAACTTCTGTCTCTTCAGTTGGAAAGACTGAAATTTATTTAAAATATTACCCTCTAGATAGAGCAAGGACTCTGTTCAAACACCAGATGCCACAATTCAGAAAATGTGCTTTTAAACGCTTTACAGCAATTTGTGTGGGCAAAGCTTGTACAATTCAGAATCCAGTGCATGCTGTTCATCCCCCTAAGGTCTTTAGGATCTGGGGGTGCAGGAGCTCTATATCCTCTTGGTCGTTCTAAATCTAAGTTCCCACCTGCCCGAGTCTCTCCATGTCACTCATGTTTTTCTTTTAGGGCATTCTCTCTTCTCTCTGCCACAAAGATACAAACGTTGAACTCACTCCAGCCTTCATCTATTTAAATACCAAATCATTTATTTACTCATCCAGCAAGTATTTACTGAATGTCTAACCTATGCAAACACTGGTTCTAGGATACTAGGAATATGGCCATTAGCAAAAAAGAACCCCCTGTTCCATTGGAGCTTACATTCTAGTGGGGAAAGACAGGCGATATAACAGAACATAAGTGATACACATAAGGTATTAGGCACTGAAAAGGACTATGTATTAGTTTTCTAGGGTTGTCATAACAAATTATTACCAACTTGATGGCTTAACACAACAAAATTTTATTCTCTCACAGTTCTGGAAGCCAGTGTCCAAAATCAAGCCTCCTTCAGGAGGTTCACAGGGGATAATCCTTCTTGTTTCTTGCAGCTTCTCCTGGCACCAGGCATTTCTCAGCAGGAGACAGCACAGCTCTGGTGTCTGCCTCCCTATTCTCATGGTCTCCTCCCCTGCATCTCGGTCTCAATTCTCCCTCTGCCTTTCTTTTCTAAGAACTGATGTGGCATTTCAGGCCCACCCTTAAATCCAGGATGATCTCGTCTCAACATCCTTAACTCAATTACAACTGCAAAGTCCCCTTTCCTAAATAAGATCAAAATTCACAGGTTCTGGACAGACATACCTTTTTGGAGGGCTACCCTTAAACCCACTATAGAGGGCAAGAGTGTGTGTATATAGAGGAATCATTTTTTTTAAATTTTAATTACATAATAGTTAACATACAGTGTTATATTAGTATCAGGTGTACAATATGGTAATTCAACAATTCTATACATTACTCACTGCTCCTTAAGATAAGTACACTCCTGGGGTTCCTGGGTGGCTCAGTTGATTAAGCGTCTGACTCTGGATTTCAGCTCAGGTCATGATCTTACAGTTTGTGAGATCCAGCCCCATGTTGGGGGTCTGTGCTGACAACATGGAACCTACTTAGGATTCTCTCTCTCTCTTTCCCTCTTTCCCCTCCCCCGCTTGTGAACACACACACACACACACACACACACACACACACTCTCTCTCTCTCTCTCAAATAAATAAACTTCTAAAAAAAGATAAGTTTCACCCATCCCTGCACTTACCTCTCCTCTGGTAACCACCAATCTGTTCTCTATAGTTGAGTCAGGGTTTTCTCGTGTGTTTGTTTTTTGTGTTTTTTGTTTTGTTTTGTTTTTGGTTTGTCTCTCCCTCCCCACTTCCCACCCCCGTGTTTTTGTTTTATCTCTTAAACTTATGGAGGAGTCAATTTTAAATAGCATGACAGAGCCTCAATGAGAAGATAATGTTTAGAGACTGAAAGGGAATAAAATTTAAGTCACGTGAATAGATATTTTTGTCTTCCTCACAGAGAGGACAGCAAGAGCCAATACTTAGAAGCTAAAGTGTTTCTAGTATGTTGAAAAGCCAGGAGGCCTAATTGTATCTTCTATTATGAACTCCCAGATACTATAATAATAATGATGATGCTAACAAATACATACATATTGTTCCCCTTTTAATTGGCAGTATACCCCCCAATCTTCCCTACATTTTACCTCAGAATTTTCAGAACCTTCATCTGCATGCCCAGAGTCTAAACAATAGACCGTTTCTCTAGATCTCACCTACTCTCCTCAACCAGTCTTTGTAAACAGAATACTAGAGATTTGATTCTCTGCTAATGTGAATTATGGTCTTTTTGTTTAATGTTTATTTTGAGAGAAAGAGAGATAGAGCACGAGGAGGGCAGGGGCAGAGAGAGAGAGAGGGAGACACAGAATCTGAAGCAGGCTCCAGGCTCTGAGCTGTCAGCACATGGACTGACGTGGCTTGAATTCACAAGCTGTGAGATCATGACCTGAGCCAAAGTCAGATGCTCAACCGACGGAGCCACCCAGGTGCCCGTGACTTATGGTCTCGACCAACAACAATTTGCTTTTAAGCAAAATTTTTACCTTTACATTTACATTTTACCTAAATATTTTTAAATATCAGAAATTTTAAAAACTTATTTTCTGAACTTTATTCTGTTTCTGTGTTATCATGATGTGTTTTTACATTTGCATCCCCACCATCTCAAACTCTACTGTTCTTTGAGACATGCTTTCTTGATTCCAGATCTCTTTTGATTCCCTTGACTTTGTCCAAAATCCACTATGACACCCAGCCTGTGCCATCACCACTATCCAATCCACCCTATTTCTCCCCTCATGGATATTTATTTGAATCTCATTGTCACCTCACCTGTGCTCTCTAATTGCTCTTGATCACAACCTTCACTTACACTTTGTTTCCCATCTTATGGGGCCATATAATTATACGGCAAGAAAACAATATTGTTTGGTTTCCCACCTGAAATCTCTTTGGGCCAAGCCTGCTTGCCTCCTACCCCAAGGTCAACTAGTCCCAGGCTAGGAGGTATATATTAACAGTAGGCCATGGCTAAATAATGAGCACTCTACTTGTAGTTCATGTATCTTTGACTACATTATTGATGGGGTTCTTGAGCAAATGGCTAAGAAAGAATTCTTGAGATGTCCTTGGTGCAAAAAGGTGATTTTATTAAAGCACAGGGACAGGAGTGGCTGTCCACTCAGTGGCATCAGAGTGGCTGATTATATATTTTTAGGCTTGTGGAGGGAAAGACATAGAGTTAAAGTAAGTTTCTAAGGAATTTGAAAGCAAAACTTTCAGGACGTTGAGGGGCTAGCTACTGCTAAGATAAGGTTACTTTTAGTCTTCAAGAAAACAAAAACATTAAGGAAGTAAGGCAGCCATGAGTTGCTTGAGGAAGGTCATGCTGTGCATGTTTCAGGTATCTGTCAGTGGGCTGCAAACTGTAAGATTTAATTTAAGTTACATTTCTCTCAGCTTTGTTTCCCTTAGCAGTATTGACAGGGTTTTGGTGAACTTGGTTCTTTTCCTGTATCCCAAATTTACAGTGACTGAGATTTTGCTTCATTTCTCTTACTCCTACTAAAAATATTTTTGCCTGCTCTCTCAATTCCGCCTGGTAGTCTTTACCTCAACCACCTCATTCTCATCCCTGACCACCTAGATCCTGCTATAACTCTGCTAATGATAAGCTAGCCACCTAGAGTGACCTCTGCTGATTTCCTATCACCTAGACTTGGGTCTTCGCATGCTCTGTCCCTACGTGGCTACACAGCTTGATTTTCATCTCAGTTCAGATCTTTTGTATTAGTATTCCCTCAAGGTCTTTGTTTATGGTTTCCTTAGATTCATCTCTAGGATAACAAAACCCTATCCTTGGTGACATGTTCAGAAGAGCCCTCTCTTTTCATTCTCTGGTGTGCCTTATCAGTATTCAGTCCTTGGAGCAGAAATTTATTATATTGCTATAGTCCATGTTTAAATTTCTTCAATATTCCTTTTTTAAATGATAGCACTAACACTCCATCCTTATAACTATTAAAAGCCTGTTTTTCTAAAAGTCATTTTTGTTTTTGTTTCCCTTTGAATAGTGAATCATGAACATTCCTATTCACTGACTAATCTAGCAAGACAAGTCGCTCTATTATTGTCTATGAATTTCAACTGATTATTCAGGGTAATGGTGTTTCTTGACTTAAATGAATAAAATGTTATTCACTTCAAAAGCTTTTAGAAACATTTGTTTAGTGTTGTTTAACAGATTGGAAGCTTGGGCTCTAAATACACTTATACTTTAGACATTTTTCTTTAGGGTCGTTAATTTTGTTTTACCTCTGCGTATTCTTGTGATTGCTGTTAAACTGAAAGTAGTATTATGGAATACACACCTTCTTTTTCTGTAAGTTGAAACGATAGCTCTTAATTTTACCAAATACAGCACATTTTGAAAGCCACAACATTCTTTTAGTCTATTTGCATTAATAGGAAAATAATTGTTGGAAAAGCAGATGCCTAGGCTTTTCGCACAACTGCTACCTTTCTAAACCCATAAATAAATGAAAAGCAGGAGATATAAGATTTGATTTATGTATCCAGTTATGAGAATTCACTTGGATTTAATGGTTTTTAGTAGTAATGTCATAAAAGCCCATAATATTGTATTTTATTTAGGTTTGGATGTATGTAACAGAAACCCAAAATGGTAGTGGTTCAGACATGATGAAAGTTTCTTTCTTTCTCTCATAAAAGTCTGAATTTATATAATTAAATGTTGTTATGGTTGCATAAGAGTATCTGGGTATCCAGACTACTCCTAGATTTCCTTGGACGTATGGCCTTCATTGTAAAGTTTCAAAGTAGAGATGGCTCCAAGAATCACATCCTTGTTCCAAGCAGCAGCGCACATTGTGTTCCAAAAGCATAGTGAAACATGTTGTCAGGGACACACCCCCTCTTGTTAAGGACATGGTGCAGACATGTTATATGCCACTTCCAGTTGCCTTCTCTTAGTGACAACTTGGTCATGTGACTATACCTATTTGCAAAGGAAGCTAGGACATGAAGTCTTTATTCTGGCTAGCCATATAACTGTGGCTGACCATCAGTCTATCACACAACGGAAATATTTTTATTAATATATTCTATATAAATATAAGTTTTATTGGGATGAAATTCAGTAAGACAGTGGTATCCAAACCTTTCTTCCAACCAGATGTGAAACCCAACATATGAACTAGAAAAGGATGAACTGTCTGATTAAAATGGAGGGCACAGGAATGCCAGAGATGTCACTCAAATACCCCTGCCTCCTTCTCCCCCATAAACACACTCTCACAAAACAGCCTGAGGCTCTTAGGGTTTTGTGGATCAGTATATAAAGTACTATTTTGGAGTTTTAAAGAGGTATTGATGTGAAATAAAGAGTGTATTTTGAGTGTTGTTAAAAAAAATCAATAGGCATTGCTAAGAATACAAATGATTTTATTGAGGGCAAGAACAACTTTAAATAAGATTGCTTCAACTTTTGGTTGAATAATTTCCAAAAGATATTCATCTTATAATCACCTCCTTGGAGAGTCATACAATATTTTTTTATGAGCAAATAGCCACAATACTATCTCAGCATTGTGAAGCGATTATTAATTCTTTCATCAAATTCTTATTCTGAGGAATTTTTTGTAATTTATATTTGAAATAAAAAGATTTTGCAAATAAAGAAATAACCAGGCATTTAAAAAAGCTTAATTAAGGGCTTCTCTGTGCTCAACTTTAGGAAATATTTTCTATTTTATCCTTAAAACAAATCCGCAAGTGTGCCAGGTAAATGAAGTGTTGCTGAGCCTAACTTTCAGTCTTTAAATGCAATAAAGTCTTGCTTTTATGATTTTTTAAAAGCAGTTTTATCATAGGAAGGCAGATTGATTCTGTACTGTAGCTTTGAACCACATCAACAGAGAATCGTAATTATTGAATCATTTGTTGGGAAGGGGACTACTGGTCACCTCCAGTGATCCATCCAATGTTTACATATACTCTAATGGGGTTCAAGCCATTAATAAGTTCTTCTATGAGTGGAATTTGATTTAAAGAACAAATACGTTATCACTGATGATGTGGTTTTTCTTTTTTTGTGTTTCTTCATTATATATTTTTTGGAAGACTAAAATTATTATTGTTGTTTCCTTAAAAACAGGTAGAGGTAAGACTTGAAGACAAAGAAAATGTTGTTACCAAACCTGCTTATATTTGATTATGAAGAAAGCGGTTGCTAATTGTTCATTATCTTAATCATGGGTGACCTGGGGGAAGATTACCTGGGGAGAAATTTAATTGTGGTTTAAATAGGCACAGGGAAGGTGGCCCAGAACTTGGATTTTTATAGCTCCCTAGGGATGTCTCCAAAAAATTTAGAAAAAAAGCTTTACAAAATTATTATGAAAATTTTAGTAATGGGGGCTCCTTTTCTGTCAGTCTACTAGAACATTTTCTAGCAAATGAATCATGTGAACAGCAATATGACTAGGGTGATAGAATACAGAGTTGAATTTCTGACATTAGACCAACCTGGGAGGGATAAAGCTTGTAGTAGTTTTCCATTGCTGCTGTAATGAATTGTCAAAACTTGGTGCCTTAATATAACACACATTTATTTTCTAGCTGTTCTGGATGTCAGGAGTCTCTAAATCATCTTCTCTGGGCTAAAACCAAGGCATTACCAGGGCTGTGCTCTCTCTGGAGGTTCTAGGTGAAAATTCTTTCCTAGAGACCACTGACTTTTTTTGGCTCATGGCTTCCTTTTCCTATCTTCAAAGTCGGAAACAGCATGTTGAGTTCTTATCACATTACATTATGTTTCCACTTTCTCCCTTTTCCACATGTAAGTACCTTGTTTTTGCATTGGATCATATGGATAATCCAGGATAACCTCCCAATTGTAAGGCCATCTGATTAGCAAACTTAATTATATCTGCAACTTTAATTCCCTTTGAAATTTGCTATGTACTCTTAAATATTCATAGGTTAGGATGACGATTGGGATATGGATTAAGATGCAGCATCTATTGGGGGCCATCATTCTGTCTACACAAAGGCTTTTAAGCAATGTATTAGTTTGCCAGGACAGCCATAAGAATGTACAACAAATTGGGTAACCTAAATGACAGAAATTGATTGTCCCACAGTTCTAGAAGCTAAAAGTCCAAATCAAGGGGTCAGCAGGGGTGGTACCTTCTTAAGGGCTGTGAGGGGCATGTTTCAGGCCTCTCTCCTTGGCTTAGAGATGGCTGTCTTCTCAGTATGTCTCTTTACATTTTCTTTCTATGCACATCTCTGTGTGCTGACATTTTAGGGTCATTTAGGGACTGACATCCAGTCATACTGGATTAGGATCCATCCTATTGACCTCACTTTAACTTGATTCCTTTCAGAAAGACCCTTTGTCAAAATAAGGCCATACTTTGAGATGCTGAGGGTTAAGACTTCAAAATATGCATTTTGAGGGGCTAAAATTCAACTCAAAACAGGCAGTATCTCTAAAACCTGAGATACGAAGTTCTTAATCACATTGTAGGAACTGAGATTTTAAGGAAGAAATATTTTATTTTCTGATCAGATTTACTTAAATAAGGAGGGAGAGAATGTATTGTTATATTTTTAATACTTCTCCTCAGCCAACATAAAACACATTTTCTATTCATCGTCCCTCTAATTTAATAATTAAAAAAAATCACCATTATGGGGCCATAAAGTCAAATTAAAATCCCATTGTGCTAGAGTATTTTCAAAGAATTAGCAATAAAAATCTAGGTGGCAAATTTACAATTACTTAAAATATATGAAATGTAAAATTTAGTAGAAATGTTGTCTACACAGTTAAGTGCCTGCAGTCAGTTCTGAAATGTTAATCGCTCTCATTAGTAATATTCTTGTTTCCTGGGAAAAATGGTAGTGTTTATACCCTCACATAATACATTAGCATCTCTTTTCTTTTCTTTTCTTTTCAGTCCTCAAGGAAAAGAGAACTGTGTTAAAACTCTTTCCCTCTCTCTCTGAGAGTACATCAATTACTGTCAATGGAGGAGGGCCTGTGCTATGCACAGTCAAGTACTATGTTTCACGGGCATGAAAACATAGTAAAAGAGCAAAGAAACATGTTGCTTGCCCTGGAAAATCAGTCAAAGGGGAACCATAAATTGGAAACATTGAAGAGAATTTAGAATCCTTCCCAACATCACAATACAGTGCCCCAATATCTCTGCAGGAAAAGAAAAAGGGACTATATGAAATGTGGCACACAGATGTATAAACTCAACCTCATTAATATATCTACTATTCCCTTATTAGATTATGCCTCCTCCATCATACTTTTGGGAGGAGAAGATATTGTGAATAATGCTTGCCATCTAGGTTTTTATTAATGTGTGAACATCCAACACACAACCTGACACGTTTTAATTAAAACAAAATTAAAATTCCTACTTAGTACAAATGAACCTTAGTCCAATGGTGTGAAAGCCAGACTTTAAGAATAGTTGTGTGGCTAACTTCCTAAAGGTTAGATTAGCAGGTCTAGAACCTCTATTAATTGTAAAGAAAGCTGAAAATAATTAATTACAAGTCAAATTGTTCAAGTTTAGTTTTATTCATATCCTGAAATAGGGCATCATGAGTGAAAATCATGAATAAATGCACCTGCCTGGGGCTGAACTTCCACAAAACAAATGAATTCCAACTCTTCTCACGTTGGGTAATGTAGGATTCCTATGTATGGTACGCACATGCAGACACACTTCCTCACGCAACAAAGTCAGACATCCCTGTTGTAGGATGATGCCATTAGCTACTTATGGTCGTAGGAAGAAACTTTACTAAAATAGACTTGTAACTTGTTTCCATGCCCTTCACTTGGTACCGTAAATACAATTCAATTTTTCTATTTTTCAGGAAGGATTGTTTGATACTGGACATTGGCATTTTGTTTGCCGCTCTTACCAGACATTTAACAATTACATTTATAAACTTGACAAGAGGTTTTAGAAACTGGCTGAGAGCCTACGATGGGGAAATTTACTTCATTTTTTTTTTTTTTGCTTCTGTTTTCTCCTCATAGGAAGACATTTGTTCCTTGTAAATAACTTCCTTAACTGTGGTATAGCCCCCAGAAGTCCATGCAGTCACTGTGACCTAGCTAGCCTTGTCAGGATGGCAGGGGCCCTGGTGTCAGGCAATATTCAGACCAGCCAGGGCCCCATTGTCACCTCCTTTCACTGCTGCTTACCATGGCTAGACATAAAGGACAACAGTAGTTACTTCTCAAAAGGTAGGCACCTGGGAAGGCATTTTTTGGTGATAGTGAAAGGCAGTTAAATTAATAAAGATACACCTAGAGAAAAACAGAATAAAATTTGAAAGGCCAAAAGAAAGTTTATTTTAAAAGAAATAACACTTTTTTTTTTTTCCTGGTCAATACTTAACAGTTCTTTCTCCTCTTTCCTTAAGAGGAAACAAACCCCATATCACTCTTATAAAACACTGCCCCCTCTGTAACTACATCCAGTGAGGCATAAATTATTGTAGGTACACTTGTGGCTACAACATATGATTTTCTGTAACTATTTGAGATATTATAATAGAAGGATATACTCCGTCATTTGGGTCATGATCACTAATCCTGACAGAATGCCCATGGATGGGTAAAACAGACTTCTCCAGCCTAGACTGGGTTCAGCCAAGAGCCTCTTCACTTTGCTAGTGAAGATTGTCCCTGTTCTCATGAATCATGTGAAAACCACATGCGGCATCCTTGCAAGGGTTCAAGGAGCCTGATCTTCTTTCATTATTATCTGAGGTTTGAACTCATAGAGGGAAGAATATAACTTCTTTTATTCTAAATTGTCTGTGCTTATAGACACACAATCCTAAACTAACTCCAGGATTACAAAAGAGTTTTAAAAGAGCCTAAGTGTACATACCTAGCAAAAGTGGCAAAAATCAGGTCTAATTCTTTCCACTGAAATAACATGAAAGCAATTGTTTATCATCTATAATAATATTCTTTTTTATGTTTCATTTTTTCTTCAAACCACTCATAAGTACTATAATAATATTATCTAATATGGAGTCTAGAAAATAGTACTCTACTGGATACAAAACTTTGATACACCAGAACAAAAATAAGAAAAATATAGCCTAGCCATCTGTGTGTAAGGAAATCTTATTAAAAATATATATATATATTACCATCATGTATTGCTCATGACTATACACATTAATTTTTTATAAAGTAAGTATTAACATCACCTAAATTTACATGTTTGTTTTACATCTGCACCTGCAGTATTTATGATGTGTCAATTTGTTGACATTTGTGAAGGCTTTAAGCAGGAGGTAAGCTGAAGCTGTTATTAAACAGATATTCAAAATGTTAGTTAATTTGATTAATTGAAGGAGGAGGAGCTAAGCAATTAAATATCATTATATTGCATTTTTTTCAGCTTCAGGTGTATTTAATCACCTGTAGGGAGTTTGTAGCCAAATCATATTCTCTATGGCATAGTTTTTCTTGTCAGGTTATACTTATCTTTTCTTAAGTCTTATAGTTGGACCGGTTTTCCTGGGGTGGGTGAATAGAAAGAAATGGGTCTTTGGGTAATTAGTCTTTGAAGTCACACATTTTCCTTGAATGCATGGTCAACTTCATGCCTCTGTTAGTTTGCTATACCTACTTCTGTGCCCTGATCAATCAGGCACTAAGTAACAAGTCACCTTATATATTTTAGACTGTATTAGAAGAGTTTGCTTATGTGCTTGTTTCTTTTTAATAGCTCATATTACATATAGTAGGATTAGAGAATGTTAAGACAGTCAGCAAGTAAGAAAGACTGGGTTCTGTAAATCATGGTCCACAAAACCCAGAGTTTGCACAAACCAAAAGTAAAATGCTGTTGTCAGTCCTTTTAGCTATAAAGGTGCAGTGACCATATTATTGAAAATTAATCTAGGGCTCATGGTTTGGGCCATGAAAACATACAGAAGCATATATTGATAAAAATATAAATAAGCCAAAGCAAGATTGCAGTTGCAGAGGTAGAACTGAAAGCTCTTTTGCAAATGCTGTCATCTAGATAATGTCATTTGATAGATAAGACATAGATAGATAAGACATAAAAAATCTCTTGACCCATGGAGTTTTTGAAATCGAGGATTGATTATTTTATTTTTGCTTCCAGACATTTTCTCAGTATGATGGATGTTGGTATAACTCAAAGGCATTATTGACATTTGGCTTCTCTTATATTTCACTATGGAGCATTTTAGTTTGTGTCTAAAACTCTGTGTACTTTCCCATCCTTTCTTGTGTGCCAGGGAAGAGGGGGCAAGACTTGACCATACAAATAATAATGAGGAATTGTTGTGAGAAACAGTCTTACTGTTCAGTCTTACAGACTTACTACGTACAAGTCACTTCACCAAGCACTTGACCTAAATAACCATATTTTGTCTTCAGGTATTATGATCGATCTTTTACAGATGAAGAAATGGAAACAGAAGCCCAAAGAGATCAAGTTACTTGCCACATAACAAATATTTCATAAATTATAGTCAGTATTCCAGGATCAAATTCTGGAACCTAAACTCAACCATTATACCTTTCTGCTAATACAGATCTAGTCCCTCATTTTAGGAATTGCCAAGCTAGAAGGGAACTGTCCAGGGCAACCCTTAAAAGTGTGTACTTAGAGGGTAAAAATTCTTCTGATCTAAGGAGGAACCCATGCCTCCAGGCCCAAAAGAAAGTACTTGACCGACAATTAACAGCATAAATTTTTTTTCCTTACTTCAAATCATAGGAGTCTGAAAGAAATTTTATTACAGTAAGGTTACATTGGTGAGAGTTGTAGGTTAATAGTGATCTGTAACACTGTTGCTCATATGAGTAGTTCCTGAAACTAAATAATAATTTTCTGCCAATAAAGTGGGTAGCCTAGTGGTCTGGTAATTTTAGTTCAAATTTGGAAGGAAAAAGATATATTCTTTAAGTTGCTCAGTAAATTTAAATAAGAGAATAAAAATGGAACTGGCCCACTGCTTAAAGATACCATCGCTGAGGGGGCACCTGGGTGGCTCATAGTTGGTTAAATGTCCCACTCTTGGTTTCGACTAAGGTCATGATCTCATGGTTCGTGGGTGTGAGCACTGCATCAGGCTCTGCACTGATGGGGTGGAGCCTGCTTGGGATTCTCTCTCTTCCTCTCTCCCTACCCCTCTCCCACTTGTGCTCTGTTTCTCTCAAAATAAAATAAATACACTTAAAAAAAGACAGAGAGAGAGAGAGAGAGACAGAGAGAGAGAGAGAGAGATACAATTGCTGATGGGATTCGGTGCCTATGTCTAAGGCTGTGACCCCAAATCTCTTTATTCATTTCTATTACAGTCCCTACAGGAAGCAGCAGAACTATCAACATAGGGATGCTTTAGTGCACAGAGAAAAGTATGAAAGTCTCTTTGCCTTTCAAGGATGAGTGGACATTTGGGAAGGTGATGCTCATGAAACACTTGGAAGCAGGGTGAGGGGAGGGAATAAAAACTATTAGCATTTTGTTATATCATATATACAAATTGAGATTTAATTTTTACAAGGGATTTTAGTTGAGTTAGATGCTTGCAAATTTACCCTGGGAATGGTGATAAAACTTGCCAAGATGGTGATGGACAAGGGTGGGATGCTGGCAATGACAAAAGCAGAATTCTCAAGCCAACATATAGGGACTTTAAAAGGTAGATCAGTCTTCAGGATTATTGCTAAGGAAATATGACTACCTAAAGGTGTTAGAATCATTAAGATAGTTTTTCATAATAAAATACTAGTAAATCATGGAGATCATGGTGACCAGAGTGATGCAGTATTAACTAACATCTAATATCACACTAATGACCTAGAAAATGGTTATTTCTACCATTATTGTATTATTTTATTGTCTTATTCCAGACCATATATTCAATTTCAATTTTCACCTTTTTCTTAGTACCCTGAAGTCTCTGAAAATGCATTTAGGATCTAAAATTGCTGATATTGCAGCTGCTTTCTGTAATGGAAAATAAAATAGTACCATTTGGGATGTTGGTCCTTTTTGCCCATGCTGTGATGTACTTTGACAGAAGTCACTGCCCATGATGAGTCCTGAGCCATGTAATAAAACCCAAATGGGCAGTGTGAGCTGGGGTTGGAGGTTGGGAAAACCAGAATCCAGCCTTTGTAGTAAGAGTCAGGATATGAGCAGGGTCACATTGCAGATTAACACATCAAGATTTATGAGCTCCAAGTAGGTCAAGTTTCAGTGTCCAAAAACTAAGATACAAACCGATTAATTCAGATGAAGATTAATTTCCATGGCATACATAAATTCTAAAAGTATTGTTCCAGAGCCTGGTGTCTGAAAATACTGCCACCAAAAGGAATGCAGCCATGGCACCATAATTATGAATGACTGACTCTAGGTTCACGGAGAAGTTGGTCTCATGTCTCATATCTCATTGCCACCTGAACTCCACTCCCACACCCACCCATATATTTGTCTGTATTTAGCCAACAAGTTGGAGAGCATAACTTTAATATGATCATTTCTTTCTTATCTGGACTCTTAATACCATGTGGGTCTGACTTAAGGTTAGGAATTTACAATGCAATTCAAGTGTATGATTTTATAACCACTGAAACTGAGGCATAAAATAAGAATTTATATTTCCAAAGCAATTCGCTTATTATAAAGCCATTTAATGTATATTTTCTTAGTTTATTTTATAACAACCCTAAAAGATAAATACGGTCGATGTTATTACTCTGAAAATATAAATATGAAGTTCAAAGTAACTATGGGATTTTGTTTTATATTTTGTAGATGATAACAAAACCAGGACTCAGATTTTGGTCTTCTGACTTCAAGTTTAGTGGCTTTGTATGATATTTTATTCTTTAATGTAATGGAATAGTAATTGGCCCAAGATTGTAGTGACCATGTCAGAACTGTATTTCCCAGCTCAACTCTGTACTACAACACCATACACCAGATCAGCAGCAACCATATCATGTGGGACTTGTCTGAAATGAAAATTCTTGGGCCCCATGCCAGGCCTACTACATCAGAAATGCTGGGAGAAGACATATTATCTGTATTTTAATAAACTTTCCAGGTGATTCTGATGCATAATAAACTTAGAGAATTGACATTACATATTATAATGATTCTCTATCTTAGGCCTTTACAATAATAAAAAGGTTTTTATTTAAATTACTATATCCAATCTCTGGCAGAAGAATTGCAAGCAAGCTATTAACCTATATATGAATATTTATGAAATAATTATGATATTATACAGTACAGCTTTTATATTAGCATTGTTTCTACTCAGTAAGGAATTTGTGGTAACTCTTAGTATAACAAAAGTCCAATTTTAATTTTTCTTCTCTCAGTTTGCTAGTTCTCAATTGTTTATGCAGTTTCCACTGGGATAACTCCTTGTTGCTTTAATGCCTTATTCTTCACAAAGAACATTTTTTAATCTTTGCTTAAATACAAACTCTTAAGCAATTGATTTCCATGGAGGGTTTTGCAACTCCCCAAAGTATGATACAAAATGCTGGCTATTTGGTTTTCGTAGCTAAAAGACTCTTTTTCCTTCTCTCTCATTCCTTTCCTCTCATTGCCTCTCTCTCTCTCTCTCTATGTGTGTCAAAAATATATGTCTGTGTTTTCTTTTATAAAATTGGGGTAAAACTATATTTACTGGTCTATAACCAATATTTTAAAACTTCACATATTATATTCAATCCCATATTTGTAAATATTTTTATGAAGACCTACTACATGCACATATTTTAGAGCATAGATTTTGATAACCATAACTCAGTTGAGGACATTTAGGTTATTTCCCAAGTTTTTCCTTATAAGCCACTTATAAGTGATAAACAACTTGCTATGGAAATATTTGGGGATATTTCAGATTATTTTCTTGGGATAAATTCCAAAATTCATGGCATTGATCAGCGAACAAAGACATGTTTAACTTCTTAGAAACATGAACCATTTCATTTTACATTTAAGTTGATTAAACTTTAATTTCATTTTAAATTTCAATGGTATATATGCAAAAACATCTTTCTCATTTCCTATTTCATGGGAAGGATGAGAAAATTTGGGTAGTAAAAAATAGGTATCTTTATACCTTTCCTGGTGTCACTTCTCTTTGATCTCAACTAAAATGAGATTTTTTGTGTACTGGCTTAGCCAAGCTAAAGCCGAATTATGATTAGAGTTGCAATGTGGCTGCTGCATTCATACTGATATGGCAGCTAATCGTCCACAGATGACTTCATCCATGAGTCTCTCCAGAATCAGCTGATTTCAATATGTTTCTAAGAAAATCACAGTGGCACCTGATGGGGAATAAATACTAAGAGAGAAGCCTAACAGCTCAAATCAATTGAAAAAAGCAAGTATGCAGTGCTTTGGAAGGAATGGGAGAGAAGGAGGCATTGGAGAAATGGCTGCTGGTCATTGGAGCAAATCTGGAGGGAGAAGTAAAGGAAGAAACGGGACTCTTGGAGCATGCCTAGCAAAAATAGACACTGCACTTAGCTCAGGAAGGATGTTTGGGTCCAGGTTGTGTTGGACAGAACTTTGACTATTCAAATCTGTATTGAGAGTGAATGACTGACTAACCAAGAAATAACCTTAAAGTTGGGAGGAGAGTGTTTTTAGTAACTTGAAAGACATCTGCAAACTACTTTTGCCATATAACAACACAATCTTGGGGGCAAAATCTCATCACATTCACACCATATATTCACATTCAAGAGGAGAGACACTTCAGAGGAGGAGCCAGGATAGCGGAACAGCATGGAAGTTTTTTGTGTGTCTTGCGTCCATGAAATACAGCCAGACCATCACTAAACCATCCTACACACCTAGAAAACTGATTGGAGGATTAACACAACAATCTGCACAACCTGAACCACAGAATTCAGCAGGTATGCGGCACGGAAAGGTCAATTTGGGGAGCAAGAAGCCGCTGAGGGTAGGGAACCACTTTTGCGGGAGGAGAGAGGACGGACACTGGGGAAGGGGGGAGAATACAGGAAAAGTACCCCTCCCCAAAAGGAGCTGAAGAGAAAGTGGAAAATTGGAAACAGCCACAGGGACTAAACTAAAAAGGGAGAAAGGAGAGAGAGTTTAAATTCCATTAAGACTGTAAACAAGGGGAGCGCAAAGGCTGCAACTCCACAGCTCAATACCTGGCGGTGCTCTGGTGGGAAAGGCGAATCCCCAGGAACAGAGTGGGGTCCGGGAGGTTCTCGCACCACACAGGGAAAAGCGGTTCCACTGCTGGAAGGACATTTGGTAGAGACTGTTGAAGCCACCTGGTCCCAGCAGACCCCAGAAAACGGCCACATTCGCTGGTGCTGGAACAAGGTCGTTAAGGCTGAAGTCTGGTGCCAGATGTGCATTGTGATTTCCCATAATCCCTGAAACACTGCTGCTACACTGTCTCACGAACTTTTTCTGGGGTGGGCTGGCACCTGGCCGCAGTCTTGGGGCACCGGCAGCAGAGGGTCCAGCAAGCATTCCTGGGTGCAGCCGACATTTGGCCATTGTTCATTCCATTCAGCCATTGCTCGGTGAGACCCTCCCACTGAGGGGCGGAAGGGGTCAAAGCGGCAGTCCTTCAGAAGTAAGGGGCCGGGGAAAACAGCCGCATCTGAGACAAAACTCGGGAGAGAGGTACTGCCTGGGGCATGGTCACGGACAGTGAAAAAGCGGGGACTGGATGAAAGCTGAAGGCAGAAGATGGGTTCGCGATTGCTTTTCGGGGAGAAAAGACTGGGTAGCTGGGTCGTGCCATTTTCACCAATCCTGCGCATGGGCATATGCACCTACAGGCGCCTCAACAATCCACCCAAGTAGGCCAGCGGCACCACCTAGTGGAGAGCGGAGCTGTTACACTGAGCTCCGCCCAACTGGGCCAACTTTGCTCTTCAAGAACACAAGTCTCACCGCCTGCTTAGTTTATGCACTATAAAGTGCTACATAGACTGACTTCTGGGGGAAAATGAAGTAATTTTCATCCTACTTCAATCTGTTAGCAGGTCCATCTATTCAATTTTTTTTTCTTTTTCTCTTTTACACTTCTGTTTCTTGAATAGAGAAAGAAAAACTCATTTTCAATTTTTATTAAAAATATTTTCTTTAATTTTTATTACTATTTTTTACCTTTGTGTAATTTTTTTTTCAAATTCTATTTTACTTCCATCATTTTATTTTAGTCTACTTCAGTGTATTCACCTTTTCAAATTTTGAATTTCCTTTTTTTCTTTTTTTCTCTTTTTCATTTTTTTCTTGAATGCAGAAAAAATCCTATTTATTTTTAACTTTTACTAAATATTTTTCTTTAATTTTTTTCTACTATATTCTTTACTTTTGTGTATATTTTTTCAAATTCTATTTTACCCCCATCATCTGATTTTAGTCTACTTCAGTGTATTCATTTTTTCAAATTCACAAAAGATTTACTTTTTTTCTCCCCCCCATTTTTTTCTCTAATCTGTCAAACCATTTTCAACACCCAGACCAAAGCACACCTAGGATCTAGAATCATCTATTCAATTTTTATGTGTGTGTGTCTGTTTTTAATTTTCAATGTTAATATTTTTTTAATTTTAATTTTTTTAATTTCAATTTTTCTACCTCATTAATTCCTTTTCTTCCTTCAAAATGACAAAACAAAGGAATTCACCCCAAAAGAATGAGCAGGAAGAAACGACAGCCAGGGATCTACCCAACACAGATACAAACAAAATGTCTGAACCAGAATTTAGAATCACGATAATAAGAATACTAGCTGGAGTCAAAAATAGATTAGAATCTCTTTCTGCAGAGATAAAAGAAGTAAAAAATAGCCAGAATGAAATTAAAAATGCTATAACTGAGATGCAATCATGGATGGATGCAGCGGTGACAAGGATGGATGAGGCAGAACAGAGAATCAGTGATAATAGAGGACAAACTTATGGAGAATAATGAAGGAGAAAAAAAAAGAGGGGGATTAAGGAAAAAGAGCACAATTTAAGAATTAGAGAAGTCACTCATTAAAAAGGAACAACATCAGAATCATAGGGGTCCCAGAAGTGGAAAAGAGAGAAATAGGGGTAGAAGGGTTATGAGAGCAAATCATAGCAGAAAACTTTCCTAACCTGGGGAAAGACACACACATCAAAATCCAGGAAGCACAGTGGAACCCCAACAGATTGAACAAAAACCGACCATCAAGAAGTCATATCATAGTCAAATTCACAAAATACTCAGGCAAGGAGAAAATCATGAAAGCAGCAAGGGAAAAAAAGTCCCTAACTTACAAGGGAAGTCAGATCAGGTTTGCAGCAGACCGATCCACAGAAACTTGGCAGGCCAGAAAGGAGTGGCAAGATATATTCAGTGTGCTGAATCAGAAAAATATGCAGCCAAGAATTCTTTATCCAGCAAGGCTGTCATTCAAAATAGAAGGAGAGAGAAAAAGTTTCCCAGGCCAACAAAAATTGAGGAGTTTGTGACCACTAAACCAGCCCTGCAAGAAATTTTAAGGGGGACTCTCTGAGGGGAAGAAAGATTCAATAAATAAATAAATAAATAAATAAATAAATAAATAAATAAATAAACAGACAAACAAACAAGTCAAAAATACCAAAAGCAACAAAGACTAAAAAGGACCAGAGAACACCACCAGAAACTCCAACTCTACAAGCAACATAATGGCAATAAATTCATATCTTTCAGTACTCACTCTAAACATCAATGGACTCAATGCTCCAATCAAAAGACATAGGGTAACAGAATGGGTAAGAAAACAAGATCCATCTATATGCTGTTTACAAGAGACCCACTTTAGACCTAAAGACATCTTCAGATTGAAACTAAGGGGATGGAGAACCATCTACATGCTAATGGTCAACAAAAGAAAGCTGAAGTAGCCATACTTATATCAGACAACCTAGACTTTAAAATAAAGACTGTATCAAGAGATGAAGAAAGGCATTATATCATAATCAAGGGGTCTCTCCACCAAGAATACCTAACATTTGTAAACATTTATGCACCAAATGTGGAACACCCAAATATATAAATCAATTAATCACAAACATAAAGAAACTCATCGATAGTAACCATTATAGTAGGAGACTTCAACACCCACTCACAGCAATGGACAGATCATCTAATCAAAAAATCAACAAGGAAACAATGGCTGTGAATGACACACTGGACCAGATGGACTTAACAGATGTATTCAGAACATTGTATCCTAAAGCAGCAGAATATACATTCTTCAGTGCACATGGAACGTTCTCCAGAATAGACCATATACTGGGACACAAATCAGCCCTCCACAAGTACAAAAAGATTGAGATCATACTTTGCATATTTTCAGATCACAACACTATGAAACTCAAAATCAACCACAAGAAAAAATTTGGAAAAGTAACAAATACTTGGAGACTGAAGAACATCCTACTAAAGAATGAATGGGCTAACTAAGAAGTTAAAAAGGAAATTAAAAAGTTCATGGAAGCCAATAAAAATGATAACACCACAACCCCAAACCTCTAGGATGCAGGAAAGGTGGTCATAAGAGGAAAGTATATAGCAATCCAGGCCTTCCTAAAGAAGGAAGAAAAATCTCAGATACACAACCTGACCTTATGCCTTAAGGAGCTGGAAAAAGAACAGCAAATAAAACCCCAAACAAGCAGAAGACAGGAAATAATAAAGATTAGGCACAAATTAATGCTATCAAAACCAAAAAACAGTAGAACATATCAATGAAACCAGAAGCTGGTTCTTTGAAAGAATTAACAAAATTGATAAACCACTAGCCAGTTTGATCAAAAAGTAAAAGGAATGAACCCAAATAAGTAAAATCAAGAATGAAAGAGGAGAGATCACAACCAACACAGCAGAAATAAAAACAATAATAAGAGAATATTATGAGCAATTATATGCCAATAAAATGGGCAATCTGGAAGAAATGGACAAATTCCTAGAAACATATACACTACCAAAACTGAAACAGGAAGAAATAGAAAATTTGAACAGACCCATAACCAGTAGGAAATCGAATTAGTAATAAAAAATCTCCCAAAAACCAAGAGTCCAGGGTCAGATGGCTTTCCAGGGGAATTCTACCAAACATTTAAGGAATAGTTAACACCTATTCTCTTGAAGCTGTTCCAAAAATTAGAAATGGAAGGAAAACTTCCAAACTCTTTATATGCAGCCAGCATTACCTTGATTCCAAAACCAGACAGAGACCCCACTAAAAAGGAGAACTATAGACCAATTACCCTGATGAACATGGATGCAAAAATCTTCAACAAGATATTAGTCAACCGGATTCAACAATACATTAAAAGGATTATTCACTATGACCAAATGGGATTTATTCCTGGGATGCATGGCTGGTTCAATATCTGCAAATCAATTAATGTGACTCATCACATCAATAAAAGAAAGGACAAGAACCATATGATCCTCTCAATAGTTGCAGAGAAAGCATTTGACAAAATACAGCATCCTTTCTTGCTATAAACCCTCAAGAAACTAGGGATAGAAGGATCATACCTCAAGATCATAAAAGCCATATATGAAAGATCCAACGCTAATATCATCTTCAGTGGGGGTAAACTGAGAGCTTTCCCCCTAAGGTCAGGAACAAGACAGGGATGTCCACTCTCACCACTGTTATTCAACATAATATTGGACATCTTAGCCTCTGCAATCAGACAACACAAAGAAATAAAAGGCATCCAAATTGGCCAGGAGGAGGTCAAACTTTCACTTTTTGCAGATGACATGATACTCTATATGGAAAACCCAAATGATTCCACCAAAAAACTGCTAGATCTGATTCATGAATTCAGCAAAGTTGCAGGATATAAAATAAACACACAGAAATCGGTTGCATTCCTATACATCAACAATGAAGTGACAGAAAGAGAAATCAGAGAATCAATCCCATTTACACTTGTACCAAAAACCATAAAATACTTAGGAATAAATCTAATCAAAGAGGTGAAAAATCTATACACTTAAAATTATAGAAAGCTTATGAAATAAGTTGAAGACACAAAAAAATGGAAAAAGATCCCATGCTCCTGGATAGGGAAAACAAATATGGTTAAAATGTCCATACAAAGCAATCTCCGTATTCAATGCAATCCCTATCAAAATAACATGAGCATTCTTCAGAGAGCTAGAACAAATAATCCTAAAATTTGTATGGTACCAGAAAAGACCCCGAGTATCCAAAGCAATCTTGAAAAAGAAAAACAAAGCAGGAGGCATCACAATCCCAGACTTCAAGCTATACTACAAAGCTGTAATCATCAGGACAGTATGGTACTGGCACAAGAACAGACACTCAGATCAATGGGACAGAATAGAGAACCCACAAATGGACCCACAAATGTATGGCCAACTAATCTTTGACAAAGCAGGAAAGAATATCCAATGGAATAAAGACAGTCTCTTCAGCATGTGGTGCTGGGAAAACTGGACAGTGACATGCAGAAGAATGAACCTGGACCACTTTCTTACACCATACACAAAAATAAACTCAAAATGGATGAAAGACCTCAATGTAAGACAGGATGCCATCAAAATCCTTGAGGAAAAAGCAGGCAAAAACCTCTTTGACCTCGACTGCAGCAACTTCTTAATACATCTCCGGAGTCAAGGGAAACAAAAGCAAAAATGAACTATTGGGGCCTCATCAAAATAAAAATCTTCTGCATAGCAAAGGAAACAACAAAACTAAAAGGCAACCAAGGGAATGGGAGAAGATATTTGCAAATGACATATCAGATAAAGGGTTAGTATCCAAAATCTATAAAGAACTCAACACCCAAAAAACAAATAATCCAATGGAGAAATGGGCAAAAGACATGAATAGACACTTCTCCAAAGAAGACATCCAGATGGCCAACCGACACATGAAAAAATGCTCAACATCACTCATCATCAGGGAAATACAAATCAAAACCACAATGAGTTACCACCTACTCCTGTCAGAATGTCTAATATTAGCAACTCAGGCAACAACAGATGTTGGCATGGATGCGGAGAAGGAGGATCTCTTTTGCATTGTTGGTGGGAATGCAAGCTGGTGCAGCCACTCTGGAAAACTCCACTTTATGGAGGTTCCTCAAAAAATTAAAAACAGAACTACCCTACGACCCAGCAATTGCACTGCTAGGTATTTATCCAAGGGTTACAGTTATGCTGTTTTGAAGGGACACATGCACCCCAATGTTTATAGCAGCACTACTAACAATAGCCAAAGTATGGAAAAAGCCCAAATGTCCATTGATGGATGAATGGATAAGGAAGATGTGGTATATGTATATATATATAATGGAGTATTACTCGGCAATCAAAAAGAATGAAATCTTGCCATTTGCAACTATGTGGATGGAACTAGAGGGTATTATGCTAAGTGAAATTAGTCAGAGAAAGACAAATATCATGTGACTTCACTCATATGAGGACTTTAAGACACAGATCAGATGAACATAAGGGAAGGGAAGCAAAAATAATATAAAAACAGGGAGGGGGACAAAACATAAGAGACTCTTAAACATGGAGAACACACAGAGGATTATTGGAGGGATTGTGGGAGGGGGGTGGGCTAACCAGGTAAGGGGCATTAAGGAATCTACTCCTGAAATCATTGTTGCACTATATGCTAATTTGGATATAAATTAAAAAAATAAAATAAAAAAAATTATAGAGAACAATTGCAATCTTAGTTTGAGTCTCCAAAGTGTTCATCTCTTGTTTGTTCACAAAATATGAAGAAAAATCTATATAATCTAGATCCAAAATCATAAATGGTAATATTTAAAACTCATTTTAGGGCTGCTGGGTGGTGCATTTGGTTAGGCGTCCAACTCAATCTCAGCTCAGGTCATGATCTTAAAGTTTGTGAGTTAAGGCCCCACATTGGACTCTGCACTGATGTTGCAGAGTCTGATTGGGTCTGTCTCTCCTTCTCTCTGACGCTCCCCTACTTGTGCTCTCTAACTCAAAATGAATAAATAAATTTTAAAAATAACTAAAATTCATTGTATACTATGAGGAAACCCATCAATTAAAGTAAGTTGACAAGAAAATACTTAATTTGAATCAGATCCAACATGAGTTTATCCAGTATTCCCGAACTTCTAATAGGTTCAATTTGCTACATCACACATTGTGTGTGTGTGCACGTGTGTGTATGTATGTGTATGTGTGTGTGTGTGTGTGTTAAATTTAAAAATATATCTGGGTTAACTTAAAAAAAACTTGAATCAGATTTCTGCAAGATGCACATAGCATTTCTATGGAACTATCAGATTCTGACTTAAACAAAATTTGAAACTTTTAAAAAAGTTTACTATCCAAGTTTTAGACAAAAACAAGTGGAGATTTGGTTCTAATTACAACATCTGGTAAAGGCCTATTCCTGTCATAAATACCTGTCTTAGATTCAAATGAATCCTGTCTATGTGTAATCTTTCAGAGAGAGAATTAGGAGTTTTTACTTAGCTCACTATTGAGACCACCTGGCTTGGCAGTAAGGTGCCTGAAATGAGGGAAGGAAGCAATTGCTCTGCAGATCTGGGGACAATAGGCCAATCTTCCTTCAGGTCTCTCCAAGCTTGTCTTAGGAAAAATGAAGTGATTGATCCTTGCTTAGGCAATATGTTCAAACCAAGCCTTTACCCAACATTCATTAAGAGGATTATCTCTTTCCTGTGGAAATTCCATAGTAAGTAGCATTACATTTCTAACCTCCTTGCTGAGATATTCAGAGAGCTGGGTATAGGAAATTTGCTAATCAATAGATACCTTTCTGCTTCACTTCACCTGCCTCAAGTTAAAATTTCAGGCAAGTTACAACCAAAGAGTCTTCAGGAATATAAATAACTTCATTAGGTTGAAATAACCCAATACATGAATGTAAAGTAATGCCTCCTTGGGAGTACTTACCTCAAGAATTTCAAGCATCAGAGACAATAGTTTCTTTCCTATCCTGATCCTGGCAATATGTTGGAGACAACCTAGTTGTGGCATGTATGGACCTGGTATTTATACAGGTCTAGATTTATATGTGTCTGTGGCTTCATATTGAAGGAAGAGTATGAAATGAAGACAGTGATTTTACCCTAGAGATTTGGGTCTTAAAAGAAGAAAGGGGCCACTTCAATGGAATGACCCCTTGGTTCGTGAAAGAGAGATATAAAATAAAAGGGAAAAAACCCATGAACTATCTATTTGTGACATTTCCCTTATATCCTATGGCCTCTCAACATAATGTGTTTGCTTATAGGTTTGTTCTTTATCTGGACTCTGGACTCACTGCCCTAGGACTATAAAAACACCGCAAGGACACTATAGAAATACATAATAGGGCTTCTTTTAACTGGGATTGTGTAATGGGGTAACAGTTTTCTTCAGAGTTTTAAAAACCTCCCAGAATCAACTGCAGTAGGGTCAGCAGAGGTAATCAATGGGCCAAGTGTGGCGATGCAGCCACGGGCCGTTCTAAGTTTACAGCTTTTCCATTCTTCCAGGAAAAAGAAGAGAAAAAAGAAGGTTTTGTGTGTGTGTGTGTGATAATTGACTATTTGGCAACAATTTTGTTTTTGAGAGTGTGTGCCTTCAACTAGAAACCTCAAGTTTGTCTTTATGGAGATTATAAAACCGGAGCAATTATTGGCATGCCACATGTAGGAAATTTCTACATGGATTTGTACCAGCTCTCTTACATGTAACAGGAAGAAGACTTGGTTACACCTCAAATATGAAACGTTTCATCCTCAAGATCAGGCAGTCTAACCTGGGAAATTATCCTCTGCTGTCTTTTCTGTGATCATGTTAAATGAATACCCATCATTCCTGCTTGAACAAATGACTGTTTAACCATTCTGACATTCTTGAATTCTGTTGATTGTTTTTGTTTGTTTTAACTAATAAACTTTATCTTTTTAGAGCACTTTTAGGTTAACAGCAAATTGAGTGGAAAATACAGAGAGTTCCCATATACCCCCATTCCCATATACCACGAGCTCCACTACTGTGGACATCCCACACCACCATGGTACATTTATTATAATTGATGAATTTACATCAGTATAGCATTACCCAAAGTCCACAGTTGACATTAGGGTTCACTCTTGGTGCTGTACATTCTATGGGAATTGAAAAACATATAATGACATGTATCCACTATTGTAGTATGATACCAAATAGTTTCACTCCCTTAAAAATCCTCTGTGCTTTGCCTATTCATCTCTCCCTCCCCTCTCACCCATGGCAGTCAGTAAACTTTTTACTGTCTCTTTCTCCAGAATGTTATATAGTTGAAATCACACCATATGTAGCCTTTTCAGATTGACTTCTTTCACTTAATAATACGCATTTAAATTTCCTCCATGTCTTTTTATGACTTAGTAGCTCCTTTCTCTCTAGCAGTAAATAATCGTCCTTTTTCTCTTTTTTTTTCTTTTTAGCACTGAAAAATATTTCATTTTCTGGATGTGCCATAGTTTACTTATCCATTTATCTCCTGAAGGATATCTTGGTTTCTTCCAAATAGAATATAATGCTTTGACATACTTTGTAATAGTTTCTTTTCCCCTTCCCCTGACATTAGCACAAGAGGATTTTTGTCTGATTTTCACTGTGAGGACCTGGTATAGTTCCTGGAAGTAAAACTCACAAAAAGTGTGGAGCCTTGTCTGATTGGGTCCCCCTGGAGTTTTAATCCCTAGGCTTGTCTACACAGAGCCCTCAGCAACTTGTCAATTACAGTTCAGGTTTTCCTACCTCAGCATTGATTCCAGTGAAGGTTTCAATTCATAGGTTTCTGCTTCAGCAAGCTGTGATTATCTATACCTGCCTAATTGTATACCTGCCAATTTTTGAGACAGCAATTTGCCCTATGACCTCACTTTTCTGATAGGTCTAAGAAGGGGTGTAAAGAAGGCCTGGAGGGGAGGCTAATCTAGTCAGCTAAAGTGATTTTATGCCCTTTAACTCAGCCAAGGCAATCACGGAACTGACTCAAGAGGACATTAAATAGGACTAAATGTCAGCAAGTTTCCCTATTTCACATTCTTAACTAATTTTAATCACTTATCATCTTTTTGCTGAAATGATTCTCAGTACCATCATTGTATGAGGGCTGTTTGCAGCCTGTGTGAAGCACATACCTTCCACCCTGACTTTTAGAACTCAGAACAGTGGGATCAAGACAAAGCATCCTGATTTCACCAGCGGTGGTTGTGTCTGTAGCATTCCTTTGCTGGTATTTCTGTTTCTTCTTCTCTTCATTTCTGAGACTGATACTGGGAATTTACACACTGAAGTATAAGCTTAAGATCAGTCTGTCCCCAAATGGTGTCTTTTTCGGTGGTCCTGGAGTCTAAACGTCTCTTAGAAGAATATGAGACTAGGCTTTCTAGCAATCAGTAAGTAAAATATCCATTATTGTCAAATTTACAAAAATATAAATCTAAGAATATTCCATACTGGCAGGAAGAATGGAACCTGAAATAATTTCAGACTCTTTAGATCCTAGTCTAAGTCCCAAAGGAAGATTTATTCTAAAGAATTATTGTGTCCTTTGGAATCCAAGAGGAAAAACAAATGTAACTGGACTTGAAGAAGGAACCAGAATAAGGAATTAAGATGTTATTCATCAGTGCTTATCTTTTCAGGTCTGCGTCATCTCTCTTCCTGTAGGTTGCTTTTCTCTGCTTTTCTATTTACCCTGCAGAGATTGCTTGGCAGTTACTGCAGTTGGAGGGTGATAATTAATCACACCCCTTTCCCCCTATGGGTTCTGAACCAATTTTAGAGATGTAGGAATCAGACAGATGAAGACAAAAGTATCAGCCTTATTCCTAGTACAACTGGATTGGAGAATGTGGGTTGGATTTAAGGCCAAATGGGCTTCCTGCGTCTTTCACTCCTGAATTAAATCCTCTTGGAAATATAAGTCTTACCCCTGCAGGGACAGAGTCTCTCCAGGAAATCTACACCATGGAGGGAAAAGGCAAGGCAAACAAAACCTCGGGAGAGGCGCCATTTTTGTGCAAGATTTTAATTCTACTAAAAAATCAATATCAAAATCAAAAACAAAACACCCAAAAAACTAAGGAACAATGGTCACAGTGTCAATATCTAACCATTTAGATAAATCAATTATGAATAAGGTGAAGGGAGAGGGATTGAAAGTATTACTCTGGGAAAAAGCAACTGTTGAGAACAAAAGAACATTTCTTTTCAAAAAAATCATTTACAAATACCTGGTGAGGAAAAATTACAGTGATTAGCATGGGTCAGGTGTCTTCAATATATTCAATCAGTGACAACCAGGATAGAGGTTCTGTACAGGGCAAACTGGTCAGCCAGAAATTCTTCCCATTGTACTTGGGAGCAGGACCTCACACAAAAGCCAAAGTTACGAGCTTGGCAGGCACCTTAAAAATCACCTAATACAAGCTCCCAGTAGCTGTAAAGGAGTACGCTGGCAGTGGTTTTATATATTGTCTCAGTTGCTTTGTTATTTTCTCTCTATATTTCTATCTTTCCGCATATTATTATTTTTACCCTTGAGACCAATTTGTAGATACAATGCAATTTTATCCCTAAATGTCTTAGGGTGCTTTTCCTCAAAAAGTTTGACATTTCTAACATAACTAGTGTATAGATATCATAATCCGGAAATTTAACAGCAACACTTCACTATTATCTATTCCAAAGTCCACGTTCACTTCTGATCAATTGTCCTAGTAATGTTCTTTCTGGCACTTTTTTTTTTTCTCCAACGGAGAACTCCATTCAGGATCATATATTACATGTAGTTATCAAATCTTTCAGTCTGCTGTAATGTGGTACACTTCCTTACACTTCCTTTGCCTCTGTGACCTCCATATTTTTGAAGGGTACAGGACATTGCAGCATGTCTCTCAACATTGTCTGATGTTTCGTTAGAATCAGATTATACTTTTTTTTTACCTTTTGTTTATTTTTAATGTATTTTTAAAATTTAAATCCAAGTTACTTAACATATAGTGTAATAATGATTTCAGGAATAGAATTGAGTGATTCATGACTTACATATAACACCAAGTGCTCACCACAACAAATGCCCTCCTTAATTCCTATCACCATTTAGCCCATTCCTCATCCACCCCACCTCCTTCAGCAACCCTCAGTTTGTTCTCTGTATTTAAGAGTCTCTTATGTGGGGTATCAGGGTGGCTCAGTCAGTTAAGCATCCAACTTCGGCTCAGGTCATGATCTTGTAGTTCGTGAGTTCAAGCCCCATGTCAGGCTCTGTGCTTATAGCTCAGAGCCTGGAGCCTGCTTCAGATTCTGTGCCTCCCTCTCTCTCTGCCCCTTCCTGGCTCATACTCTGTCTCTCTCTCTCTCAAAAATAAATAAACATTAAAAATTTTAAAAAAGAGTTTCTTATGATTTGCCTCCCTGTTTTTATATTATTTTTCCTTCCCTTCTCCTATATTCATCTGTTATGTATCTTAAAATTCTATATATGAGTGAAATCATGTGATATTTGTCTATGACTTATTTCACTTGATATAATACACTCTAATTCCATCCCCATTGTTGTAAATGGCAAGATTTCATTCTTTTTTATCACCAATATTCCATTGTGTGTGTGTGTGTGTATATATACATATACATATACGTCTACATATATATATATATATATATATATATATATATATATATATCACATCCTCTTCATTCATCAGTCGATGGACATTTGGACTCTTTCCATACTTTGGCTATTGTTGATAGTGCTGCTATTAGGGAGCATGTGCCCCTTCGAATTAGCACTCCTGTATCCTATGGATAAATACCTAGTAGTGTAATTGCTGGGTCATAGGGTAGTTCTATTTTTAATTTTTTGAGGAACCTCCACACTGTTTTCCAGAGTGGCTGCACCAGTTTACATTCCCACTAGCAGTGCAACAGTGTTCCTCTTTCTCCACATCCTCACCAAATCTGTTGTTTCCTGAGTTGTTAGGTGTGAGGTGATATCTCACATGTGTGAGATGGTATCTCATTGTGGTTTTGATTTGTATTTCCCTGATGATGAGTGATGAGCATCTCTTCATGTGTCTGTTTGCCATCTGGATGTCTTCTTTGGAGAAGTGTCTATTCATGTCCTCTCCTATTTCTTCAGTCAATTATTTGGTTTTTTGGGTGTTGAGTTTGTCAAGTTCTTTATAGAATTTGGATACTAACCCTTTATCTGATATGTCATTCGCAAATATTTTCTCCCATTTTAAAGGTTGCCTTTGCTGATTGTTTCCTTCACTCTATAGACTTTTTATCTTGATGAGGTCCCAATAGTTCATTTTTGCTTTTGCTTCCCTTGCCTCTGGAGATATGTCAAGTAAGAAGTTGCTGCAGCCAAGGTCAAAGAGGTTGTTGCCTGTTTTCTCCTCTAGGATTTCAATGGCTTCCTATCTTATGTTTAGGTCTGTAATCAAGTTTGAGTTTATTTTTGTGTATAGTGTAAGAAAGTGGTCCAGGTTCATTCTTCTGCATGTCACTGTCCAGTTTTCCCAACACCATTTGCTGAAGAGACTGTCTTTTTTTTCATTGGATTTTCTTTCCTGCTCTGTCAAAGATTCATTGACCATACATTTGTGGGTACATTTCTGGGTGCTGTATTCTGTTCCATTGATCTGTGTGTCTGTTTTTGTGCCAGTACCATACTATCTTGATGATTAAAGCTTTGTGATAAGCTTGAAGTCTGGAATTGTGATGCCTCCAGCTTTGGTTTTCTTTTACAGGATTGGTTTGGCTATTTGGGGTATTTTCTGGTTCCATACAAATTTTAGGATTGCTTGTTCTAGTTCTGTGAAGAATGCTAATGTTATTTTGATAGGGATTGCATTGAATATGTAGATTGTTTTCAGTAGTATCAACGTTTTAACAATATTTGTTCTCCCAATGCATGAGCATGGAATCTTTTTCCATATTTTTGTGTTTTCTTCAATTTCTTACATAAGCTTTCTATAGTTTTCAGTGTATAGATTTTTCATCCAAGTAAAATTAAATTAAATTCCTAGGTATTTTATGGTTTTTGGTATAATTGTAAATGGGATTGATTCCTTGATTTCTCTTTCTGCTGCTTTATGTTTGGTGTAAAGAAATGCAACCAGTTTCTGTGCATTGACTTTATATCCTCCAACTTTGCTGAATTCATGTATCAGTTCTAGCAATTTTTTGGTGGAGTCTTTGGGTATTCCACATAGAGTATCATGTCATTTGCAAAGAGTGAATGTTTGAATTCTAGCTTGCCAATTTGGATGCCTTTAATTTCTTTGTGTTGTCTGATTGCTGAGGCTAGGATTTCCAATACTATGTGGAATAACAGTGGTATGAGTGGACATCCTGTCTTGTTCCTGACCTTAGGGGGACAGCTCTCAGTTTTTCCCCATTGAAGATGATATTAGTGGTGGGTCTTTCATATATGACTTTTATGATCTTGAGGTATGATCCTTCTATCCCCAGTTTCTTGAGGGTTTATAGCAAGAAAGGATGCTGTATTTTGTCAAATGCTTTCTCTGCATCTATTGAGAGAATCATGTGTTTCTTATTCTTTCTTTTATTAGTATGATGTACCACATTGATTGATTTGCAGATATTGAACCAGCCCTGAATCCGAGATATAAATCCCACTTGATCACAGTGAATATCTCTTTCAATGTATTGTTGGATCTGGTTTGTTAGTGTCTTCTTGAGAACTTTTCCATCCGTGTTCTCCAGGGAAATTGATCTGTAGTTCTCATTTTTACAGGGGTCTTTGTCTGGTTTTAGAATCAAGGTAATGCTAGCCTCATAGAATGAGTTTGGAAGTTTTCTTTCCATTTCTATTTTTTTCAAACAGCATCAAAGAATAGGTGTTAACTCTTCTTTATATGTTGATAGAATTCCTCTGGAAAGCCACCCAGCCCTAGAATCTTTTTGTTGGGAGATTTTTGATTATTGATTCAATTTATTTATTGGTTATGGGTCTGTTCAAATTTTCTATTTCTTCCTGTTTCAGTTTTGGTAGTTTATATGTTTATAGGAATTTGTCCATTTCTTCCAGATTGCCCAATTTGTTGGCATATATTTTCTCATAATAGTCTCTTATTGTTTGTATTACTGCAGTGTTGATTGTACTCTCTTTCATTCGTGATTTTATTTGGGTCTTTTCCTTTTTCTTTTCAATCAGTCTGGGTAGAGGTTTAACAATTTTGTTAATTCTTTCAAAGAACCAGCTCCTTGTTTCATTGATCTGTTCTACTGTGCTTTTTGTTTTGTTTTGTTATGTTTTTGTTTTTTGGGTTTTTTTTTTTTTCAGTATCACTGATTTCTGCTCTAATCTTTATTATTTCCCTTCTTCTGCTGGTTTTGGGCTTTATTTGCTATTCTTTTTCCAGTTCTTTTAGGTGTAAGGTTAAGCTGTTTATTTGAGACCTTTCTTCCTTCTTTAAGAAGGCCTGGATTGCTTCCATTTTAGCTTCTGGAGATTTTGGGCTGTTATGTTTTCATTTTCACTGGCTCCCATGTACTTTTTAATTTCCTCTTTAATTTTTTGGTTAACCCATTCATTCTTTAGTAGAATGTTTATCTCCAAATATTCATAGCCTTTCCAAATTTTTTCTTGTGTTTGACTTCGAGTTTCATAGCATTGTGTTCTGAAAATATGCAAGGTATGATCTTGATCTTTTTGTACTTGCTGAGTGCTGATTTGTGACCCAGTATGTGATCTATTCTGGAGAATTTTCCATGTGCAGTTGAGAATAATGTGAATTCTGCTACTTCAGGATTAAGTGTTCTGAATATATCTATTATGTCCATTCAGTCCAGTGTGTCATTCAAATGCATTGTTTCCTTGTTGATTTGCTGCTTAGATCACCTGTCCACTGCTGTTAGTGGGAGGTTGAAGTCCCCTACTATTATGGTATTATTATTAATGATTTTCTTTATGTTTGTTATGAACTAATTTATATTTGGGTGTTCCATGTTGGTTGGGGGGCATAAATATTCATAATTGTTAGATCTTTTTGGTGGAAGGACCCCTTAATTATGATATAATGCTCTTCATCCCTTGTTACAGTCTTTATTTTAAAATTTAATTTGTCTGATACAAGTATGCCTACCTCAGCTTTCTTTTGACAACCATTAGCATGATAGATGGTTCTCATCCCCTTACTTTCAATCTGCTGGTATCTTTAGGTCCTAAGTGAGTCTGCTGTAAGCAGCATATAGATGGGTCTTGTTTTTTTTATCCATTCTGAAACCATATGTCTTTTCATTGAAGCGTTTAGTCCACTGACATTTAGAGTTAGTACTGAAAGATATGAATTTAGTGCCCTTGGTGTTTCTGGTGATGTTCTCTGGTCCTTTCTAGCCTTTGTTGCTTTTGGTCTTCTTATGCTTTGTCTTTTCTCCACTCAAAGAGTCCCCCTTGAAATTTCTTGCAGGCCTGGTTTAGTGGTTACGAATTCCTTTGGTTTTTGTTTCTCTGGGAAACTCTTTATCTCTCCCTCTATTTTGAATGACAGCCTTGCTAGATAAAGAATTCTTAACTGCATATTTTTCTGATTCGGCACATTGAATATATCCTGTCACTCCTTTCTGGCCTTCCAAGTTTCTGTGGTATATCTGCTGTGATCCTGATCTGTCTTCCCTTATAGGTTAAGGACATTTTCCCTTGCTGTTTTCATAAACCCTTCTTTGTCTGTGTATTTTGTAAGTTTGCCTATGATATGCCTTGGTGATGGTCAGTTTTTGTTGAATTTAATGGGAGCTCTCTGTGTTTCTTGGATTTTAATGTCTCTGCTCTTCCCCAGATTAGGAATGTTTTCTGCTATAATCTGCTTTCATAAACCTTCCACCCCTTCTCTCTTTTCATCTTCTGGGATTCCTATGTTTCAGATGTTATTCCTTTTTAATAAGTCACTGAGTTCTCTAAGTCTTATACCATGATCCTTTGCCCTTGTTTTCCTCTTTCTTTCTGCTCTATTATTCTCCATAATTATATCTTCTATATCACTGGCTCACTGCTCTGCTTGTCCATCCTTGCCATCATGGCATCCATTCAAGATTGCATCTCGGTTATAGCATTTTTAATTTCATCCTGACTAGATTTTACTTCTTTTATCTCCGTAGAAAGGGATTTCATGCTTTTTTCCAATCCCAAATAGTATTCTTATTATCACAGTTCTATATTCTAGTTCAGACATCTTGCTTATATCTGTATTGATTAAGCCCCTGGTTGTCATTTCTTCCTGTTCTGTCTTTTGGGGTGAATTCCTTCATTTTGTCATTTTGGAGGAAGAAAAAAATTAAAGTTAAAAACAAAACGAAAGATCAAATAAAAGAAGCTAGATCCTAGTGTGTTTTTGTCTGTTTGTTGAAAGAAGCTTGATAGTATTGAGAAAAAGGAGAAATAAAAGGAAAAAAAAGTAAGAAAACATTTAAAAATTAAAAATATACACGATAAAATAGACTAAAATAAAATGAAATGAATAAACAATTAAAAAAATAAAAAATAAGGTTAAAAAAAGAAAATAAAATTTTCTTTCTGTATCCAATAAAGGTGAAAAGAAGAAAAATGAAACCTGAATGAAGTTACATCCAGTTTCTCCTAGAAGTGAAACTATGAGCCTTATATAGTCAGTACACTAAGCAGGTGGAGCGACTTGTGCTGGTCTTCTAGGGGATGCGCTTGGAGAGCACAGTTGGGCAGGGCTTGGTGTAACAGCTTTGTTCTCCACTAGGTGGCACTGATTATCTCAGCTTACTGAGGTAGATCAGTGTGGTGCTAATGCACATGCGCAGGAAAGGTAGAATTGCCTCCATCCAGCTCCCTAGTCTCTGGCACAGGAACTTTGTGGTGATCAAGCACCCCTCCTTTGTCTCAGGCCTTCATTTACTCTCCATCTCTACCATGTCCATATCCAAGCTGTCCGCCAGCCAGGCAGCACCTCCCTCCACCCCAGAGTTTTATCTCAGATGGGGTTATATTTCAAAACTCCACACTTCAAAGACCCCTGCAGCTTGGAACCACAACGACTCCCTTCAGGAGACTCTCACTGAGCAATGGTCAGGTGCCAGCTTGCTCCAGAAAATGTTCATGGGATCGCACAGCAGCAGAGGTTCAGAGATTATGGCAAATCACCACACACAGCCAGCACCAGGTTTCACCACACTCTGGTGTTTTGTCCCAATGCTAGTAAACATGGCTGCTCTCTGGGGTCCACTGGGAACTTTGTCTGTGGGGAGGCTGTATGGCCTCTACCAAATGCACTCCAAGCAGGGGAACTGCTTCTCCCTGTGTGGCACATGGATTCCTCAGAGCCTGTTGCCTGCTCCTGGGGATTTGCCCTACTTCCCACCAGAGCACTGCCAGGCACTGAGCTTTGAAAAATCAGACTCTGCACTCCATCGTTGACAGGATCCTGGTGGTATTAAAATCCTCTCCTTTTCTTCCTGTCAGTGGTTTTAGGGAACAGATTTCTTGTTTGGTCACCTGTGAGTGTTTTCACTCTTTCTCTCTCTTTCTCTCCAATTACTTTTGGGGGAGTACTTTTCTTGCAAGATCCCAATGTGCTGTACTCTTCCCCTTTCTCTTTCTCTGTCCTCTCTCTGAAAAAATAGCTCCCTACCCTCTGTGGCTTTTCTCTCCCCCACCGTTCACCTCTCCGCACCATTTACTTGCCAAGTTCTGTGACTCAGGTTATTCAGATTGTTGTGTTAATCCTCAGATCGATTTCCTAGGTGTTCAAAATGGTTTTGTGCCGATCTAGCTGCATTTCAGGGACGAAACAAGCTCCATGCTGCTCTGCCATCTTAACTCCTCCCCCACCCCCCAATTATACATTTGTTTTTGGTCAAGTCACTGAAGTAAGGCTGAAGGTTCTGCTTAATGCAGCAAATAAGAAGATTTATGATGTCAGTGTCTTCCAATTTTGATCATATTAGCTTTGATTTCTTGGTGAAAATGGTTATGGCCAGGCTTCTCTATTATAAATTTCCTATTTTCTTCTTTTTATTAATAAATGATATGTGTGGAGATTCTTTGAGATTATTCAAATTTCCTATTTGTAATCAAATTTTCACTCACTAGTTTTATCACCCATTAATGTTTTTCCAACTTTATTGGGCATCAGGTATTTCTTAATATTCATTCCACTGTACAGAAGATATTTCTCTTCTTCCTATTTATTTACATATATATATATATATATATATATATATATATACACATACATACACACACATATATATGTATATGAATATATATAAGAATTAGCCCATATATATATATGGGCTAACTAATTCTTGTTCTATGAATTGAGTTATATTTTTACAGTTATTATTTATCTTCATGCTCAAATTCCTCAGGATCTGGCCAGTAGGAAACCCTTCTGTATCCCTTTATTATAGTCTCATCATTTTTTGTGTGTGTACACTTCTTTACCTTCTGTTACAACAGAATGTTCCAGGCTCAATTTATATTTCCCCTGCTTCAGTCCTTCAAGTAGGTTCAGTTCCTTTTAATAGGGAATGGTATTTAGAAGCTAAATGGTATTTAGGTATGCTCATTGCAACTGGCATGCCATTGCTTCTAGATTGAACTAAATAAAAGATAAACATAGAAGTTGTTTTTTTGTTGTCTGATTGCTGTGGCTAGGACTTCCAGTACTATGGTAAATAACAGTGGTGAGAGTGGACATCCCTGTCTTTTTCCTGATCGTAGAGGAAAAGCTCTCAATTTTTCCCCATTGACAATGATATTAGTTGTGGGTTTTTCATTAATGGCCATTATTATGTTGAGGTATGTTCCCTTTAAACCTACTTTGTTAGAAGTTGTAATAACACACACACACACTCACACACACCATTTGCAACGACATAGATGGAGCTAGAGAGTATTATACTGAGATAAGTCAGCCAGAGAAAGACAAATAGCATATGAATTCACTCATATGTAGATTTAAGAAAGAAAACAAACAAGCATAGGGGAAAAAAGAGGGGGGGGGAACTAAAAAACAGACTCTTAATTATAGAGAACAAAGTGATGGTTACTAGAAGGGAGGTGGGTGGGGTGATGGGCAAAATAGGTGATGGGGATGAAGGAGGGCACTTGTTGTGATGAGCACCAGGTAATATATGGAACTGTTGAATCACTATATTGTACACCTGGAACTAATATTACACTGTATGTCAGGGCACCTGGGTGGCTCAGTTGGTTAAGTGTCTGACTCTTGATCCCGGCTCAGGTCATGATCTCGTGGGCTCATGAGTTCTATCCCCACATTGGGCTATACACTGTCAGTGTGGAGCACTTGGGATTCTCATGTAATATTTAAAAAAATATTACACTGTATGTTAATTAAATGGAATTTAAATAAAAACAAAAAAGTTATTTTTCTATATATTTCTATAAATTATATATTTTTATATTTGATATATTAAAAATCATGACTATATACTGGTACAATTCCAAACCCAAACCATAGAGTTTATTATTTTAGTATTTGTCTTTCTATATTTGTGTAGAATAACACTGTGAACAATAAAACTTAAACTAGAGTTCACATTTTTTACCAGTTCTTTCTTGTATGTGTAGTACTATTTATATATAGTAAAATGCACAGATTTTGTGTCCAATTTGATCAGTTTTGACAAATGAGCATACTTATGTAACCCACATCCTATCCAGATATAGAATATTTTCTTTGCCTTAAAAAGTTTCTTCATTGCCATTTCTGATTTTTTTCACCATGGATTAATTCGGCCTATTCTGGAACTTCATGTAGATAAAATTGCAGTTTATGCTCTTTGGATTTGACTTTTTGCTCAATGTGTCCATGAAATTTTATCTTGTGTTTGTGTGTATCAGGGTTGTAGTTCATTCTTTTTTATGGCTACTAATATTCCATTGCATGAATATACCATATTTTAAAAATGTTCCCAAGATTTGGGTAGTTTTCTGTAAAGGTGGTATAAATCATATGTTTTCATTTTGGGAGGATGCACACTTAGGAGTAGAACTGCTGAATCATATATGCTTACCTTTATTAGAAATTGCCAAAATATTTCCCAAAATTATTCTACCATTTTACACTTCTACTGGCAGTGCATGAGTATTGCTTAATAATCTCATTTTAATTTTAGCTCCTCTAGTGTGTGTTATGGTATTTCATTGTGGGGGAATTTTTTATTTCCTGCTGATTGATGATATTGAGTATTTTTATGTACTTACTAAATTACATTCGTATATGTTGTTTGTGAATCAGGTATTCAATTCTTCAGTTTAAAAAAAAAGGAAAAAAAAATTCTTCCAGTACATATGCATTCTATTAGCAATAATCGCGCCTCGGATAAACCTCATTGGCTACAATACTGCCACTGTGCAAAGCTCAGTACATATGCATTCTAAATATACATCCTTTGTCAGATTTATGTAGGGTAAATATTTTCTCCCAATTCGTGCCTTGCCTATTTACATTCTTAGTGGTGTCCTTTGATAGGCAGATGTTTATAATTTTGACAGTCTAATTTAGCTATTGTTTTTGTTTTATGGTTACTGCTTTTTGTGTCCTGTCCAAAAAACTTTGCTTATCTCCACATCTTGAGGATAATGTCCTATATTTTATTCTAGAAGCATTATATATTCAGCTTCTTTGTATAGACATCTAAGTCATCCAGAATTAATGTTTGAACGTACAGTGAGGTAAGGATTGGGGTCTTTTTATTCTATATTGAGACGGTGTGCCAATACCATTTGTTGAAAAACTTTAATTTCCTCCAGTGAATCACTTTGGGGTCTTTGTCAAAATCAATTGTTTATATATAGGTGGGTCTATTTCTGGGCTTTTTATTCTGTTCCTTTGATCTATTATCCTATGCCGATATTGTACTGTCTAGAGTAATGAAGCTTCATAGTAATTCTTAAAGTCAGGTAGTATAAAGTCTCTAATTATATTCTTTTAAAAAATTATTTTGGTAAAAAATGATTAAAAAAATAAATTTTTATGTGGAATTTAAGAAACAAAACAGATGTACATATGGGAAGGGCAGGGGAAAAAGAGAAGAGAGGGAAACAAACCACAAGAGACTCATAATAGAGAACAAACTATGGGTTGATGGGGGGAGATGGTTGGAAGATGGGCTAAATGGGTGATGGGTACTAAGGAGGGCACTTGTGATGAGCACTGGGTCCTGTATGTAAGTGATGAATCACTAAATTCTACTCCTGAAACGAATATTGCACTGTATGTTAACTAACTAAAATTTATATTAAAAAATATATTTTGGCTATTCTAAGTTCACTAACTTTCAATTAAAAAGTTTTATAAATAGCTTGTCCATTTCTATATTTTAAAATGTCCCTTGGTTTATGTTTGCAGTTGCAATGAATTTATAAATCAATTTGGGGGAACTGATATCTTAAAAATATTTATTCATCTGATAAATCATACAACTCCTTTTGTTATTTTGTTTTGTTTTGTTGAGTAAAGTTGACACACAATGTTAGATTAGTTTCAGGTGTACAATATAGTGATTCTACAAGTTTCTGCTTTATGTTATACTCACAAGTGTAGCTACCATCTGTCACCATACAGCACTATTACAAAATAAATAAATAAACAAACAAATAAAAGGCAGAAACATACCCATAAATACAGAGAATCAACTGATGGTTGCTAAATGGGTGGGAGTGGGGGGATGGGCACAATGGGTGAAGGGGAGAGGGAGATACAGCCTTCTAGTTCTGGAATGTATTAAGCCATGGGAATAAAGACACAGCATAGGGAATATAATGGCCATTTGTCTTTAAAAATTCTGCAGTGTTCTATAGTTTTCAATGCAACGGTCTTTTACTTTTTCCTAAATGTATTCCTATGTATTTTATATTTTTGGTAATATCATTAATGGGAATTTTTATAATGTTGTTATTAGTTGTTTTCTGCTATCATACTGAAATACAATGAACTTTAATTCAATTCTTGTAACCTGTAAACTTGATAAATTTACTTAGATTTTTTTCTTTTGTGTGTGTATGTCATGTTTTTACTTAAATTTGTTAGTTAACGTATAGTGTAATACTGGTTTCAGGAGTAGAATTTAGTGATTTATCACTTACATAGGGGACCGAGTGCTTGTCACAAGTGCCCTCCTTAATACCCATCAACCATTAAACCCATCCCTGCCCTCCCCTCCTCCATCAACCCTCAGTTTGTTCTCTATAGTTAAGAGTCTCTTATGGTTTTCCTCTCTCTATTTTTTCCCCTTCCCCTTGGTTCTCTATTTTGTTTCTTAAATTCTACGAGTGGAATCATATGGTAGTTGTCTTTCTCTGACTTATTTCACTTAGTATAATATACTCTGACTTCACTCACATCATTGCAAATATCAAGGTTTCAATCTTTTTAATGACTTAATAATATTCCATTGTGTATGTATGTATATAGACTAATACCTTGGCTTGTGAGCATAATTTGTTCCAGAAACATGCTTGTAATCCAAAGCACTCATATGTCAAGGTGAATTTCAAGAACTATTGGCTCAGCTGTGATCATGTGACATTCGTCATCACGTACTTCTCATATTGCGAGGTGTCACTCGTTTATCAAGTTAAAATTTATTAGAAATACTTGCTCACCTTGTGGAATGCTCATAGAGCAAGTTGCTCACAATCCAAGGTTTTACTGTATATGTAAATGTACCACCTCATACACACACACACACACGCACACACACACTGTTCTTTATATATAACATATATGTATCACCTCTTCTTCATCCATTCATCAGTCAAAGGATATTTGGACTCTTTCCACAATTTGGCTATTGTTGATAATGCTCCTATAAACATTGGGCTGCATGTGCCCCTTCAAATCAGTATTTTTGTATCCCTTGGATAAATACCTAGTAGTGCAATTGCTAGGTCATAGGGTAGTTCTATTTTTAGCTTTTTGAAGAACTGCTATACTGTTTTCCAGAGTGGCTGCACCAATTTGCATTCCCACCAACAGTGCACAAGGGTTCCCCTTTTTTTCATTCCTGGCCTACCTCTGTTGTTTCCTGTGCTGTTAATTTTAGCCATTCTGACAGGTGTGAGGTGATATCTCATTGTGGTTTTGATTTGTATTTCTCTGATGATGAGTGATGTTGAGCATCTTTTCACGTGTCTGTTAGCCATCTGGATGTCTTCTTCGGAAAAATGTCTCTTCATATCTCCTGCCTATTTATTAACTTGGTTATTTGTTTTTTGGCTGTTGAGTTTGATAAGTTCTTTATAGATTTTGGATATTAACCCTTTATCAGATATGTCATTTGCAAATATCTTCTCCCATTCTGAAGGTTGCCTTTTAGTTTTGTTGATTGTTTGCTGTGCAGAAGCTTTTTATTTTGATGAAGTCCTAATAGTTCAAGTTTGACTTTGTAGATTTAATAGCTGCTTTCCAGATTCCTTAGATCAGAAGTTACAAAATATGGCATGTGGAATAAATCTGGCTCACTGTTTCTATAAATAAAGTTTTATTTGAACACAGACATGCTCATTCACCTACATATTTTCTATGGTTGTCTACACAAGAGTTGAATACAACAGAGTCCACAAGGTCTAGACAGCACACAATATTTACTATCTGGCTCTTTATAGAAAATTTCTGTCAACCCATGCCCAAGATTTAATTACATATTTAATAATAGCTTTTGTGAAAAGAGAAAATTTTACTCCTTCCTTTCCAACTTCTGTGCCTTATATTTATTTTAATTTTAATTTTTTATTCTTTTTCCTAGCTGTATCCACTCACTATGACACCCCCCACCCAGTAGAGTACTGAATATAAATAGTGAAAAATGGTGATCTTTGCTTTGGTTCTGTTCTAAAAGGAACATATTAAGTACTGTATTTTGTCATTAACATAACATTATCTATGGGTTTGTCATTAATATTTTTTAATAGACTGAGGAATTTTCCTTTTATTCTGAATTTTCTGAGAATTTTAATAAATTTTTTTTGTTTTTGCTTTTTTACATGTTTTTTCTTTAGCTGTTGATAATATATTTGTTTTCCCCTATATTTGGGTAACATAATAAATTTCCTTAATTGAGCATTTGCAAGTAAAAAGATTTTTGACTTTCTGAATAAATTCTAGTTGATAATAATATATTATTTGATTTTCAATATTTTTCTGAGAGTTTTTGCATTTATGCAAATAACATATTTTTTGAAAATTCTTTTCTTATATCACTTTTATCTGGTTTTTGTACTTGAGTTATGCCTGTCTTACAAAATAAGGTGTGGATTTTAGATATCCATAACTCCGTGGTTTTTTTCTTACCTAGATTGAGAATCTTTTCTTTATAATTGGAGTTTTAAATTCATTAACATTTAATGTAATTATTGATTCATTTAGATTTAGAACTATTATTTTGTTCCTTATATTTTATTTAGTCCATCTGCTCATATAATTAAGGCATCTGTTCAATTTTTTTGATGGTCTAGTCCTACTTTTTTGCCAACTTATAAATTAAATGTTAATTAGTATTCTATTGCAACTTCTCTTTTGGATTATCATCCTTACCTTGTTGTTTTATATTTTATTGATTGCTCTAGGGATTGCAATATGCATCCTTAACTTTCACAGTGTCTTAGAGTTGATATTTTACCATTCCACAAGAAATTTAAGAATCCAGCAATTGTCTAGTTTGCTATAACCCTTATACTTTGAGATGTTGTCAAATATATTGCCATACATATATTAAAAGCCCCATGATGATTGTTAGAATATTTGTTTTAGACAGTCATCAGGCTTTGAAAGAAATTAAGAAGAAAAATGTAGTTTTTATATTTACTCACATATTCACTATTTCTGGCATTTTTTTATTGCTTCATGCACATTAAGTTTACATAGAGTGTGTATCCACTTCAACAAAAATAAGTCTTTAATATTTCCTTTACTACAGGTCTGTTTGCAAAAAATTCTTTCAATTTTTTATTGAAAAATATCTTAAAATTTCCTTCATAATGCAAGGATACTTTCACTGCATATAAAATCCTAGTTGCTGGTGCATGGGTGGCTCAGTCGGTTAAGCTTCCGACTTCAGGTCAGGTCATGATCTCACAGTTTGTGAGTTTGAGCCCTGTGTCAGGCTCTGTGCTAACAGCTTGGAGCCTGGAGCCTGCTCTGGATTCTTTGTCTTCTTCTCTCTCTGCCCCTCCCTCACTCACGCTGTCTCTCTTTCTCTCTCTCTCTCAAAAATAAATATTTTAAAAAATAATTTAAAAAAAATCCTAGTTGATAATCACCCCTTTCACGTATCACTTTAATGATGGCATTCCATTATCTTCTGACCTACATTATTTCTCATGAAAGATCTGCCATTTGCATGGTTTTCCTCCTGTGGCATTTCTCTATTTTCAAAACTTTCCCTTTATCTTTGGGTGTTAGCAGTTTGACAATGCGTTTAACAGTTGACAAAACTACTTACAGGTATTTTTTTTTTATATATTCATACTTCTTAGATTTTTAATTTGGTATTTTTTAAGTAAATTTGGGCAACTTTTCAGCCTACTTCAAGTATATTTTCTATCCCATTTTTTTCTTATTCTCTTTCTTCTTGACTCTAATTTCACATATGTTAGACTGCATAATACTATCTCACATATTAATTATACCTTATTTTTAATGCCTTTTTTGTTTATTTCTGCAGAGTGAGTAATGTCTATTACTCAGTCTTTAAACTCAGGGACTCTTTCTTCTCTTGCATCCAATCTTATGTATGGCTGTTTAGTGAATTTTTCATGTCACATATTTAATTTCTTGCTTATAGACTTCTTATTTGATTCTTTTTATAGGCTCTATCTCACTGCTAATATTCTCCCATTTTTTCATATGTCCATCCATTATGACCAATTTTTAACATCTCTGTATATATTTGTATTAGTTGATTTTAAATACCTGTCTGCTAATTCCAACATCTGGATTATTTCTCAGAGTTTGTTTCCATTGACTTCTCTCTCCCTTCAGATATGTTTCATATTTTCCCACTTCTTTTCATGTCAAGATTATTTAAATTTATTGTGTGATAGACACTGTAGACACAATGTGATTCAGACTCTGAATTTAGCTGTTTTCCTTTAGAGAGAGTTAAGGTATTTGAGTTTTGTTTTGTTTTTTTCATACTGTAACTTAATTTTCTAATCAATTAATCTTAACCTTTCAAGTTTTGTGTTTGAATTTTGCTAGCACTCTTCAAGAGTAGCCATTACTATACTGGTAAAAAAAAAAAAGTCCTATTCCTAAGACTTAGCTTTACTTCAGTATCAACTAAATAAATCTGTTGTTCAGCAAAGTATCCTTCCTATAGATGTTCAGAAATCCCATGTATCAAAGTGTTGTGGGAACTTCAGTATCTCCATTCAGCTCATAGATTTGTAGGAGCTATTTTATATGTGAACTCACAGTGTTACACTGTCAGATGTTCAACATCTAAAAATAGCTGCTTCCTATATCTCTCTCACATGTGCATACACACATACAATTTCCAATTACAAGGTATTTTTCCAATAGAAATCTATTTACCTAGTTTTAGATCTCTTTTCAATATATCTTAAACTTCACGCTATTACCAACCAATATATTACCATAATATTAAACTATCCATCCATAAAGGAGACTTTATAATTTCCTACTTCAATCTTTGAAAGCCCTAACATTGATTCTGTGCTCTGCTTGGTAGAGTTACAATTCTTATTGATAAATCTGAACTCATCTTCTGGCTTCTTTGATTTCTCATGGATGGCCAAATTGTTAGATAAAAGCTGTGACACTGGGTGAGTTTTTCTGTATACATGTATGAGAGACTATTAGATTGAAAGATTTATTATCCCCAAAGTAAACAAACAAAAAACCAAAAATGTGACAGTACAAATGTGACAGTAGCACCTCATGGTTATTTATATTGAATGTTTATAATTGGTGAACAAATGTGGATTTGGGGGTAAAAATAAAAATAGTGTCATTGATTTACCAAGAGAAGGAGAAGTACCGAATGAGATAATTTTAAGAAAAGAGAGATTGAATGTGTATTGGGAAAGGGGAGTGGTTAGTAGGTACAGAATAAGTTCAAGAACTCTGCCAAAAACCACACTAAGGTTATACTGTGACATTTATATTCACCTTAATGTTTATGACATGCATTATAGGTCAGTGATGAAACTCTGGAAACAACATATTCCATTAAAGTTAACTTAAATTTCTTCCAGTAAGGATTAGAGCTATACTGATTGCTAACTCAATGATAAATGAAGTGAGCTGAATGTGGATTGGTAAGCATTCACTGTCAAAACAGGGATGATCAGTATTTCTCCTTTTGCCTCTCATAGTTTCTGACTACTATAAATCAGCTTTTTCTTTTTTTATTTTAGAGAGAGGGAACGTGTGAGTGGGGGAGAAGGGCAGAGGGAGGGGAGAGAGGAAGAGAAAGAGAGAGAGAGAGAGAGAGAGAGAGAGAGAGAGAGAGAATCTTAATTGGGCTCTATGCTCAGTACAGAGCCTGATGCAGACCACAGTCCCACAACCCTGGGATTATGACCTGAGCTGAAATCAACAGCCAGAAGTTCAACCAACTGAGCCACCCAGGCACCCCTAAATCAGCTTTTCTTGAAGCTCTTAAAAAAATTTTTTTTAACATTTATTCATTTTTGAAAGACTAAGAGAGACATAGCGTGAGTGGAGGAGGGGCAGAGAGAGAGGGAGACAGAATCTGAAGCAGGCTCTGAGCTGTCAGCACAGAGCCCGATGTGGGGCTCAAACTCATGAACTGTGAGATCATGACCTGAGCCAAAGTTGGACCCTTAACTGACTAAACCACCCAGGTGCCCCAAAGCCCTTTTAATTTAAAGTAAGCTATATTTTCTTCCCTCTACATACATGACTCAGTTTATGAAGATGGTTTTTAATAAACATAAATTTCTGGAAAATAGTTTAGTACAAAGACCACTGGCTATGAAGATTAAAACAAATAGCAACAACAACAATAACAAAGAACATTTGAATCCTGAATCTGTTGCTGGATAGCAGTATAATCTTAGGTTAGTCTTACTTAACTTCTTTGAATATAAATTTCCTCATCTATAGAGTTTAGAGTAATTCCTGTTTCACAAGATGGGTGTAAGAATTAAATATAGCTAGAGCTAGAGATGTATATTACCTGGCACAATGCCTGGCACATAATAGATTTACAATAAATAGTTAGTCTTTCTTCATTCATGACCACATATTTTCTAGACCAGGACTCAGCAATTTTTTTTCTATTAAGGGCCAGATACTGAATAATTTAAGTTTCGTGAACAATACTATCTCTTTCATAACTACTCTATTCTGCCATTGTAGCCCCAAAGCAGCTTTCTTTGTTGATTAAACTTTATGTACAAAGCTGGTAGCAAATCAGATTTGGCCTGTAGGAATGGTAGCTTATAGACTTCTGGACTAGATTAAGGGAAATGGTGGGGTTTTTTGCTTGTTTGCTTACATAGTCATTGGATCTATATTTTAAAATCCCCAAGGTTTAAAAGATCCAGAAATAGCATGCTCCATCTGCTCTCTTCATGTTTAACATGTTTGATCAAGACAAAACTTCACTGTGCATTTTTCTGTGCTTATCATGGTATGTTTACAATCAAATTTCCTTGGTAAAAGTATGATTTCATTATGTCACCTTTTTCAATTTTAGAGGACAAAACTTTTTAAAGTAACATAAAGCCTATTTTTCTTATCTTACAAATAATAATGTTTTGGCTGGATACTTCTCTCTAGAATTCGTGTGAATTCATTGACAAATGGAAATGACTGTATTTGGATATTATTCTTTGTCCTAATGAGTGTCCAGCCTTCATCCTGGCTTCTAGTGGGATAATAAGTACTTCTCTTTTTTGTTTTTCAAATGCAGCCTAGTATGATATGAAGGAAATATAAAGGGGAAAATATACTGGCTTAGAAATCAGAAGAATTGTATTCTAACCCAGGATTTATGACTACCTTAGTGTTATATTAGCCAAAATATTTAAGGATGCATATATTAAAGCCTACCTTTTATGAGATTGCCATCAGCTTTAACCTTTTTATCCAAACCTGTTATCCTTATGAATTTATTTTTTTATCATTCGCAAAGTTACTATTTTTTGGTTTTTCTTACTTTCCTCTTATTTTCCTTAGCCAAATACTTCTAAATTCTTATTTATGCAGCATTTGTTGGTTTATAAGTTTTGGGGTGTGCATTATTTAATTTGGTTTTCACAACCACTAGTATGAACAATAAGACTTTTAATCCTCTTATTTTATAAATGAAGAGTTAAGTGATAAAATAATTTAAACCAGTGAATTTAAGGTCATAGAGTTAGAAGACAGAATGAGGACTAAGGTCATGCCCTCTCACTACTCACTCACTCATTTCTCTGCAGGGGTTCTGAGGAGTCTCTGTGCTAGATTTCCAGGTGTTGTGTCTTACACTTACCTTTATAATATTCTGAATTTCCCTGTGGGAACTGTCACTGTTGACATAGTGACAGAGGAAGATGAGGAGGAGCTAAAACCATTATCGAGAATACTACAATGACTTCTGGGATAAGAAATTCCAGAAGGTGAGTGAGTCCAGGAGAAGACACTGGATGCCATGGAAAGGATTTTTAAGGATTTCTTGGTCTGGATGTTGGCAATGTAGCTATTTTTTTCTAGTTTCTAAGAGAGATAAATTTAATGACCTTTACTTTGTCTCTTTGTCCTTCATGCCCTATTCAGCCACATTATCATAAATATTTGGCAATGTGATAAGAGAATGCTATTTTCTTTAACAATCAAATAAAGATTGAATCTAAAAAATAACTTTTTTCTTTGTTTATTGGTCAAGGAAGTACCTAATAACATTTCTACTGTCATTAAAATTCCATATTTTCTCTTTTAGCAAATAGAATGATTGGAATTTTAGGACTCTGATCAGTTACTAAAACCCTCCTTCATTAGTCTTTTTTAAAAATTTTTATTCAAAAAACATTTTTTAAATGTTCATTTATTTTTAAGACAGAGAGAGACAGAGTGTGAGCGGGGAGGGGCAGAGAAATAGGGATATCCAGAATCTGAAACAGGCTCCAGGATCTGACCAGTCAGCACAGAATGTGGGGCTCGAACCCATGAACTATGAGATCATGACCTGAGCTGAAGTCAGATGCTTAATGGACTGAGCCACCCAGGCACCCCCGTAAGTCCTTTTAATTCACCTTTATTTGCCCTCATTTAAGATACCTTCTTGTATTTTATGGAACAACAGATGAGATTTCACAAACCATCGCTATTGTTATGAATACCCTTCTTCTATTTCCCTCCTTAGCTTTACTAACATTATAGAACAGGGGTTTGGGTCCATTATTATTTAACCTTTCTATAGAATTTTCAGTATTAAGAATCTCCTGACCCACATATCTCTGGGGATATTTTTGGAGGTAAATTTCTGGACCTTAAACATTTTTAATATATAGGCTGCTAGCTGTGGGAGTCATGTAAGTTGAGCCTAAGATGCAGCGGTCCCTACCTTTAAGTAACAAAAAAATGAACCAATTTTGGCATGTTACTAAGTACCTAGTATCCAGGGAGAACTATAGTGAAATATCTAATACATCTTTCTTGGGAATCTATCTTTTAGTCAAATATTAATCCCCAAAATATTTATCAGATTTCTCCTTGTATTGAAAAGCATTTATATTTTATACAAATTATATAAATATATACAGATGGATAGGTAGACATTGATATTTATTGCAAACACAAAGAACTTAAGATATGCTGCGTACTATTTAAAAGATCTTTCTTTAATTATCTCCCCATAGAATTTTCTGGGAAAACTCAAACTCCCCTTGTTGGAGCTTATATGGGATCTAGGCGTAATTTTCTTTTGTGGGTTAATTTGACTTTTGGATTGTGTGAATGCAATTAAAGGGCGAATGAACTTTAGCTTAGGCTTTACTTTCTAGTGCTTTTATGAAGAATAAACATGAAATTTGTCTTGACATTCTGTAAAACAGAGCATACATCTTTATTTTGAATTTTTCCCACTTTTAGTAACATGGTGACTGAAGAAAGTAAGGTGCAGTATACTTAGGGAATAAATAAAATATTTAAAACTAAGAAAGAGTGATTAGGAAATAAAATATACTACTAGTTGATCTAAGCTGGTGAATGAGGGCTAAAGATAAATAGGTATAGTAAACTTAATAACATGAAAATGTGTAAATTTGTTTTAAAAACCACAGGAAAATGAACTTGGTGAAATTACACAAAAAGTATGTCACTTGGCTAATTTAATCCAGAAGACAAAATGATCAGAAAATGAGATGAAGGGAAAGATTTGGAATACAAGCTAAGAATAAATAAGAGATGAAAAATATCACCATCTGGAAGATTTTAAAAACAAATTAAAGAAAATGTTATTTAAGAACATGATAAAACAGCAAGATAAAACATGAATAAATTCAGCTCAGTAATATTTTAAAAAGTTAAATGTAATAGGTAAAATTTTAAAGGGAAATGCTTCAAAGATGGACAGTATATTAGAAAAAAAGTTTTAAAGCCTGAGGTCAGCTAAAATTACCTCCTAAAGTTAGAGGAAAAGTAATTTTAAACAGTGGTACTTTTCAGGGTGCAAAGGTTAACATTCCCTGGAAAAGTATGCAGGGTCATTGAGTGGAAGGCAGTTGAAGCAACCTTCTGACCTTGTAGTGAGTTCCATTCTCTTGACTAGAGCTCATTTCAAAGAGGTTTATGTTGGTTGATATTTCTTGTGACTGATTCTCAATGTAGCCATTCTTGAGGCAGAGATATCTCCTTCCTTAAACCCAAATCCCACAGGGAAGACCAGACAATAGGCAGATGATAACCTTTAGTCCTTACTAGGATCTAAAGTACAAATTTCAGCAACAGATGATGTACCTGAGATGATTTCAATGGTTTTCATTTCCATCCTTTTTTGGAAATCTCTTTTGAGTGATTTCTTTCTGTGGGAAAACAGAAAACAAGGCAAAGATAAGGACATGTCATAATTGAAGCATTAAATGAATTTCAAATTTTAGAATCAAGAAAGTTACTATAAATTGTTCTAAAACCCAGTTCAGTCTGTTCTCATTCAGTAAAATCTAATGTGTCCCAGGGAAACAGGGCCAAGGATTAAGCCAGGTAGCTGTGGAATCATGACCTCCTTTCTCTCCCAGACTATCATAGGAGGAATGGGGCTTTCCATTGCAGTGCACTGTGTAACTTTACTTATGACAGGATGAGCTGTGTCTGCCCTTGATAAAGAGAATGGAGAAGACAATGGAGGCAATGGAGAAGACACAGTGAATTCTAGGTCATGAAGGACTGTCTTCCCCAAGCTTCACAATACTGAGCTTGAAATGCAGCCCACCCTACTCCACCTTTCAACCCTCAGAGGCCATCTAATCAATTTCTGTCCCCGGGTACTCAAGTTAAACATCTTAATTTACTGATTAATATCTGCCAATGAGATATACAGTAGGGATTTTTTATTCCTGACAATTCAGATTCCACTTTCCAGGGAGGAAAACTAGGGCAACTTCCTTTAGTTTTTTTTTTTTTTTTTGCCTTAGTTTTTGTGACTGTAAAGTGGGGGAAAATAATGTTTAGGGGACACATTTATTAAATATTTAATATGTACTATAATTGTTCCAAGTTTGTTGATATTGATCTTCTAATTCCCAGGACAATATTTAAAAGAGTGTTTTATTATTACCTGCCTGTTTATAGGTGAGTATAACAAAAGTATAGAGGTTAAGTAACTTGCTCTAAATAAGTATCAGGGTAGTGATTAGAACTCAGACTGCAGCCTGTCAACCCCATACAGTGAGGATACAATATGACTAAGTATGTGAAATGGCATCATAGCATGCTGCCTTGCGTGTGGTATTCATTAATAAACATTGGCTTTTTAAAATTATTGTTATTTCTTACCAACAGTTTACTATAATGACCAATTTCTTGCCTGAGCTCTCCTTTGGTTGAGAAGAAATGAACAAATCTCTGGGAGAGATGTGGCTCAAGTGTCTTTTTTTTTCTTCATATCCTTGCCCATCACCAGCAATCCTGATTCTTTTGGGCTGGAATCTGAAATCACTTTCAATTCATTTGCTCTATGCTTTGTTTTTTAGAGTGATGCTAGCAGAAGAAAGGGGCCATGTTTCTTGGGGTTCAACATCTGACATAGTATAAACTATTTCAGAGGATATTTGTTCACTTAATCATTCATTTAATGATGAATATATTTACTGTCTATAATGTGCACAGGTGAACAAAATAAGTAAAGACCCTATGGGTTCTTTATGTTATCCTGTTTGTGTTTTTGTTTTCATGTTGTTATGTACGTGTTATGTGAGTGTATGTCCTATGTATCTGGGTTATTATACATATTGTGTCACACACACACACACGTACACACATATACTCTGTGTATGCTATTCAAGATGATACTAATAAGTTAATCCTCCTAAATCATTGCTTTTGTCATGATACTTTCATATTCAAGCAGTGTTTGTCCTCCCTGTATTTAAATGTTGAGTCAAAGCTCCATAGACCAGGCCTTAAAATTCTCCAAAACCGAATTCCAAACTATCATCCCAATCTTGCTTTTTACGTGTGGTCAATACAATCATTGTATTCCATTTAATCTGCTATAATTTTTCCCCCTAAGTACAGCCTGAGAACTCTGGGAGCTAACTTCTACTTCTGGCCAAAATAAACAGGACAAAAATAGCAGGAACTAGATTAACCCTTCTACCATAAATAACTACACACACACACACACACACACACACAACCAACAACCAGACAAAATATATGAAGTAATGGTTTTCAGACGTTATACAAGCAGGCATTGCACAAAAACAATCATGTGAGAAAGGAAAATTCCCCACAATTTTCCCCTGTCCCCCTTTTCCCTTCTTGGAGTTTTCTTCTTAAAGGTATTTCTAGCCACAGCACCGGGAGAGGACTCCAGAGAGAACGTGGTGGTTTCCTAAGTTGATGTGATAGAATGGGGTGTATGGAGGTTTCAGGTGGCTGGACTTCACAGGGCAGAATGCCACAGAAAGAGAAAGAAGAGCACAGAAAGAGAGCCACCGAGAACTGTAGAAGTTGCCCTTTGAATCATCAACTGATACTGATCAGCAAGTATTTGTGAGGGATTACCAAAGGTGGAGGAAAGAGCCATCTTAAAGGAAAGCACAACAATCCCTGAAGCTTAATAGAGCCTGGAATTGTTTATTTTCTACTCTAGCAAGAGTAGAAAAAAACATCATAATACATGAAGCATCAGGTACTTAGAAGGATATTGCCTCAATAGTGGAGTGTAATTAGCCCAAGGCTAACAGCTGTTCTAGTCCACATAACCGTGCTTGAAACCAAACCTTAAAAGGGTAAACCAGTTTCCAAGTAACTTCACTGCACCCCAGTGCAGAGTTTAAAGGTATTTTTTTTTAATTCAAGAATATTCAGCACTTTTAAAAATTCTCAATATGTGGCATCTGACTGAAAATTACTGGGTATATAAAAAGAATGGTTTGTCAGTACGTAAGAATGAACCCTGACTGAAACAACTGGGTAAAAGTTTTGGAGCTATGTGAATTTCTTTACCTCCTTCATACAATTCACAAAAAGTTGGTATAATTAAGGTAAGTTGATCCCAGTGCAGGAAATGAGCCATATGTATAGAAAGAAACATTGTGCTCACAGGTCTTTTTCTAAGAAATTAGGAGAGTAAATTAATGATTAGTAACTTGAATTCACAGAGGACACCAATATCAGTTTTCAGCCTTTGGTTTTCAGCACCATGGTGGAGGTAATGGAAAACAAGTGTGTGCACCTTGAATATGCCTGCCCCCCGCCCCCATCATTTGCTGCATTGGCCCCAGTGTCATCATTTCACTTCAAACCTCATTTCTTTTCCTGTCTCCCCACTGAGAACTTCTGTTAATGGAAGTATCTTACCTACTCCCAGAAGAGGGTGCCACTGAACAAGCTGCCTACATGGCCCTCCTCAACCTCTCCTAAATTATTAACTATTCCCTTCTTCTACTTTAAAATTTTCCCTATGCCTGTGGAGAGGAGGAGCCAAGATGGCAGAACAGCATGGAAGTTTTTTGTGTGTCATGTGTCCATGAAATATAGCCAGACCAACACTAAACCATCCTGCACACCTAGAACACTGACGAGGATTAACACAACAATCTGCACAACCTGAACCACAGAATTCAGCAGGTACAAGGCACAGAGAGGTAAACTTGGGGAGCAAGACGCCGCAGCAGGCAAGGAGGCACTTTTGCAGGCGAAGAGAGGACAGGGCCGGTGGTGGTGGGGGAATATGGGAAAAGCACCCCTCCCCAAAAGCAGCTGAAGAGAAAGTGGAAAATTGGAAACAGCCACAGGGACTAAACTAAAAAGGGAGAAAGGAGAGAGAGTTTAAATTCCATTAAGACTGTAAACAAGGGGAGCGCAAAGGCTGCAACTACACAGCTCAATACCTGGCGGTGCTCTGGTGGGAAAGGCGAATCCCCAGGAACAGAGTGGGGTCCGGGAGGTTCTCGCACCACACAGGGAAAAGCGGTTCCACTGCTGGAAGGACATTGGTAGAGACTGTTGAAGCCACCTGGTCCCAGCAGACCCCAGAAAACGGCCACATTCGCTGGTGCTGGAACAAGGTCGTTAAGGGTGAAGCCAGGTGCCAGATGTGTGTTGTGATTTTCCATAATCCCTGAAATGCTGCTGCTACACTGTCTTGGGAACTTTTTCTGGGACGGGCTGGCACCTGGCCACAGTCTCGGGGCACCGGCAGCAGCAGGGTCCAGCAAGTGTTCCTGGGTGCAGCCAACATTTGGCCATTGCTCAGTGAGACCCTCCCACAGAGGGGCAGAACAGGTCAAAGCCGCAGTCCTTCAAAAGTAAGGGGCCGGGGAAAACAGCCCCATCTGAGACAAAACTCGGGAGAGAGGTACTGCCTGGGGCCTGGTCACGAAGAGTGAAAAAGTGGGAAGTGGACAAAAGCTGAAGGCAGAGGACGGGGAGAACAGAGTTCAACTAGAGACTGGGTAGTTGGGTGGTGCACTTTTCACCGCTCCTGCGTATGCGCATACACACCTACCAGCACCACAACACTCCACCCCAGTAGGCTAGAAGCGCCATCTAGTGGAGAACAGAGCCGTTACACCGACCCCGCCCAACTGGGCAAACCTCACTCTTCAAGAACACAAGTCTTACTGTCTGCTTAGTTTATGGACTATAAAGTCCTTCATAGTCTGACTTCTAGGGAAAAATGAAGTAATTTCAGTCCTATTTCAATCTGTTAGCAGGTTCATCTACTCAATTTTCTTTCTTTTTTTTTTCTCTTTTTCACTTGTTTTTTTCTTGAATACAGAAAAAGAAAAAATTCATTTTTATTTTCAATTTTCATTAAAAATATTTTTCTTTAATTGTTTTACTATATTTTTTATTTTTGTGTAAATTTTTTCAAATTCAATTTTACTTCCATCACTTTATTTTAGTCCACTTTAGTGTATTCACTTTTTCAAATTTTCAAATGATTTCCTTTTTTTCTTTTTTCTTTTTTTTGTTTCTTTTCTTTTTCTTGAATGCAGAAAGAGAAAAAATTCATTTTTACTTTCAATTTCTATTAAAAATATTTTTCCTTAATTTTTTCCTATATTTTTTGTTTTTATGTAAATTTTTTCAAATATTGTTTTACTTCCATCATTTTATGTTATTCTAGTACAGTGTATTCACTTTTTTACATTTTCAAACGATTACCTTTTTTTCCTTTTTTCTCTTTTCGTTTTTCTTTTTCTTAAATACAGAAAGAGAAAAAAATCATTTTCATTTTTAATTTTTATTAAAAATATTTTTTATTTTTTTCTACTATATTCTTTACTTTTGTGTAAAGTTTTTCAAATTCTACTTTACTCCCATCATCTCATTTTAGTCTACTTCAGTGTATTCACTTTTTCGAATTTTCAAATGATTTCGTTTTTTGTTTTCTCTGCCCCCCCTTTTTTCTCAATCTGTCAAACCACTTTCAACACCCAGACCAAAGCATACCTAGGATCTAGAGTCATCTATTCAATTTGTGTGTGTGTCTCTGTTTTTAATTTTTAATTTTAACATTTTTTTAATTTTAATTTTTTTAATTTCAATTTTTATACCTCATTAATTCCTTTCTCCCTTCAAAATGACAAAACGAAGGAATTCACCCCAAAAGAATGAGCATGAAGAAACGACAGCCAGGGATCTAACCAACACAGATACAAGCAAGATGTCTGAACCAGAGTTTAGAATCACGATAATCAGAATACTAGCTGGAGTAGAAAATAGATTAGAATCCCTTTCTGCAAAGATAAAAGAAGTAAAAAATAGCCAGAATGAAATTAAAAATGCTATAACTGAGCTGCAATCATGGATGGATGTAGCGGCATCAAAGATGGATGAGGTAGAACAGAGAATCAGCGATATAGAGGACAGAATTATGGAGAATAATGAAGGAGAAAAAAAGAGGGAGATTAAGGCAAAAGAGCACAATTTAAGAATTAGAGAAATCAGTCACTCATTAAAAAGGAACATCAGAAGCATAGGGGTCCCAGAAGAGGAAGAGAGAGAAATAGGGGAAGAAGGGTTATGTGAGCAAATCATAGCAGAAAACTTTCCTAACCTGGGGAAAGACACACACATCAAAATCCAGGAAGCACAGTGGACCCCCATCAGATTCAACAAAAACCAACCACCAACAAGGGATATCATAGTCAAATTCAAAAAATACTCAGGCAAGGAGAGAATCATGAAAGCAGCAAGGGGAAAAAAGTCCCTAACCTACAAGGGAAGACAGATCAGGGTTGCAGCAGACCTATCCACAGAAACTTGTCAGGCCAGAAAAGAGTGGCAAGATATATTCAGTGTGCTGAATCAGAAAAATATGCAGCCAAGAATTTTTATCTAGCAAGGCTGTCATTCAAAATAGAAGGAGAGAGAAAAAGTTTCCCAGAAAAACAAAAATTAAAGGAGTTTGTGACCACTAAACCAGTCCTGCAAGAAATTTAAGGGGGGCTCTCTGAGGGGAGAAAAAACGAAAATATAAATAAACACATACATACATACATACATACATACATACATACATACCAAAAGCAACAAAGATTAGAAAGGACCAGAGAACACCACCAGAAACTCCACCTCTACAAGCATCATAATGGAAATAAATTCATATCTTTCAGTACTCCCCCTAAACGTCAACGGACTCAATGCTCCAATCAAAAGACATAGGGTAACAGAATGGATAAGAAAACAAGATCCATCTATATGCTGTTTACAAGAGTCCCACTTGAGACCCACTTGAAAATAAGGGGATGGAGAACCATCTATCATGCTAATAGTCAACAAAAGAAAGCTGGAGTAGCCATACTTATATCAGACAATCTAGACTTTAAAATAAAGACTGTATCAAGAGATACAGAAGGGCATTATATCATAATCAAGGGGTCTATCCACCAAGAAGACATAACAATTGTAAACATTTATACGCCAAATGTTGGACACCCAAATATATAAAGCAATTAATCACAAACATAAAGAAACTCATCGATAGTAATACCATAATAGTAGGAGACTTCAACACCCCTCTCACAGCAATGGACAGATCATCTAATCAAAAAATCAACAAGGAAACAATGGCTTTGAATGACACACTGGACCAGATGGACTTAACAGATATATTCAGAACATTTCATCCTAAAGCAGCAAAATATACATTCTTCTCCAGTGCACATGGAACGTTCTCCAGAATAGACCATATACTGGGACAAAATCAGCCCTAAGTACGTACAAAAAGATCGAGATCATACCATGTATATTTTCAGACCAGAATGCTATGGAACTCGAAATCAACCACAAGAAAAATACTTGGAGACTAAAATTTTCCTATGCCTGTTTCTGACTGATATACTACACATTCATTATTTTATAGGTTAATATCTGTCTCTACCACCAGATTATAAACTTCATGAGGCAAATGATTTTGTTCATCTCTGGATCTCCTTAGTCCGTATTAGTGGCTCACAGATATTTATTAAATGAATGAGTGATTCTTAACATCATGCAATTATTTCTTTATTTACCTAATTTTTTTTGCAATATACTACAAATCAGACCTTTTGACATGATTTTCCCATAATAGGTGCTAAGCTGAGTCAACTCAGTTCCTAAGTTTGATAATGGATTAATGACAAATAGATAATAAAGACTTTCATTAATCTACTTCTATGACTCTTTAAATACATATGTACTTCTTGTAGGGATTCATAGCAAGTATGTTCTGATCTCCCCCCACCAATTATCACTTTGCTATCCCTTTATCAAATTTAATTACTTTGACTGAAATTAATCAAATACTAACTGAATGTCTATCAAGTATCAGGCACTGTGCTTCATCCTATGAATACAGCAGTGAATAAAATATTCTCCTAGTTCCTGCCTTCATAGTTTATGGTCTAAATACCAGGTATGTTTTGGGACACCTGGGTGGCTCAGTCAGTTAAGCATCTGACTTTGGCTCAGGTCATGATCTCACAGTTCGTGGGTTCGAGCCCCATGTCGGTCTCTGTGCTGACAGCTCAGAGCCTGGAGCCTGGTGTGGATTCTGTGTCTCCCTCTCTCTCTGCCCTTCCCCAGCTCATGCTCTGTCTCTCTCTCTCTCTCAAAAAATAAATAAACATTAAAAAATACCTGATAAGTTTTCTATTAATAAAATTATATACAACAGGAGAAATAAATGTGAAAATCTAAAGCAAATAGTTCTAAATCTATGTAGCAATTATCCCAGCTTCTTTTGTGTTGGAAAATAAAAACGTATTGTACGGGAAATTAAAAAAAATACACCCATAATGCCTGGAGTACTAGATGTATCCTTGCAAGAATATAATTTTGGAATGAGAAATATAAAGGTTTTAAAATTATGTGATTTGAACTTTTGTTTTGGAAATGAAAGATCTTGCCTCTTAATGTGTCGAAACTAAATTAGAGAGAAGACTTAGTTTGATTCTCAACTCTGCCACTTCTAAACTGTGTGACCTAGAAGAAATTACTGGCTTACTGGAAGAAGAATAATTATTCTTCCTCTTTAACAAAATTGTGGTCATAATCAAATAAGATTATGTTTTAGAAGAACATACTTAAACATCATAAAAGCCATTTATGAAAAGCCCACAGCTAATATCATTCTCAATGGGGAAAAACTGAGAGCTTTCCCCCTGAGATCAGGAACACGACAGGGACGTCCGCTCTCACTGCTGTTGTTTAACATAGTGTTGGAAGTGCTAGCATTAGCAATCAGACAACAAAAGGAAATCAAAGGCATCAAAATTGGCAATGATGAAGTCAAGCTTTCACTTTTTGCAGATCACATGATATTATACATGGAAAATCCGATAGACTCCACCAAAAGTCTCCTAGAACTGATACATGAATTCAACAAAGTCGCAGGATACAAAATCAATGTACAGAAATCAGTTGCATTCTTATACACTAACAATGAAGCAACAGAAAGACAAATAAAGAAACGGATCCCATTCACAATTGCACCAAGAAGTATTTTATGCTTCGGAATAAACCTAACCAAAGATGTAAAAGATCTGTATGCTGAAAACTATAGAAAGCTTATGAAGGAAATTGAAGAAGATATAAAGAAATGGAAAGACATTTCCTGCTCATGGATTGGAAGAATAAATATTGTTAAAATGTCAATACTACCCAAAGCTATCTACACATTCAATGCAATCCCAATCAAAACTGCACGAGCATTCTTCTCAAAGCTAGAACAAGCAATCCTAAAATTTGTATGGAATCACAAAAGACCCCAAATAGCCAAAGTAATATTGAGGAAGAAGACCAAAGTGGGAGGTATCACAACCTCAGACTTTAGCCTCTACTACAAAGCTGTCATCATCAAGACAGCATGGTATTGGCACAAAAACAGACACATAGGCCAATGGAATAGAATAGCGACTCCAGAATTGGACCCACAAAAGTATGGCCAACTAATTTTTGACAAAGCAGGAAAGAATATCCAATGGAAAAAAGACAGTCTCTTTAACAAATGGTGCTGGGAGAGCTGGATAGCAACATGCAGAAGGATGAAACTAGACCACTTTCTCACACCATTCACAAAAACAAACTCAAAATGGGTAAAGGACCTGAATGTGAGACAGGAAACCATCAAAACCCTAGAGGAGAAAGCAGGAAAAGACCTCTCTGACCTCAGCCACAGCAATTTCTTACTTGACACATCCCCAAAGGCAAGGGAATTAAAGGCAAAAATGAACTATTGGGAACTCATGAAGATTAAAAGCTTCTGCACTGCAAAGGAAACAATCAACAAAACTAAAAGGCAACCAACGGAAATGGAAAAGATATTTGCAAATGACATATCAGACAAAGAACTAGTATCCAAAATCTATAAAGAGCTCACCAAACTCCACACCCGAAAAACAAATAACCCAGTGAAGAAATGGGCAGAAAACATGACTAGACACTTCTCTAAAGAAGACATTTGGATGGCCAACAGGCACATGAAAAGATGCTCAACGTCGCTCCTCATCAGGGAAATACAAATCAAAACCACTCTCAGATATCACCTCATAGCAGTCAGAGTGGCTAAAGTGAACAAATCAGGAGACTATAGATGCTGGAGAGGATGTGGAGAAACGGGAACCCTCTTGCACTGTTGGTGGGAATGCAAACTGTTGCAGCCGCTCTGGAAAACAGTATGGAGGTTCCTCAAAAAATTAAAAATAGATCTACCCTATGACCCAGCAGTAGCACTGCTAGGAATTTACCCAAGGGATACAGGAGTACTGATGCATAGGGGCACTTGTATCCCAATGTTTACAACAGCACTTTCAACAATAGCCAAATTGTGGAAAGAGACTAAATGTCCATCAACTGATGAATGGATAAAGAAATTGTGGTTTATATACACAACGGAGTACTACGTGGCAATGAGAAGAATGAAATATGGCCTTTTGTAGCAACGTGGATGGAACTGGAGAGTGTTTTGCTAAGTGAAATAAGTCATACAGAGAAAGACAGATACCATATATTTTCACTCTTATCTGGATCCTGAGAAACTTAACAGAAGACCATAGGGAAGGGGAAGGAAAAAAAAAGTTTATAGAGGGAGGGAGGCAAACCATAAGAGACTCCTAAAAACTGAGAACAAACTGAGGGTTGATGGGGGTGGGAGGGAGGGGAGGATGGGTGAGGGGTATTGAGGAGGGCACCTGTTGTGATGAGCACTGGGTGTTGCATGGAAACCAATTTGACAATAAATTTCATATTAAAAAAAAAGATTATGTTTTAGAAAATGCTTTGAAAACCACACTGTGTCTGTAGCATAGAGTTTTAAGGACTGCAAATAAACTAAGTTTGCAAATTGCTCAACATTGTTTTAAGTACTTAGTAAGTGGTCACTACATGCAGCTATTATATTAGAGATGAAAATTTAAAAGGTAAAGATTTAATATAGAAGAGTTTAAAAACAAATTATATTTCCAAAGAAACACAGTTTGAAGTTGAGGACCAGAAGGCTTTTCTTTTCTATTTTTTCCTGAATTTTGATGTGGATATAACTAGAATGTAGTATCAACAGTCTGCTTACCAATGTGTGAAGCTAATGTTCACCTTGATGCTCCTACTTCAATTCTTTTCCAGTAATGTTGGTTAGTCAGAGAAAGGTAAAAAGAAACTGCAAATGATATTCACTAAATTGAGTATGAGGTTGAAATGTCTTCCATCATATTATTTTTATGAACATTGGTTTCTCTGAAGCCCATTGTATCAATGCAAGAATCAGATCAAGGATCAGACTTCCTTTATGAATATTACATGCAGAATAGAAGGCATTTGATGCGATTGGAATTTTTTGGGTAAATCTTTTTACAAACTTGGAATCAGGTCATCACATAAAAGTGAATATTTAACAATTTTAGAATACTTTCCAGGAATTATTTTTCAGAAAGGAAAAGTAAAATGTGGAATTTTTTGTACACTATGAGCATTGAGAATATTTTCTTTGTCGCTCAGCAGAAGCAGCACACTCTTTTACTTGTATTCAAATAAAAAGTGTTCATTGTCAATTGAAACATTTCCCTTAAAATTTTCTTTTATTCCAGGTATTGGAACCATCCAGCACAATATCATTCCATTATTATTAGCAGTGAAAATCATCTTTGTCCTTATTAAAAATTATACCACTGATATATGTTTTTCTCATCATGTTAAAAGAACTAATTTTATTTTGTTTGTAACATGGACTAAGAAGTATGAAAAAACATATATTGTATTTAATATAAAATATATCCTGGGAAATGTCATTTACATAGAGTTCAATGGCAATGAAACCCCTGAAGTTGTGCAATGAAATGGTTTTGCTACTCTCTGGGATTCAGTATATGATAGTGGTTAAATGCACAGAGAGGTAGCTAAGTTGCCTGAATTCAAATCCTGAATTGTCCTGCTAGTTTCACTAGCACTGTGCTTCACTTTCCACCACTACTAAATGCTCTGTGCCTATCACTTCATTACTAATTATATGGTATCCTATTCATTGTATCTCTGATACTTAGCATACATAGATGCTCAGTTTTTTCTAAAATTCATTAAAAGCAAAAACAAGTACATGTCTATTTCATTAAGAAATTGGCAAAGAAAGCTAACGTCAACTATTTAGCAAAATCAACTTAAGATCTAGTTTGTCATCTTGCCATTTAGGCCATTATCTGTTCTTATAAGACTCTAATAAGATAAAGGTTAAAGAATGTTAGCATTTAAAATGCTCTGAAAAAGGATAAAAACATTACTTTCCTCTGCCATATGGTTATTTAGACTATGTGTTTTCCTTTACTTCAATTTCTCAGTTTTGTCATTTACCTCTAGGTAAATTTACTGGACGGGTAAAATCAGCGAAGAGGGGTTAAAAAGTAAAACCTAAGAAAGCCACAGGAGAAATTCCAATAAAATTTAAATCTGTTTCAATTAATAGTTAAAAGATGAGCAAAGGATTTTTCATGCATGGAAGCTGCCTTCATTATTTAAAAACCTACCACAATCAAACTCTAAACATATTAACAAGAGGGGCAACTGGGTGACTCAGTCCATTAAGCATCTGACTCTTGATTTTGGCTCAGGTCATGATCTCACAGTTCATGAGTTTGAGCCCCACGTGGGACTCCGTACTGTCAGGGTGGAGCCTACTTAGGATTCTCTCTCTCTCCCTCTCTCTCTCTGTCCCTCCCTGCTTGCTCTCTCTTTCTCTCTCTCTTTCAAAATAAATAAACTTAAAAATATAAATAAATTAACTAGAAATATAGAATTTATTTAAATATTTAAGGAAACAAAATAGTGGGCTAAAAGAAATCTCACATGGTCAAACTTTAGTGTTTTCTTAAATACTTACTCCTCTTAACAAAGTTTTAAGCATGCTGGACTTAGCCTCAAGAGTATTAATAGCATTTAACACTTATGTTGTATCTACTATTTGCCAGGTAATATTCTATGCACTTAACATACTGACCTCTTTATTACCAACAACTTATGTTCTAGATACCATTATGTTCATATGACACATAAGGAAGCAGAGACACAAAGATGAGTCTTGACCAGAGTTAAATGGACTGTGTTGGTATTTGAAGCCAGGCATTCTGGCTTTGAAACCTGTGCTCTGAAGTACTAGACTGTGCCGCCCTTCCATGCCTTCAGAATCCCTACTTGAGCTTTCCTATTGTCACCACCACCTGTTTTCCTTCCAACCTACAAGCTCTGCCACCCTGCCTCCTCTCTGGTTACTTGTCTGCCTTATTATTATTATTGTAAGTTTATTTATTTATTTTGAGAGCAAGAGAGAACAAGCATGCAAGCACATGTGGTGGGGGAGGGTCAGAGGAAGACCACCCCCCCCCCCCCCGCAAGGAGGCTCTGCACTGTCCATGCAGAACCCTACCTGGGGCTTGAACCCACGAATCTGTGAGATCATGGCCTGAGGAAAAATCAAGAGTTGGAAGTTTAACCAACTGAGCCACCCACACTCCCCTCTACCTTATGAATACCTCCACCACCTGGACTCTCCCACTGATTCTCCTACCCATCACATAAATTCATTTCCTTCTTTATTCAGCTTAGCTTCTGTGGCCTATCATAATCACCTCATTTTAAACCCTCTGTTCCCTCCCCTCTTTTTATTTGTTCCCCTCATCTAATTAAACTACCGTTCAAATTAGACCCAATTATCTGCCTACTCTGTGCATATACTGAGCAGCTAAACATTGCAGAAGATAAGTTAAAAACTGCTTACTTGTTGTTTTGTTTAAATTCATGATCATAAGCTTCAAGTGCATACTTTATTGGGTCAAAAAAATTCTACTAAATCTCCCTAGTATGCTCACTTCCCCACTCTCAAAATGATCATTACTATTTACCTATAAAGATGTTCTCTATTTCACTGTTTCTAATAGGAAAAGACTGGAAAGAATCTAAACATCCAGAACTGTTGAATTAATTGAATAATGTACATCAGCACAATGGAACACCTTTATTAACGATAGAAGAGGAACACTTAGAAGAATAGTGGAAGACAGTTAATGGTAAGAGTTCTTCCTGTTACATGAGAAAGGCTGGTTACAAAAACCTTATGCACCATTGTTACATAAAACACATAGAAAGAAAAACAAAAATTAGTAGTGGTTTTCTCTGGAGGTTGGAATAGAAATACTTCTTTTATTCTTGTTTTTATTATCTATATATTTTCTACATTGATGATGTCGCACCTTGTAGTAAAGTAATCTTTAAGAAGGCAGTGATACTGTGTCATTTTTGTCTACTCTCTTCTCCCTAACACATCACCCCCTATTCCTCCTCCCTCTTCACTCATGACCTAAATCTGTATTTCATTGAAAAAAAAAGATCAAAACTTCTTCATTTTGTTCTTATTCTACCTACCATCCTACCTGCATTTCTGTATATTTTCTCTGGTAGCTCTTGGGTTCCTATAGAATATGGAGACCTTGCTTATCATGACTGATGCTCTGCATTCTTTACTTTCTCACCTCCATGGTTTGCAATTGATTAAACTTTTTGTCAGTGATTTAATATTCTCTCTTCTCTCCCTTGAATTACCCACTTTCCTCCCTTTCTACAAAAGGATATAACATAGTGGCTCAGGGGTGGGTTCTGGGTAGAACCTGCTTTAACTGAGTATTGCTTCCCCTATTTCTAGCTGTGTAGACCAATTAACTGAATGAATAGGTTTGTAGAGCATTTACTGATTTTCCACGAGTTTCAATCTCATCATCTATAAAATGGGCTAGTAATAGCATGTACATCTAAGGATGCTAGGATGTAATGAGGATGATATTAATTAATGCCTGTAAAATTCTCAGAATAGTGCCCCGGGCATAGAAAGTAGTTAGTAAATGTTACCTATCTCCTCCCTCCCACTCCACTTCCTCTTCCTCATCCTCCTCCTTATCATTTTTTTACAAATATATTTTTGAACCTCTTTTTGAGGGGAAACTTCTCTCATACTATTTCTCTCTTCTTCATATTTTCTATTCTACATTTACAGGAAAACTTTTTGAAAACTTTTCCCATAGTTTCTCCACTTCTTCACTTCTTTGATTAGGTCAGTTCACCCTAGTCACTACTCACAGTGGCTCTTTTCAGTACCACCAAGAACACATCAGCAAGCAGCAGTAACCACTCCCTCTCATCTTTCCTTTTCAGCATCATTTGACACTGTTTACCATTTCCTGGTTCTGGGAACATTTTCTTCTCTTAGTTTCAAGAACATTACGTTCTCCTGATTTTCCTGCTTCCTTACTGCCCTTCATAGCTGTTCCTCTGATGTTCTCCATGACTTCACCTCTGTGTTAGCATACTCCAGGGCTCTGTACCCAGTCTACTTTGTCTACACACTCTCCTGTCTTTGAAAGCAGAGACAAATGTAAATAACAAATCATATTTAAAAAATTGTGTCTATGTGACTTGACTTTGCCCACAAGGTAAAAATACACAAATAAATCTTTATGAGAAGGGAAGTCTTCAAGTTTTAATAGCAATTGTAGAATGTCTTATTTTATTCATGATGTATTAAAGTGAACAACACTGGCTTTGTAAAGAAGTGAGACGCTTACACCTCACACCACACAAAATGAATACACACATACACATGAACTCATGCTCCTCCCCTACACAATCCTCATTCCCAGCAACCACAATAGAGCCAGAAAATGATAGCAATAGTATGTAAAGAACAATCTTTCCTGTAAAATGTACCATAATAGAGAAATTCCATCACTGATTCATTTTTCAGAGATTTTATAAACAAAAGATGAATCAATACGGTCAGAGGGATGTATTATGTTCCTTCTTTCCTCACTCCCATATCAATTATTTGTCAGGATAGTCACATTATTTTGTAATTAGTTTTGTACATGTGTAAGTCTTTTGGCACCTTAATACCTTTTTTCCATGCAGAATATAGTCATTTACCTTTGTGATTTTCTGATTGGTGCTTGCTATATAGTAACATGAAAAATATTTCTTGATTGAAGAAATAAAATAAGTTCAGTAATATGTGTACATTTATACTTGCATTTCAAATAGCCCACGGTATTGCTATAATGAACAGAACATGGAAAATTTATTAGAATTAATTTAAATTTCTTGTTCAATTATTAGTATTTAAATGAAAGCTTGCTATTATACTATTATACCTAAAGCTTGCTATTATACCTATACCTATGCTATTATACCTATTCACTGGTCACCTACTTTGCTTTTTGCTCTCCTAAGCTTTTACTGACACATTGGGCATAGTGAGCTTCTTGAAAGCATATTTTGCCGTACTGTCACTCTCCTGCTTGAGTGCATTGTTGATGTCCTGATGGAATCCTATTGTCTTTTTTTAATTTTTTATTAAAAAAAAATTTTTTTAACGTTTATTTATTTTTGAGACAGAGAGAGACAGAGCATGAATGGGGGAGGGTCAGAGAGAAGGAGACACAGAATCTGAAACAGGCTCCAGGCTCTGAGCTGTCAGCACAGAGCCCGATGAGGGGCTTGAACTCACTGACCACGAGATCATGACCTGAGCCGAAGTCGGCCGCTTAACCGACTGAGCCACCCAGGCACCCCAATCCTATTGTCTTTTATTGAAGTCCAAAAGCCTCAATTGGGCTAGAAGGTCTTACATGCTATCATTCCCTTCCCATCTCTATAGTTTTATCTCAAACCCCTTGCTTCGCTCCTGACTTGTCTCATCCTGATCTCTCCTCTGTTAGTCCTCTTGTTAACTCCATGCACAGGTCAAATGCCACTTCCTCTTAAAACTCTCTCTTCACCCCCACCCCTAAGTAGGTACCACTCTTAATGTGTTTCCTAACACCTGGAACTGCATGAAAACACCTTTTTCAAACATGCCCTCCTTGCCCTCCCGAAGATGGGTCACCAGAGGAACCAAGGGAAATCTTTGTCTTCTTGGAGAGATTCTTTTTAAAGTGCCAACTATCCTTTTCCTGCTCTCCTCACTGGGAGTGAGAAAGAATGGCATCTGACTTCTTTCCCCTTCTAAGATTTTAGGGCTCTCTTACCTGTGCTAAATTAAGAAAAAATCATGTTCAACTTTAATCAGAAAATTGTGGAGTCAAAGAACTGGTCGACACTTTTGATGCTGCTGAAGTATAGAGACAACAGGAGACATTTTAGTTAAATTAAAGAAGGTGGTGTCTGGGAATAACCTGCCTTCCCACCACTTAAACTGGCAAAGACAGTGGATCTCCAGTGACTGGAGAATAGATCAGTTTAGGTGGTCAGGGCTATGCCATCTTGAAATATCACTAGAAGGCTGCTTATTAGAACATGAGGTGTCTAGGATAAAGAGACAATGGGAGGGATGGAAGGGATGGATGACACACTGTGTGAAGTGTAGGGCAAGGCTATTCCTGGGCAAGAGATTGCACCTCTCTCTCCAACATGAAGTACCCAAAGAACATCAAGCACCTCTCACAACAGAGCTGGTATTTGAACATTGGCAGCACAGAGAGACATTAGTGGTCAGAATTTGGCGGGGGGGGGGCAGGGGTTTGTTTTGTTTTTCTTTTTGCAGCAATAAGTTTGGAGGAAAGCCACAAACATACCAACACTGACGTACTGGCAATCATATTGGTAATCTCCTACATTTCCCATCACTCAGATGGCTGATAGGAACAGGGAAAGGCTCAAGAGATGTAGATAATAGATGGATAAAGAGAATTTTCCTCCATACCTACTGTCAAGTTCTCAGACTACTGTAGGCATTCACAAAAGCTCTGCCTGTGATACTATAACAGGGTTTTGACCTGACTACTCACTGAGCATAGAAATGCCTGAATGTGATGGAACATATACCTAAAATTAGACTGCTTTATTCCAAATGAGACTAGAATGATTTTGGAAAGAACTGAACTCATTTTCAGGCATGCAAACTGGACACTTTAAGCCAACAAATACTCCATCAACACCACTGTCAGAGGTGGACATTGGAATGTAGAAACAAACTATTGGCTACTGAATACGTAGAAAATACTCCAGGCATATATACCACAGAGTTGTATTTGCTCATTACATAAAATTTCAATTTTATGCAAACTAATTTCAAGTCCTGTGGATTTGCAATGCAGATATTCTGAAGGCATTTGGACAAAAGTAAGCCAGTGGATAGAAAGAGAGCTAGATATACAGAGTCAGGCTGAACTACACACTCTCTCTCTCTCTCTCTCTCCCTCCCTCCCTCCCTCCCTCCCTCCCTCCTTCCCACACGTATGCAAAAAGCGAAGAACCAAGGGTCAAAAGTTGGTAATACGGTGAGTCAAATAAATATTGGGCCATTGCGGTTCCTGTCAGACCAGACTCTATCCAAACAGTTACCCCATACACAACAGACATGTTCTCACACATCTAATTCCAAGGCTGCTTGAAGAATTAATGTGGAGGGGCGCCTGGGTGGCTCAGTCGGTTAAGCGGCCGACTTCAGCTCAGGCCATGATCTCACGGTCCGTGAGTTCGAGCCCCGCATTGGGCTCTGTGCTGACAGCCTGGAGCCTGTTTCAGATTCTGTGTCTCCCTCTCTCTGACCCTCCCCCGTTCATGCTCTGTCTCTCTCTGTCTCAAAAATAAATAAACGTTAAAAAAAAAAAAGAATTAATGTGGAATATGCTTTTTCAAGTTTGTGTTCATAAATTCATATGGGATAAAAAAATTTTAGTAAAGTAAAAGTTATACTTTATCCAATACATAAACATAAAATACATTTTAAAATTTCACCCTAGCACTTCATTTTCCAGACATTCGGATCTATGTAAAAGGACTTGATTTTTAAGCAGTTGCTTTCGAATTCCACATTCAAGAAGCAGCAGAACTTACTCCTCCTTATTCACACAGGCACCATCACAATGTTCCTTTTTCCAGACCTCCACAACTTTACAAATGGAAAGGCCCTTGTACTTTCTAAGGATAGTTCCTAGCAAGTTCCAGAGCAGTACAATCTCCTTCTTTAAGAGTTATGAGTTAGTGGGTTGGAAGTCAAACCTGGGAATATATATCTTTCAAAAAGCCACTCAGGGGGATAAAAAATTAGACAAATGAACCTAGTTAAATATTAGGTTGAACTGTATAAAATTACTATTTGTAGGTAAAAAAAAACTGTCAAGTATTGACATATGGTTTTTTTTATATGGTTTAATTATGATGCATACAAAAAAATGCCAGCTTTTGGCTATCCCTCTGGAGGCCAATATTCAGAAATTTCGGTTCAGTAGGTATGGGATGGTAAGTGGACATCTGCATTGTAAGAGGTTTCCTAGATATGTGATGAGCCATGTTTGGGGACCACTGAATTGTGCCACAGTTTGGGCTCTAGGTTGGTTTCCCATTGTTCATGTGTAGTTATTCATTACCATGTGCCTATTATCAATTTTTAGAAAACCAAATCAAAACAAAAGAAAACTTTTCCAGAGTTATCTATCATCATCTCCCCTTTTCTGTCTAACAAGAAGCTGCATTTCATTACCCCTGCTCCTGTCAGCTTATTCAATGGAAAGCAAAGATTTCTTTCTGACATTTTTCTTGGAAGGAAGGTGAAGCAAGTGGAAGATGTAGCACCGAGAGCTAATATAGTCTGCTCCTCTTGCATAAGTAAAGTGAAGGAGAGAACCTGTCTGCAAACAATGAGAAACTCAGAATGAGGACCCAGACATCTACCAGCAAGAGATCCATCTTAATGGAAGAGTTGTGTACACATGACCATGTGCCAGTCTTTTCAGCAAGACTCATATGTGACTTTTTTTGTTTTCACACTTGATATGATTGAAACTGTCATTTTGGAATGTCCAGAAAGAAACACATATTGAGTTAATTATCTAGAAAGGGGAGGAGTGAGAAGAAGCAAAGCATATATTATTGCTATGCATTTTCATAAAATAAGACATAGGGCGCCTGGGTGGCTTAATCAGTTGAGTGTCCGACTCTTGATCTTGGTTTAGGTCATGATCTCATGGTTGTGGGGTTGAGCCCTATTGGGCTCCATGCTGAAAGTGGAGTATGCTTGGGATTCTCTCTCTCCTTCTCTCTCTCTCTCCCCTCCCCCATTGCCCCCTTGCTCTGTCTCTCTCTCTCAAAATAAATAAATAAACATTAAAAATAATAAAAGAAGATGTATCTGAAAAAGGATACACTGAAGAAATAAAGTAAATTGTTGTAGGTCTTTAATCACCACCATAGACTAACAGTGTCTTAAAGGACCTTATAAGGTAAAGCTGATGATCAATAACATTTATTAAATGGCTACTACATCAGCTAATGTTCTAGGGATGTTTAATCTTCCTGGTAACCCTTGACCGTTAGATGTATTATTCCATTTCTGCAGATGGAGAATCTGAAACTCAGAGGTATTAAATAACATGTCCAAATTGCATAGTGATAAATGACAGAGCTGAAGTATGAACTGATTACGTGGAGATTTAGTCAGTGCTTGAACACTGTCAACTTAGAACCATATAATTCCTGGTTACCCAGGCAATTAAAAAAGGAACATGATTTGTATTATATTCTTGATAAGCAAAATTAGAAACTCAGAATAAATGTTTAGGCTTTTTTCTGATTGCTTCTTCATAGCAAATCATATCCTCAGTTCATTCTGTAAGAATATGAGAATGCATTAGATAAATTTGACTTTAAACTTGCCATTTCAGATCAAGTAGCAAATTTTCTTAAAGGTTACATTTCTGTGGCAGAGATTGCTGGCTGTTCACCAAGATCTAGTATCCTCTTCTTTCAGGACCCATGGCCAGTCTACACTTCTAGCTACCCTTGCATTTAAGTATGACTGAAATTCTACTCAACGCAATGTGAGGAAAAAAAGTGTGTCTTCCAAGGCAAAGGCTTTTTAAACAACCCTCCATGCCCTCTTTCCTCTGTTGCCAGTAAATGAAATGATGATGAAGTCCTAGGGAATGATTGAGCCACAAGATGAAAGGAGTCTGGATCTCCTAATTCCTGACCAGGACTCTTGCTTTGAAATCTCTCATGGTGGAGAAATAGATTTCTATTGCATTTGAGCCACTGAACATACATGGGACAATTTGTAGTACAACATTCACTAACAAAATATTAGATGAATTGGAATTTAAAAAAAAACAAACATTGCATTTGGATTTGGTGTTCCCCACCTACTGTAATACCATTGTGGATAAATGGACTTCTCTGAGCCTGTTTCTTCTGTGAAACAGAAATAACAATTTCCACTTCATAAAATTATAAGCATTAAATTAAATCATAAATATGACATTGTTTTAAATTATAATCACTAAGGAAATGTGAAACGTGAAGGACATAGTTTTTTAATTTTTTTTAATGTTTATTTACTTTTGAGAGAGAGAGAGAGAGAGAGAGAGAGACAGAGACATAGATAGAGAGAGAGAGCATAAGCAAGGGAGAGGCAGAGAGAGATGGAGACACAGAATCTAAAGCAGGCTCCAGTCTCTGAGCTGTCATCACAGAGCCCAACATGGGGCTCAAACCCACACGCTGTGAGATGGTGACCTGAGCTGAAGTCAGAGGCTTAACTGACTGAGCCACCCAGATACCCCATGAAGGGTATAGTTTTTGAGAGAATGCTTCATTCTCAGTTCAGAAAACAATGTTTTCTTTTTTTTGTAACAGTTTTAATAAGACATAATCTATGTACCATAAAGTCGATACATTTTAAGTATACAATTTAATGAATTTTAATATATGTAATGAGTCTTACAAACACTACCATATTATAGTTCTGGAATCTTTTCATCATCCACAAAGAAATCTCATACTCACATATAGTCATTTCCCATTCACATGCACAAATACTTTGTTCTTTTTTATTACCAAATAATATTCCATTCTATAAATATACAAATATTGTTTATCCAGTTGATGAAAATTTGTATTGTTTCTAAGTTTTAACTATTTTAAATAATATTGCTGCAAATATTCCTATACGTTTATTTATATGGACCTACATTTCAATTTCTCTTGAGTATGTATCTAGGAGTGGAATTGCTGGGTCATACATTAACTCTATAATGAACATTTGAAGAAACTGCTAGATTGTTTTCCAAAGTGGCTGCACATATACATTCTCACAGCAATGTATGAGAGTTCCAATTTCTCTATATTCTTACCAACTCCTGTTATCTTTCTGATTATGGCTATCCTAGTTGGTTGGAAATGATACCCTAAGGTGGTTTTGATTTGCATTCCTGTAATGGAGCATGTTTTCATGTGCGTATTGGTCATGTCTATATATTCTTTGGAGAGATATCTATTCAAACCTTTTTCCCATTTTTAAATTGGGTTATTTGCCTTGTCCAAATTCATCTTTTGAATGAGGATGGCCAACTGTTCCAGAACCAGCTTCTGAAAAGCCTATTTCTTTCCTGTTAAATTTTCTTAATAACTTTGTTGAAAAATAATTGATCATGATGTGAGGGCTTGCTTCTGGGATTTCAGTTCTATCCCATTGATCTATATGTCTATCCTTATGCCAGAACCACACTGTCTTAATTACTGTATCTTTACAATAAGCTTCAAAATTTAGAATTATGAGTCCTTTCAATTTGGTCCTCTTTTTAAATATTGTTTTGGCTATTCATGGGTTCCTTAATTTCTATGTGAATTTTAGGATTAGGTGTTCAATTTCTGTTAAAAAGTCAGCTGGGATTTTGATAATTGTGTTTCGCTTATTATAGACCAATTTGGTGTGTATTGCCACCTTAAAAATTTTAATGTTTCAATCCATGGACATAGGATATGTCCATTTATTTAGTTCTTTTTCCATTTCCTTTGATATTTATAATTTTCAAGAAGCATGACTTACACTTCTTTTATTCAATTTATTGTGAAGTATTTTATTCTTTTGGATGCTACTGTAAATGGAGTTATTATCCTAATTTATTTTTGGATTTTCATTGCTAGTGAATGTCCCTTTCTTTTGGTCTACATTGTCATGTTTCAGATATGCCATATTGGTTTTACTATTTTTGTCCCTCTCTCTCTCCCTCTCTCTCTCTCTCTCTCTCTCAACGTGAACTCTATTCATGGCATTTGTTACACAGTGGGTGTAAAGCCCATTTTCCCGACAGTCTGAACTCCTGATTTTGACTACATCTCTATTTCAGCACAGCAGAAGGCAAATTGTTTGCCTGACATAAGAAAGATAGTAGCTTTACATGAAATAATTATTTTTAAATGATGCTAAACAACTCCCAATCCAGTTTATACTGGCAAGCATACATGCTAGTAGGGGACTTGACACATGACTAAGGGACCAGAGACATTTAAATTCCCTAGCTTTTAGTTAATACACATGGGTTTTTAAAAATTAAAATTATTTAGAGGAAGGGGGAGTACCCTGTCTGGATGCCTCTAAAAAGAGCACATCCTTTGTTCTGGGGGCTGGATGACGATGATAATGTTATTTGGGAAAACTTCCTCCTCTTATTTCCTTCCTGTGAATGGAGCTAAAGTGTTGCAACTCAGGGTTTCTCCTCCCCTTGTTACTTATTCTGCCTCTGGGGAGAGCAAATGGTTTGTCATAAAGTTAAATTTGGGAAGAGTAATTGGGCCCTTTTGCTTCAACTGCATCCTCTTCTTCCTCTTGAAAGTGCTTTGGCTACAGAAAGCACAAACCTCCTCCATGCCCTAAGTTTGTTTGGTAGACTATATCACCTGGAAGCTGCTGTGGGGTGGGGCTGGGGGGAATGTAAATCAGCTTAATTCTACCATTCAAAAGCCAGTAATAAAGGTAAAAATTTGCCCTCTTTATTTACTCTTTGTTTAATTTCTCATTCTTTTAATAATCTATGGTAAGAAATTTTATTTTTTGGCAGTTCCCTCAGAAATTCAAACAGTTAACACCAATAATAATAATAGCAGCTAATATTTATCAAATACTTCTTATATACTTAAAATTTACAGATTAATAAAATATTTGTAATACTTCTATTTAATAAGAATTGCTATGATCTATTGCCTACATGGGGGAAAAAAACCTTGAAGCACTGACAGGTTAAGTAATTTGTTCATGTAACAGAGCTAATAAATAGCAGAGACAGGGTATAAACAAGTTTAGCTCAGCACCTGTACCCTTACCACTGCTTATACTCCCAGTGTGGAATTCTCATTTTGTCATTAAGGAAACTGAGACACAGAGAAATTAAGTAATTTGCCCAGGTTTGCTCAGGAAAGAAATGCTGGAGGTAATAATGAAAATAACAGCTGCCACTCAACCTCCTGAGTTCTGGTAAATTTAGATCTTGAAGTTCCAAGTTCCAGAATGGACAGTGGGGTAGGTGAACTCCCTGAGGCTATTAAAATGGTGATCCAGAGAAAGAAAATAAGGCTTACACATATTCTGTGTGGGTTCACCCAAAGGAAGGTTACTGAGTGAGGATTCTCACTGAAGCCTCTGAAGAACTCCTCCTATTTCTGTGGTCTCACCACTGTGCACTTTCACATTCTTAAAGAGTATCCCCTGTGATGAACGACCAGCTTAAATGATATTTTGTTTTTGCATTTGTGGATAACAAGAATGTGATATTTGCAAATGATTTATCTTTAGGTTTGTGCTTGGACTCTATGTTTCTGACCTGGAGAAAGAACAATCAGACAGTTGCCTTGGTTGCACTAGAGTATTTAAGGATGCTCAAAGGTAAGAGGTGCATTGGGGCTATTGGCAGACATGTACCCCCAAGCCGAAGGAGACTGAGAAAGATGATGCTTGCTAACTGGCCCTGCTTATTATTGAAAAGTAGTAGGTGCTCTTCTACTTTAACTATTTGTGTCTGTTGGCAAAGCCAAGTAAACATTTTCTGCTTTGGAAATCAACCAGAAATTGAAATGTCAAAGCAAAAAGATGAGAAGGAAGGCATTATTCAGAGCAAATGTTTCTCCTTTTAAAATGTGTATATGTTGGTTTTTTTCTTGAGGAAGATGATGGCGTAGGAGGACGCTGGGCTCACCGTGTCCTGCTGATCACTTAGATTCCACCCACACCTGCTTAAATAATGCAGAAAACCACCAGAAGACTAGCAGAATGGATTCTCCGGAGCCAAGCATAGACGAGAGGCTCACGGAAGAGGGTAGGAAGGGCAGAGAGGCGGTGTGCGCTGCTACACGGACTGGCCGGAGTGAGCTGGGGAGGAGGGGCAGCCCACCGTCAAATCAGAGCCCCCAAGTCTGGCTTGCAAAAGAGGAGGGGCCAGACGGAGTGTGTTCAGACAGTAAGCGGGACTTAACATCTGGAAGGTTATAAGCTAACAGCTCTGCTCGGAGAGCGGGAGGGCTGGAGGACAACTGGAGGGAGAGTTGTTGAGCCCCGGACGACAGAACTCAGCTTGGCGGGGAACAAAGGCGCTCCCCAGCACCATCTCCCTCGCCTGTCCTCCAGCCAAAATCCCAAAGGGAACCAGTTCCTGTCACAGAACTTGCTTGCACCGCGCAAACACCCAACACTGTGCTTCTGTGGATCCATCCCTCCGGTGGCAGGTCTGACTCCCTCCCAGTGCCTCAAGGCCCCACCCGAAGTGGATCACTGAAGGAAAAGCGAGCTGAGCCTGCCCCTCCCGCCCCTGTGCACCTTGCAGATCCACCACAGCTAAAACGCCAGATCCCCAGCACCACAAGCCTGGCAGTGTGCAAGTAGCCCAGATGGGCCATGCCACCCCACAGTGAATCCCACCCCTAGGGGAGGGGAAGAGAAGGCACACACCAGTCTGACTGTGACCCCAGCGGTGGGCTGGGGGCAGACATCAGGTCTGACTGCGGCTCCAACCATGAATGCAAGTTATTCAAGACAGCACAAGGGAAGTGCCCTGCAGTTCCGCACCACTCCAGGGACTATCCAAAATGACGAAACGGAAGAATTCCCCTCAAAAGAATCTCCAGGAAATAACGACAGCTAACGAACTGATCAAAAAGGATTTAAACAATATAGGATTGTTTAAATATAGGATTTGAAAACAGTATAAAGGACAGCAGAGAATCTATTGCTACAGTGATCAAGGGACTAAGGAACGGCCAGGAGGAGCTAAAAATGCTATAAATGAGCTGCAAAATAAAATGGAGACAGCCACAGCTCAGATTGAAGAGGCAGAGGAGAGAATAAGTGAACTAGAAGATAAAATTATGGAAAAAGAGGAAGCTGAGAAAAAGAGAGATAAGAAAATCCAGGAAAATTAGAGAACTAAGTGATGCACTAAAGAGAAATAATCTATGCATAATTGGTATTTCAGAGGAGGAAGAGAGAGGGAAAGGTGCTGAAGGTGTACTTGAAGAAATAATAGCTGAGAACTTCCCTGATCTGGGGAAGGAAAAAGGCTTTGAAATCCAAGAGGCACAGAGGACTCCCTTCAGACGTAACTTGAATCGATCTTCTGCACGACATATCATAGTGAAACTGGCAAAATACAAGGATAAAGAGAAAATTCTGAAAGCAGAGAGGGATAAACGTGGTCTAACATATAAAGGGAAACCTGTAAGACTTGTGACTGATCTCTCTTCTGAAACTTGGCAGGCCAGAAAGGAATGGCAGGAGATCTTCAATGTGATGAACAGCAAAAAAAATGTGCAGCCGAGAATCCTTTATCCAGCAAGTCTGTCATTTAGAATAGAAGGAGAGATAAAGGTCTTCCCAAACAAACAAAAACTGAAGGAATTCGTCACCACTAAACCAGCCCTACAAGAGATCCTAAGGGGGATCCTGTGAGACAAAGTACCAGAGACATTGCTACAAGCATAAAACATACAGACATCACAATGACCCTAAACCCGTATCTTTCTATAATAACACTGAATGTAAATGGATTAAATGCGTGAACCAAAAGAAATAGGGTATCAGAATGGATAAAAAAAACAAGACCCATCTATTTGCTGTCTAAAAGAGACTCATTTTAAATCTGAGGACTCCTTTAGATTGAGAGTGAGGGGATGGAGAACTATTTATCAAGCTACTGGAAGCCAAAAGAAAGCTGGAGTAGCCATACTTAGACAAACTAGACTTTAAATTAAAGGCTGTAACAATAGATGAAGAAGGGCATTATATAATACTTACAAGGTCTATCCATCAGGAAGAGCTAACAATTATAAATGTCTATGTACCAAATACTGGAGCCCCCAAATACATAAAACAATTACTCACAAACATAAGCAACCTTATTGATAAGAATGCGGTAATTGCAGGGGACTTTAACACTCCACTTACAGAAATGGATAGATCATCTAGACACATGGTCAATAAAGAAACAAGGGCCCTGAATGATACATTGGATCAGATGGACTTGACAGATATATTTAGAACTCTGCATCCCAAAGCAACAGAATATACTTTCTTCTCGAGTGCACATGGAACATTCTCCAAGATAGATCATATACTGGATCACAAAACAGCCCTTCATAAGTTTACAAGAATTGAGATCATACCATGCATACTTTCAGACCACAATGCTATGAATCTTGAAATCAACCACAGGAAAACGTCTGGAAAACCTCCAAAAGCATGGAGGTTAAAGAATACCCTACTAAAGAATGAATGGGTCAATCAGGCAATTAGAGAAGAAATTAAAAAAATATATGGAAACAAACGAAAATGAAAATACAACAATCCAAATGCTTTGGGATGCAGCGAAGGCAGTCCTGAGAGGAAAATACATTGCAATCCAGGCCTATCTCAAGAAACAAGAAAAATCCCAAATACAAAATCTAACAGCACACCTAAAGGAAATAGAAGCAGAACAGCAAAGACACCCCAAACCCAGCAGAAAAAGAGAAATAATAAAGATCAGAGCAGAAATAAACACTTTAGAATCTAAAAAAACAGTAGAGCAGATCAATGAAACCAAGAGTTGGTTTTTTGAAAAAATAAACAAAATTGATAAACCTCTAGCCAGGCTTCTCAAAAAGGAAAGGGAGATGACCCAAATAGATAAAATCATGAATGAAAATGGAATGATTACAACCAATCCCTCAGAAATACAAGCAATTATCAGGGAATACTATGAAAAAGTATATGCCAACAAACTGGACAACCTGGAAGAAATGGACAAATTCCTAAATACCCACGCACTTCCAAAACTCAATCAGGAGGAAAGAGAAAGCTTGAGCAGACCCATAACCAGCGAAGAAATTGAATCGGTTATCAAAAATCTCCCAACAAATAAGAGTCCAGGACCAGATGGCTTCCCAGGGGAGTTCTACCAGACGTTTAAAGCAGAGATAATACCTATCCTTCTCAAGCTATTCCAAAAAATAGAAAGGGAAGAAAAACTTCCAGACTCATTCTATGAAGCCAGTCTTACTTTGATTCCTAAACCAGACAAAGATCCAGCAAAAAAGAGAATTACAGGCCAATATCTCTGATGAATATAGATGCAAAAATTCTCAATAAGATACTAGCAAATCAAATTCAACAGCTTATAAAAAGAATTATTAACCATGATCAAGTGGGATTCATTCCTGGGATGCAGGGCTGGTTCAACATTCACAAATCAATCAATGTGATACATCACATTAATAAAATAAAAGATAAGAACCATATGATCCTGTCAATTGATGCAGAAAAGGCATTTGGCAAAATTCAACATCCTTTCTTAATAAAAACCCTTGAGAAAGTCGGGATAGAAGGAACATACTTAAACATCATCAAAGCCATTTATGAAAAGCCCACAGCTAACATCATCCTCAATGGGGAAAAAACTGAGAGCTTTTTCCCTGAGATCAGGAACACGACAGGGATGTCCACTTTCACCGCTGTTGTTTAACAGTTTTGGAAGTTCTAGCATCAGCAATCAGACAACAAAAGGAAATCAAAGGCATCAAAATTGGCAAAGATGAAGCTAAGCTTTCACTTTTTGCAGATCACATGATATTATACATGGAAAACCTGAGAAACTCCACCAAAAGTCTGCTAGAACTGATACATGAATTCAGCAAAGTGGCAGGATACAAAATCAATGTACAGAAATAGTTGCATTCTTATACACTAACAATGAAGCAACAGAAAGACAAATAAAGAAACGGATCCCATTCACAATTGCACCAAGAAGCATAAAATACCTAGGAATAAACCTAACCAAAGATGTAAAAGATCTGTATGCTGAAAACTATAGAAAGCTTATGAAGGAAATTGAAGAAGATATAAAGAAATGGAAAAACATTCCGTGCTCATGGATTGGAAGAATAAATATTGTCAAAATGTCAATTCTACCCAAAGCTATCTACACATTCAATGTAATCCCAATCAAAACTGCACGAGCATTCTTCTCGAAGCTAGAACAAGCAATCCTAAAATTCATCTGGAACCACAAAAGGCCCCGAATAGCCAAAGTAATTTTGAAGAAGAAGACCAAAGCAGGAGGCATCACAATCCCAGACTTTAACCTCTCCTACAAAGCTGTCATCATCAAGACAGCATGGTATTGGCACAAAAACAGACACATAGACCAATGGAATAGAATAGAAACCCCAGAACTAGACCCACAAATGTATGGCCAACTCATCTTTGACAAAGCAGGAAAGAACATCCAATGGAAAAAAGACAGTCTCTTTAACAAATGGTGCTGGGAGAACTGGACAGCAACATGCAGAGGGTTGAAACTAGACCACTTTCTCACACCATTCACAAAAATAAACTCAAAATGGATGAAGGACCTGAATGTGAGACAGGAAACCATCAAAACCTTAGAGGAGAAAGCAGGAAAAGACCTCTCTGACCTCAGCCGTAGCAATCTCTTACTCGACACAACCCCAAAGGCAAGGGAATTAAAAGCAAAAGTGAATTACTGGGACCTTATGAAGATAAAAAGCTTCTTCACAGCAAAGGAAACAACCAACAAAACTAAAAGGCAACCAACGGAATGGGAAAAGATATTTGCAAATGACATATCGGACAAAGGGCTAGTATCCAAAATCTATAAAGAGCTCATCAAACTCCACACCCGAAAAACAAATAACCCAGTGAAGAAATGGGCAGAAAACATGAATAGACACTTCTCTAAAGAAGACATCCGGATGGCCAACAGGCACATGAAAAGATGCTCAACGTCGCTCCTCATCAGGGAAATACAAATCAAAACCACACTCAGATATCACCTCACGCCAGTCAGAGTGGCCAAAAGGAACAAATCAGGAGACTATAGATGCTGGAGAGGATGTGGAGAAACGGGAACCCTCTTGCACTGTTGGTGGGAATGCAAACTGGTGCAGCCGCTCTGGAAAACAGTGTGGAGTTTCCTCAAAAATTAAAAATGGATCTACCTTATGACCCAGCAGTAGCACTGCTAGGAATTCACCCAAGGGATACAGGAGTACTGATGCATAGGGGCACTTGTACCCCAATGTTTATAGCAGCACTCTCAACAATAGCCAAATTATGGAAAGAGCCTAAATGTCCATCAACTGATGAATGGATAAAGAAATTGTGGTTTATATACACAATGGAGTACTACGTGGCAATGAGAAAGAATGAAATATGGCCCTTTGTAGCAACGTGGACGGAACTGGAGAGTGTGATGCTCAGTGAAATAAGCCATACAGAGAAAGACAGATACCATATGTTTTCACTCTTAGGTGGATCCTGAGAAACTTAACAGAAACCCATGGGAGAGGGGAAGGCAAAAAAAAAAAGAGAGAGGTTAGAGTGGGAGAGAGCCAAATCATAAGAGACTCTTAAAAACTGAGAACAAACTGAGAGCTGATGGGGGGTGGGAGGGAGGGGAGGGTAAGTGATGGGTATTGAAGAGGGCATCTTTTGGGATAATCACTGGGTGTTGTATGGAAACCAATTTGACAAGAAATTTCATATATATTTAAAAAATGTGTATATGTTGGGTATGTGAAAATATATGATGGCTAATGTGCTATTGTAAATGAAAGTGTAATTCCAACAAAATTCTATGGAATGGTTGCTGTAGAAGTTGATGAAAGATCTATGGCTATTTTTGAGGAAGCACAAGTTATTCGTGTTTCCAAACTTTTATCTGTTATTTGACAGCCACTATGAAATGTTTCTTTTATAAGTAAAAAATGTTTAAGAAGATTCTATACCATTATTTCTTTCAGTCATGACATTCTGTGGCTTCTACTTTTTCTTGCTCTAAGCTTCTGACTAGCATGCCCTCTCCTAAATCCTTTTAAAGAATACAGCTAAGTCAAAGAAACATTTTATTTTTAGAAAAAAAAAAAAGTGGTTTGCACTTAGATCTGCAGGGGCTACTCAAGTTTCATTAAGATAATGAAAGAATAGTATTTTTCCTGAAATTAGATTTTAGAAATACCTTTTCTGATGTTGCTGTATTCATCATGTCTTGTGGTTATGCAATCCTTATTTTCAAGTAACTCAGTGTACCTGGCAAACATATCATTACTCTTTCCAGGGTTTCAGTATTGAACTATAAATGGTGTGCCATGGAAAATGTTAAGTTACAAGAATTGTTGTTTCTTTCTACAGATCAACCAAATAGTGTTCCATAATATTCTTGTTTAGAAGGAGAGTCATTCATACTCTGAATGTAGTTTCAACATCTGTGGTAAATCGACCATCAAACAATCCACTAACATGGAAATGAGAACGTGTCACCCAGATGTACACTCCATCACATTAAGTCCTTTGTGGTTGGCTGTTTTCTTCTTTAAATTATGAGATTCTTGTGGGAAAAGATGACATTTTGTGTGTTCTATTTTGGATGTGCATGGCTGGGGGGAATCACCTGGTAGATTAGAAGTGTGTAGTATGTGTAAACTTCTGTTTTATACAATTTTAAATTTAATTTTGTAAGTTAAACTTTACTTAAATAGCAATTGGCCAAATTTAGGATAAAAGTAAGCCTTTGGTAGTTACAGTAATTATTGAAGTAATATGTGATTATTGTGTGTAGTATTTTACTAAGTATGATATGTATGTAAGAATATGTAAAAGGCACAATGGATAAATTGTTCCCCTCCAAAAAGCTTTTAACATATTTGGAAGAACAAGCTTGAATACAAAGTGACACAGAAATAATTGATAAAATTATGTACTAACAAATGAAAGGTTTAGATCAATTTATGCATGGGTTTTAACACATGAAAAATATTTTATACACACACACACACATACATACAATAAAGGGACTAAATGATGTAGAAGTGATTCAGAAGACTTCTCTATAAAGATCTAGGTGACAGGGAGAACTGATTGCATGTGGAAAAATATAAAGCCTTTTTATTTATTCACTTATTTAACTCATGAGCATCTACTCTGTATTAGCCTTGTCCTAGATGTTAGGTATAGAATATTAAAGAAAACAAAGTCCCTCCCCTGAAATGTAGTGCTGAAAATAGACATGCAAACCAGAAATTATGATATGTTATTACGAGTGCTGCTCTGAGAATAAAAAGGAAGGTCACTTAGTCCAGAATGCTCAGCTAGCACTATAGAAAGATCCTTTGGTCTGTGGTAGTGAAATCTGGTTTGTGGAGCTCATGAGGACTAGGGGAGTTAGGGGTAAATTAGATACAGAGCGACTAAGTAGGAGGCCATTGCTGCTATTCAGGCAGTTGATGAAGACTGATGTTAGGCAGTCACCGTAAAACCAAAAATTGCACAGATCTGATAGAGACAAAGAAATAGCCTATTGACTCCTACCATGGTACAGTGAAAATACTGATAACCAAAGTAAAGATAATAGAAAAACAAAAGCTCAGTTCTTTCTCACTGTAGAACATAGAGGGTGGACTCATAACCTCAAAGACACTTCCTGTCACCTTTGGAAAGGTGGAAGAAGAAATGATTCCTTCTTTAAATACAAGCAAACAGGCTCTCCTATGTGCAGGCATTCTCTGTTTCTGGGAATAAAAATTCCACATCAGACACAGTTCCACACCTCCATAAATCTTTTGAGGGAGGAAACAGTCTGGAAAGAAATATCTCACATAAAATAATTACCCTGATAAAATTATGTTAAAAAAATCACTACAAGAACACAGAGCTTGAAGTAACAATTCTGATGAAGATGAGGTTTGAGGATGGATGTATAGCTACCAAGAAGTCTATATTTATACCGGTACTTAGCAGGTCATTGGAGAGAAATGTGCCCAAACATGAGGCAGAGGTAAGCAGGAGTCTTGGTGGTGGGTAATGAGAACAATTTTCCATAATTCGTGTGAATTCCAGAGTGTGTTTCTGAAGTGATAACTAGATACTTCTCTATCTCCTTTGCCACTCATAGTTTATAACTTACTGTACATATTTGGGGCCACTGAAACCAGAATTAAGTTTTATACTAATATTATGACTGTAGTTCATTTAATTGTTTTTGGTCACTCATGTTTAAGTTAAGGTATAAAATGTTGGGGCACCTGGGTGGCTCAGTCAGTTAAATGTCCAACTCTTGATTTTGGGTCATGTCATGATCTCATGGTTTGTGAGTTTGAGCCCCACATTGGGGTCTGCACTGACAGCATGAGCTTGCTTGGGATTCTGTCTGCCTCTCTCTCTGACCTTCCCCTGCTCACTCTCTATCTCTCTTTCTCAAAAATAAATAAAAATAAACTTTAAAAAATTGTATACAATGAGGTGCATATAGGACACAGATCATTGGTACTTCTTGATTTTTATACATGTATACACCTTTAATGCAGTCACTCACATTCAGATAGAGAAAATCTCCATCACCCAGAAGATTTTCTCATTCTTGCTTTGCATCAGTGCCACTCCAGCCCAACCACACAGGAGCTTTATCACCACATGAAAGCTTTGCCAATTTTTGAACTCCCTGGAAATGGAACCAGGCAAGTAGTATTTACTTTCTTGTGCCTGGTTTATTTCATTCATCATAACATTTGTGATACACCCATGGCTTTATGCCATTTGTTGTTTTGTAGTATTCCATTATTGGAACACTGCATGATTTTTTTACCCACTCTCTTGTTGGGCGTTTAGGGTATTTTTGAATAATGTTGCTATAAACACTTACACATTTCTCCTGGGCGATTTGCTTTTAGATACTGCAGCATAGCATCGTGGTATTTTACATGTATTAATTACTGTCAGGCAATCTACATGTTAGGTGTTGTCAATAGTTGTAATCAGGGATTCACATCTCTGGCATTGTCACTTAGCCTTTAATTAGAACCGCTCCATTTTAGAAGCAGCTACTTTTGAGGTACATGTACTGCATTATTTTAAGGCCATACATTGAACAATTGAATTTTTGATACAGGGACTCACTGCTGAAATTAGTGGTTTGCTGGTTCGCATAATGAATGTTGGAAGTGGGATCTCATTGGCAAAATCAATGAAAATAAAGATAAGAAGATTAGCTAGAACATTTTAGACACACTCTCCACATTAATCGAGCAGGATATATGCAGCTAGCAAATCCTGCAGCCTGTGTGCCTGAGAGGGGTGCTGAAGACAGTTTTGAAAGAATCCTTTCTCCATCTATTGGCATGGAGGATTTTGGTTGCTGATGATAATTATAAGCCAACTCTAAGTGTGTAGAATTTTGCATATAGAATATAATTATACTTGCCTTAAGTCAGCTATTCATGCAAGATCGGGTCAGTGCCTAAAGAGAGAGAGACAGAGAGAGAGAGAGATGGGCATTTATCAAACTGATGGAACAGGTCATATGAAATATTTTCTTCCTTCTTCTAAAGAATATTCATTCCATAAATGTTGGTATGTGATAAAATTTGCTCTGAGATTTGCTTTCATTATAACTGCTAGTGTGTTTGTGGGAAAGAAGCTAATGCCACCTTCCTCTAATTTTCCATGATAACCCTGACTCACCAAAAGCTCCTTAAAATTATGCATGACCAATTTTTTGGGGTACTATCATAGATGTAGTATTGACTTCAACTCTCCACTCTTCCAGGGATAGGAAGATACAGGTAAGAGTGAAGTTTCACCAGTTGGATACCTTATCCTTGACTTTGGGCTCTCCAAGTGAGATGTTGGAAGACCTTATGAAAGCAAGGGCTTTAAAATGCCAGCCCCATTATAAGAATCATGACCTAGATAGTCCATTGGTCCCAAGAGAGTGAGCAGTAAGAAGCAGAACTCTATTAGTAATACCAACCTGAGGCAAAACTTCCCCAGATGACCCATAGCTCCGTGAGAGTAAATGACTGTACCTGAGTTTTACTCTTGTCACTTTATGGAGTCAGGATTATTAAGGTTTAATATTGTTGCAGTAAGTAAATTAGCCCTTTTGAAGTGTAGAGATTTTTGAATTTTGAAAATGTACACAGTCACATAATCACCATCACAATCAACATATAGAACATTTCTAGCACCACAAAAAGCTCTCTCATGCCCCTCCTCTTACCCTCGGACCCTGGCAACTATTGATTGGTTTTCTGTCCCTTGTGGTTTTAAACTTTCTAAACTATCATGAAAATGAAAGTATATGGTATGAAGCCTTTTTTTGTTTTTGTTTTTGTTTTTGTTTTTGTTTGGCTTTTTTACACTTAGTACAATGCATTGGAGATTTATCTATACTGTCGCATTTATCAGTAGTGTGTTCTTTTGAATTTCTGAGTAGGATGCATTTATCAGTTTGTATTTCCATTCAGCAGTTGATAGATATTTAAATTATTTTCATTTCTGGAATGTTAAGAATAAAACTAGTTGGAAATATTTACAAGCATGTACTTGGGAGGACATAAAATATTCTTTTGAGTAATATCTAGAAGCAGAATTGCTGAATTGTTAAAAGCATCTTCTTTAACTTTATAAGAAAATTCCCAAACTGTTTTCCAGAATGATAGTACCATTTTACATTCTACCAAAACTGTATGAAGGTTCCAGTTACACTACACCTTCAGTAATTCTTGGTATTTTCAAGTTTGGGGGTTTTGGTTGTTCTTGTCTTGGTTTGTTTAGCCACTGCAATAGGTGTGAAGAGGTATGCCACTGTGGCTTTAGTTTGGGTTTCTCTAATGATTACTGATGTTGAGCTTCTTTTCATATATTTGTTTGCCATCCGTATTTAAAATTTTAATCTTTTTGGTGAAATATTTGTTAAATATTTTTGCCTATTTTTAATTAGGCTGTTTATTTCCTTATTCAGTTTTGTGGGTTCTTTATATATTCCAAATACCAGTCCTTTATCAGACATATGTTTTGTAAATATGGACCAAAGAGAAAAAAAAATAGGAAGAGGCCATATTATTGGGAAAAAACCCCAATAATATGATTACTGATTGACAATTTATACCTCAGAATACACAAACATGTGGGAATCATCAATTGACTGTCCTCTTTGAGCCACCTGCAGCATGACGGAAGGGCCTGTATTTCATCCTCTTCCTTACCTTTTATTCAACTTGAAAAACGTTAGCAGTGCCGAGCGCCATGACACACTTAACTGCAGATGATGACAAGGTTCAGTTTTTATGCATGTTAAACGACACTTAGCAACAGCTCTCTTGTCAGCTATTGCTTGAAAGAGATGGCTTTCTCCAACATCATCCCCCCCGCCCCGTTGCTTAGCAACCCTGCTTATTTCACTAGCAATGTACCTATCATGGATATCGACCTGAACAGAAACACATCCTTGAACAATGGAGGACATACAGCAGGAGACATTGTTCTGGTTTCCTAGTTTGGTTTCAGGGCTAGCACATGGCCCTTACTATTAATCATATTAACATACAAATTAACCATTTTGTCTCACTTTTGATAATGTGTTTTATTTGTATTGATGCTGATTGTTTTGCTCCAACAACTATATGTCAGCACTTACATTTCTTATGAAGAACTTCTCTATGGCTTTCTTCAAGCTGATTTTCAAACAGGAAAAGAGTCTATTATTTAAAGTATGCTAACACAGTTTTGCTTTACTTGAGATCTCTTCTAATTGCAATCAAAATATTAGGAAAGAGTGGCATAAAATTTGTCTGTACACTTGAAATATTGAACATACTAACTTGAAATAATACGACATATTCAATAATATTTGGGGAAAATGTGGTGCTATGCACTGTTGGCTATATACTCTACAGCCATTCTTCCCTCCCCAGGATTTCTTTCTTGCTGACTTACCTCCCATTAGAGCAGCTAAAAATATTGAACAGTCACTTTGCTTGCTTCCATTGCAGTAGGACATCAGAATGTGACTCAGTCCTGGCCACTGGCATCTGAGGGAGAAATCTGACTCAGTCTCTGGGATATAATTTCTTCCTTAAAATAAACACAGGAGAAAAACTTCCTCTGCCCATGGACATTGTCACTCCATGCCCTTCCAGAAAATGTAACAACCATCTTACAACTATAAAGTGATAAGCCTAAAGACTGTCAATGAAAAAATAGTTTAAGTAACTCAAATAGAGTTCAGATACTTTATTCATCTGGTAAGTATGAGGGAGCATCTGAAGGGTGGCTAACTCCCTAAGTCAATGTGGGGTAGTTTTGTGGACTCAGAAGAAGAGGTATGGGTCCTGGTGCTTTGGGTCAGGTAGCAGTTTTCACTGGATTGATTGGAGATTCTCCTCCTCCTCCTCCTCCTCCTCCTCCCTCCTCCTCCTTCCTCTTCCTCCTCCTCCTCCTCCTCTTCTTCTCTTCTTTATTGCCTCTTCATTGGAATCACTGATGAAATCCAAGAAGAGTGCTTTTGAGAGCTATTTTTATAAGCCTTGAAGTTTCTCTATTACTTAATTTTAAGGAGAGAGAAGGAAGGAACTTGCTAACTAAATACATAAATAGAAAGTGAAAGAAAGAGGAGGAAAAGAGCAAGAAGACAAAAGATTTTGCTCTATTATGTCTACTTTAATCCTTTTACAAGATCAAGCAATACACCAAAGATGGTGAAGCAGAACAATGAGTCCTGGTGACACTGCTTCACAACTGAGCTAACACTGGAGTCAGAAAAAGCCTTAAAAGGATACATTTGATTAGCCTCACTAAGGATAATTACCCTTTCTGAAAATTAACTGATTTGGGATGCTAATTACATTTACAAAATCTCTTCACAGCAGTAACTAGATTCTTGTTGAAGAATAAATGGAAGAAGATGAATGAATATCAGGGGATAGGAATCTTGAGGGTCATCTTATAATTCTACTGTATGAAGCAGTAAAATTTTAGAAGGAATTTTAGTATACTATATAGCAACCTAGGTGTTCAGAATATATTTTTATTGTAAACATTTATTATGAAAGTTATCAAGCCTCCAGCAAAGTTACAAGATGTTGCTAAATAGTCATGTACTCACCACGTAGACCTCCCATTAACAATTGTTATATCAACATTTATAATTTATATAAATGATAAGACATTTTTGTCAATATCTATCTGTCCTTTTATCTATTCATTAATTCATCTTATTTTCAATGAATTTCAAAGGAACTTGAAGGCATCAACATATTCCTTAAATATTTCAACGTGTAAATTGTTAACTAGAATTCAATATTTGCTAGGGTTTTCTTTTGATATAAAATTTGCATACAATGAAATACACAAACCTTAACTGTACCGTTTGCTATGGAGTTTTTTTTCTAATTTCTCTCCCCCAAGTTTATGGAGGCATCATTTACATATAAAATTTAGCTAGTTTAAGTGTGCAATTTGAGGTGTTTTGAGAAATGTAAGCCTCACCACAACTAAGATACAGAGCATTCCATCATCCTAAAACATTCCTTCTTGCTCTTTTGCAGTTAATCCTTTCCCCTCACCCTGACCCCAGGCAATTACTCAAAAAAATATTTTAACCAAAATAACCAATAGTTATATGGCAAACATAATAAAAGTCCATAAACAAACAATACATTAAAAAAAATATTAACAAAAATAAAAAGGCCAACCAAAAAGAAGACAAAATGGACAGATATGAAATTTATAAGAAACATCTAATTAAACAGTGAGAAGATACTCAGTCTTCTTAGTAGGCAGGAAAATAAAAGTTCAAACAATAATAAAGTGTCACTTTTTAACCTATCACAATGTAAAAACAAAGTCAGTTGTATTTCTAATGTTGAGAAGGGAGAAGTGGTAAAATATCAACTGTTATAGGTCTTTGATAAAATAATCAATCTGGCGATAGCCATTAAAATTAAATCTACTGGCTAAGATGGCCTTGATATTTCCCTCAGTTTGACCTTTATAGACAGGCTTCTTCCTATCTCCTGGTCCCTGACCTCCTTCTTACCATGGCCCTTACAGAATCCGGATGGCCTACACCACTGAGGTTCCTCCTCTCTTAGAGAGGATTTACTTTAGAAAATCTCTCTTAGAGCACTTACTTTAGAAAACTAGTAACTGTAAATTCTTTCTCCATCCCTTTGAGACGTGAGTCCTTTCAAAAGTCTTTTGCCAATTTCACAACCCAGGCCTATCTTTCTCAAGGACCTGGGAGCCATCCTTTTGAAATGTACTCATCTAGGAAGATAATACCCCCATCCCCTAATGTCTGGGGGGGTGGTAGGAGCCTAAGTTCAGTGAATGCCTTGCTTCAAGTTGTAAAACTGTGTCCTGTCAGGAAGATATGAAGACTGTTTACTTTTCCTTTGGGTAAAGCTAATTAGCCAACAAAGATGGCCTGTGATTTCTTTAGTCTAATCCCAGCTCTTGAAAACTCACTTTGTTTCAGTAGAATTGAGATAACTTAGTTATGTTCTGTCTCCCCTATTGCAATAGCCTTGAATAAAGTTTTCAGCATCCGATTAACTTTGTCCAGTGCAGTTTTTGCTTTGACAGTACACACAGTCTTCAATCTGGCATTCCCATCCCACTGCAGAGTCTGTCCCTTAAAAACAAAAGCATGGAATTTAATTAACACTGGTTACCTTGGAATGAATGGAAGAGGATGATAGAAAATAAAGAAAAAGCTATTTTTAGAACCATGTTTCTACTGAAAGAGCATATGTAATTTGGTCTTTTTTTTCTTTTTGATGTCTGATCTTATTTATTTGTTACTCTTAGAAAATCTCATTTTTGACTGGACTCAGGCTTAGAGGTAGAAGCTCTCAGATACCACCTCCATCTCTTGACAATCTGTTCCTGGCATCTTTCCTTGGCTTCTTTCATTTTCTTTGCCAAAAAGTTTAGCATATTCTGCAACCCCTTCCTTATTTTTCTTAGTATGCTGCTTCTTCAGAGCAATACACTGATGTTTGTGTCAGAGGACACATGAAGAAACAAGATGCTGAATCTTGGCCATTTTGGCTCTAGTTTCTTGCCGTCTTAGTTTAGGGGCTTTCTCACAACATACTGGTGGACATCATTTCTTTAGAAAAGTTTGCAGATTCCTCTCATTCTTTTGGGCCCCAGGTGGCAAGACACAGTAGTATTAGTGACTCCAGGAATATCCTTCTCACCCCCCCCTTTTTTTTACAATAACCAAATTGAGAACTCTGAGATTGGCATCCACAATGCAACCCCAAACAGATCTGCACTTTCTTTCTCTAGTCTTCCTTAGTCGGTAGCAGGAATGCCCCTTACTCAGCAGCAGGTGGACATGACCGGGGTCAAGACACCCTGCTTCATGGGGAAGCCTTGC